>NC_060124.1:532502966-532805996 GCF_021461395.2 Schistocerca americana
GGAGGGCACTTTACGTGCCACTTTCATTACCTCACTTTTTCTGTTCCAGTCGCGTATGGTTCGCGGGAAGAACGGCTGTCTGAAAACCTCCGTGCGCGTTCGAATCTCTCTAATTTTACATTCGTGATCTCCTCGGGAGGTATAAGTAGGGAGAAGCAATATATTCGATACCTCATCCAGAAACGCACCCTCTCGAAACCTGGCAAGGAAGCTACACCGCGATGCAGAGCGCCTCTCTTGCAGAGTCTGCCACTTGAGTTTGCTAAACATCTCCGTAACGCTATCACGGTTACCAAATAACCGTGCGACGAAACGCGCCGCTCTTCTTTGGATCTTCTCCGTCAACCCGACCTGGTACGGATCCCACACTGATGAGCAATACTCAAGTATAGGTCGAACGAGTGGTTTGTAAGCCACCTCCTTTGTTGATGGGTTACATTTTCTAAGGTCTTTTCCTGGTACCCCCCTTACCAACAATTAATTTTATATGATCATTCCACTTCAAATCGTTCCGCACGCATACTCCCAGATATTTTACGGAAGTAACTGCTACCAGTGTTTGTTCCGCTATCATATAATCACACAGTAAAGGATCCTTCTTTCTATGTATTCGCAATACATTACATTTGTCTATGTTAAGGGCCAGTTGCCACTCCCTGCACCAAGTGCCTATCCGCTGCAGATCTTCCTGCATCTCGCTACAATTTTCTAATGCTGCAACTTCTCTGTATACCACAGCATCATCCGTGAAAAGCCGCATGGAACTTCCGACACTATCTACTAGGTCATTTATATATATTGCGAAAAGCAATGGTCCCATAACACTCCCCTGCGGCACTCCAGAGGTTACTTTAACGTCTGTAGACGTCTCTCCATTGATAACAACATGCTGTGTTCTGTTTGCTAAAAACTCTTCAATCCAGCCACACAGCTGGTCTGATATTCCGTAGGCTCTTACTTTATTTATCAGGCGACAGTGCGGAACTGTATCGAACGCCTTCCGGAAGTCAAGGAAAATAGCATCTACCTGGGAGCCTGTATCTAATATTTTCTGGGTCTCATGAACAAATAAAGCGAGTTGGGTCTCACACGATCGCTGTTTCCGGAATCCATGTTGATTCCTACAGAGTAGATTCTGGGTTTCCAAAAACGACATGATACTCGAGCAAAAAACATGTTCTAAAATTCTACAACAGATTGACGTCAGAGATATAGGTCTGTAGTTTTGCGCATCTGCTCGGCGACCCTTCTTGAAGGCTGGGACTACCTGTGCTCTTTTCCAATCATTTGGAACCTTCCGTTCCCCTAGAGACTTGCGGTACACGGCTGTCAGAAAGGGGGCAAGTTCTTTCGCGTACTCTATGTAGAAACGAATTGGTATCCCGTCAGGTCCAGTGGACTTTCCTCTGTTGAGTGATTCCAGTTGCTTTTCTATTCCTTGGACACTTATTTCGATGTCAGACATTTTTTCGTAGGTGCGTGGATTTAGAGAAAGAACTGCAGTGCGGTTTTCCTCTGTGAAACAGCTTTGGAAAAAGGTGTTTAGTATCTCAGCTTTACGCGTGTCATCCTCTGTTTCAATGCCATCATCATCCCGGAGTGTCTGGATATGCTGTTCCGAGCCACTTACTGATTTAACGTAAGTCAAGAACTTCCTAGGATTTTCTGTGAAGTCAGTACATAGAATTTTACTTGAGAATTCACTGAACGCTTCACGCATAGCCCTCCTTACGCTTACTTTGACATCTTTGAAGTTCTGTTTTTCTGAGAGGGTTTGGCTGCGTTTAAACTTGGAGTGAAGCTCTCTTTGCTTTCGCAGTAGTTTCCTAACTTTGTTGTTGAACCACGGTGGGTTTTTCCCGTCCCTCACAATTTTACTCGGCGCGTACCTGTCTAAAACGCATTTTACAATTGCCTTAAACTTTTTCCATAAACACTCAACATTGTCAGTGTCGGAACAGAAATCTGCCTTCTATTACTCTTGCTAAACACATAAACCTTCCTCGCTTTTTTTATGTTCCTATTAACTTTCATATTCAGGGATGCTGCAACGGCCTTATGATAACTGATTCCCTGTTCTGCACTTACAGAGTCGAAAAGTTCGGGTCTGTTTGTTATCAGTAGGTCCAAAATGTTATCTCCGCGAGTCGGTTCTCTGTTTAATTGCTCGAGGTAATTTTCGGATAGTGCACTCAGTATAATGTCACTCGATGCTCTATCCCTACCACCCGTCCTAAACATCTGAGTGTCCCAGTCTATATCTGGTAAATTGAAATCTCCACCTACGACTATAATATGCTGAGAAAATTTATGTGCAATGTATTCCAAATTTTCTCTCAGTTGTTCTGCCACTAATGCTGCTGAGTCGGGAGGTCGGTAAAAGGAGCCAATTATTAACCTAGCTCGGTTGTTGAGTGTAACCTCCACTTATGATATTTCACAGGAACTATCCAGTTCTACTACACTACAGGATAAACTACTACTGACAGCGACAAACACGCCACCATCGGTTGCATGCAATCTATCCTTTCTAAACACCGTCTGTGCCTTTGTAAAAATTTCGGCTGAATTTATCTCTGGCTTCAGCCAGCTTTCTGTACCTATAACGATTTCGGCTTCGGTGCTTTCTATCAGCGCTTGAAGTTCCGGTACTTTACCAACGCAGCTTCGACAGTTTACAGTTACAATACCGATTGCTGCTTGGTCCCCGCATGTCCTGGCTTTGCCCTGCACCCTTTGAGGCTGTTGCCCTTTCTGTACTTGCCCGAGGCCATCTAACCTGAAAAACCGCCCAGTCCATGCCACACAACACCAGCTACCCGTGTAGCCGCTTGCTGTGTATAGTGGACTCCTTACCTATCCAGCGGAACCCGAAACCCCACCACCCTATGGCGCAAGTCGAGGAATCTGCAGCCCACATGGTCGCAGAACCGTCTCAGCCTCTGATTCAGACCCTCCACTCGGTTCTGTACCAAAGGTCCGCAGTCAGTCCTGTCGACGATCCTGCAGATGGTGAGCTCTGCTTTCATCCCGCTAGCGAGACTGGCAGTCTTCACCAAATCAGATAGCCACCGGAAGCCAGAGAGGATTTCCTCCGATCCGTAGCGACACACATCATTGGTGCCGACATGAGCGACCACCTGCAGATGGGTGCACCCTGTACCCTTCATTGCATCCGGAAGGACCCTTTACACATCTGGAATGACTCCCCCGGGTATGCACACGGAGTGCACATTGGTTTTCTTCCCCTCTCTTGCTGCCATTTCGCTAAGGGCCCCACTACGCGCCTGACGTTGGAGCTCCCAACTACCAGTAAGCCCACCCTCTGCGACCGTCCGGATCTTGCAGACTGGGGGGCAACCTCTGGAACAGGACAAGCAGCCATCTCCGGCCAAACATCAGTATCAGCTGGAGACAGAGCCTGAAACCGGTTCGTCAGACAAACCAGAGAGGCCTTCCGTTCAGCCCTTCGGAATGTCTTTCGCCCCCTCCCACATCTCGAGATGACCTCCCACTCTACCACAGGTGAGGGATCAGCCTCGATGTGGGCAGTATCCCGGGCAGCCACAGTCGTAGTCCGATCGGGGGATGCGTGGGACGAGCTGGCCGTCCCCGAAAAACCCCCATCCGTACCCCCACAGTGATGCCCATTGGCTACAGCCTCAAGCTGTGTGACCGAAGTCAACACCGCCTGAAGCTGGGAGCGGCTGGAGCCAGACTGAAGCGCCTAGAACTGCACGGCCACATCGGCCGGCCATTAATTTGGAGGAGGACAGTGAATCGCTTGGAGTCTGATTACATAGGTTTTCATTTAAAATGCACAAGACTCCACGTAAATTAATTCGAAAGCTTAAATACACTCGTGTCCAAAATTAAAGCAAGACACCACGATTTCGCCGTCCTATATCTAATTCACGATATAGTCATACAAATTGTCAACAGATGTCCATACGATCGTTTACATACACGGAAGATGGCATTCCAGTCAACGGACAACCATGCCAACGATGACGTGCGGTAGTAGTATTTGCCAGCCAGGTTGTCCCACATCCACAATCGCTGTAATCACAGACATAGACGGTGCCCACCAGATTCTTTGCGGTGGAGGGCGACAGAAAGAACGGAAGCAAGACAGTCGCAAACTGATGTGGTGTGATGGCTTAGTGTGAATGGTCCTGGTGTTTCCTGGATGTGGCGATAGTTTATACAGACAGAAACTGTATCCCAGAGACCTGGGCGGGACCACATGTGACACCAGAAAGAGTGGACCGTAATTTGGCTGTAAGAAGAAGACAGTACCGCCTTAGTACTGCACGGTAATTGGAATCTGACCACGCAGTATCCACTGGAAGTGTTGTACCGATGAAACGGTGTACTGCAGGCTGCGGCAGAGTGGCCTTTACTGTCAGAGACTTGCTGTAGGTGTGCCTCTTATGCGTCTTCACAATAGGGAACGTGTAAAGGAGTCGTCGCTATGCCACCTGTATGGTCGAATAGTGGGCCAATGTTCTTTTCACAGATGAGTCCAGATTTGGTGTGGATTCGCATCTGGTGAGAACATGGAATACGATTTCGTGACCCAAACACGGTGGAAAAGGACCGATATCAAAGAGGATCCCTAATGGTGTGGGCAGGGATTATGTTAACCACTCGAACACCTCTTCATGAAATTGTGCAGGTGAGATCTTGGGACCTCATGTGTAGTTGTTACGAGATGCTGTGGGCCCAGACATCGTATTGATGGACGATAATGCTCTTCCTCATAGAGCATAGGTGAATGAAGTTTACTTGGAAGACACTGCACGCATGACGTGGTCTGCTCGCTCTCTCAGTATGAAACCCATAGAGCGTGTCGGGGGTGCACTAGGGAAACAAGTTGCATACCTAAGCACTTCATCTCGATTGTTGACATGTACAAACTGATTTACACCGACGGCTCGATGGATGATGGTCACTTCTGCTTCGCGTGTGTCCATGGAGGACGTACTTGAAAACCCTGGACTAGCAGGACAGAGTGGGTGAGGTTATATTTGTGGAAATGGGCCAAAATAAGTTTCTGTCAGTTACACTCAACAAATAAATTTTATTAGTTAAAACACACAATAACATAAGCAAGAATTAAAAACTCTTCAGGTTTTAACAAAAGAGCTCCTTTGATTTGATTTAAATCGGCTGAAAGCCACATACGGAAATCCAGGGCCCAAGGCCTAAGCAAGGAATTGAGGTACAGGAGTTCTTCTGGAAGTTTCACTTCTTTAAGAAAATTTTTTTTTACTTCTATTAAAATAGGCTGAGGGCCACACATTAAGCAAGAACAGTGTTACTGCTTAAGGCCAAAACAAAGATTATCAAATTCTAAATAGGCTGAAACCTGGCTGAAGGCCGCGTATAAACCAAATAATTTAACCCTTAAAGCCTAGGAAGAAGGGCTTTCAATTTAACAGGCTGAGGACTTAGCTTAAAACATTTCATGCAAACTTGACTGAAGGCCTCATGATAAGAATAACAATGTTACGACTTAAGGCATACCAAGATTTTAAATGTTTGTTTAAGAGAGATTAAATCTCGGCTGAAGGTCACATACTAAAGAATAACAGTCTTATGACTTCAGGGCAAGACAAAATTTGGAATTTTTAATTTAAGGGAGCTTAAAACTCGGCTGAAAGCCACACACAATGTCAAAACAATTTTACGGCTTAAGGCCTAGGAAGAAGAGCTTTCAATCTGAAAAGGCTGAGGGCCTTAGCTTAAAAAATTTCATGCAAACTCGGCTGAAGGCCTCATATGCAAAAAGAAATAACAATATTAGGACCTTAAGGCCAAGAGCAAGATTTTGAATATGCAGTAAAAAATATGTCGTGTGACGAGGGCCTCCCGTCGGTTAGACCGTTCGCCTGGTGCAAGTCTCTCGATTTGACGCCACTTCGGCGACTTGCGCGTCGATGGGGATGAAATGATGATGATTAGGACAAGAGAACACCCAGTCCCTGAGCGGAGAAAATCTCCGACCCAGCGGGGAATCGAACCCGGGCCCTTAGCATTTAAATTCTGTTACCCTGACCACTCAGCTACCGGGGGCGGACTGAATTCTCAGTTTAAGAGAGTTTAAAACTCGACTGAAGACCACACACCATGGAGAAATCAATTTCACAGCTTAAGGCCTAAGGAGAAAAAAGCTTACAATTTTAATAAGCTAAAACTCGGCTGAAGGCCACACAGGGTATTTAAGACTAAAAGGAAATCACTATGTAAAACACAAGACGCGGCGTTCAGAAGGTTCCAAAGGTCGGCCTGGGAGGGTAAAGGTAACGCACGTTTAGGTGAGACAGGCAGCCGGACCGACAACCTCTTAATCGGAAGGCAAAACAACCGAAGGCCAGCCGACGAACCAACCAACCAAATCAGTTCTGCTCCAGCCGGCGAGCAAAGTGACAACAAGACGTCAATAGCACAACGTTCTGGATACTGGTGCCCAATCCAGCCAATTCCGAACAAACGCCCAAGACTACCAACACACCTCTGTTGTCGAACTACACGCCGTGCTGGACAGCATCAGCACGACGGGAAAAATACACTGCCAAAAAGTACGTCAATGCGCAGGTCGGGTAACTGGAACGTTAACTGCCAAAAGGCAGAAGATACCGCTGGTGCACTTCATTAATGAAGGACTGAATTAAATTTGGTTAAACCCCATCCAAGAAAACGGCTGCAATTCTATCTGACTTGAATGCACACACGTTGTTGCTCGTGGAAATCTCGCAGAAAGCAACAACCAGGATCAAACGAAGAGAAGTGATAGCAGTTGAGGCTTGATAGTAGGTTGAGTGACCACTCAACTTTAGAGTCCAAGATCGGTGGGCGACGAACTTCCTAACCCTCGCAAGAAGCGCCTCACACACTCCAATCGCGCGTGAACGCCACCAGCGGCTCCGGCCCGACCACGCGCGATGGGGACCTCCTCGCTGCTCTGCGCCAACTGACCAACTCCACTGTTTGTCCATCCGCAACTCTGACCCACGACGACCCGGAGCACTGGCGCGGACATCTGTGCACAGGAAGGAACCGACCAACGTCCCACAGGATGACCAACTGAAGGGGCCGAGAGACGTTCGGCGAGTACCAGCTGTCCGACCCTCACTGCTGCTCCATGCCCAACTGCCTTCAGTGTTCCTACATCCCCGACTTCACTGCTGCTGCCTCCCCACTGAACTGGCGACACACGACGACCGGAAATACTATCGGTCGCCCCAAAGATGGTACGACAATGCACTCATAGATAAGCGCTGCTGCTACCACTCACGGCCTGGTAAGGCAGGAAGTTAGTGACGCCGATAAATGGAATAAGAAAACGAGGCGGCAGTACCGTAAGACAAGATGACAAACAATAAACGGCATGAACACAAGCGGTGTACGAGTCAATACTGAACAGCATTCCTTGCCTGCTGGCTGCAGTCTTTTCACTGCAGAGCTGGTGGCTATATCTCGTGCTCTTGAGTACATCCGTTCATGCCCTGGGTAGTCGTTTCTTCTATGTACTGACGCCTTGAGCGGCCTACAAGCTATCGGCCATCGTCATCCTTTGGTAGCGATCACCCAGTAGTGCATCTATTCCCTGGAACGGTCCCGTCGTTCAGTGGTGTTTGTGTGGGCCCCAGGTCTCGTCGGAATCCCAAGCAACGAACTTGCTGACAGGCTGGCCAAATAGGGTACACGGAAACCGCTTATGGAGATCGGCATTCCAATAACTGACCTGCGTTCGTTTTTACGTCGCCAGGTTTTTTCGACTTTGGGAGACGGGATGGCATAGCCTCAGTACGCACAACAAACTGCTTGCCACTAAGGAGACTACGAATGAATGACAGTCCTCCATGCGGGCCTCTCGCGGGGACTCTGTGTTCTCTGTCCGCTCCGCATTGGCCACGCTTGGGCGACCCACGGCTGCCTCCTGCGCCGTGAAGACACGCTTCTGTGTCGATGCGGAGCCCGGTTGACAGTGGCCCATATTCTAGTGCACTGTCCCACTTTGACTGCCCTGCGACGAAATCTTCGGTTACCGAATTTGTTGCCGCTAATTTTATCTGACATCGCCGCATTTAGTTTTACGTTTTATTCGTGAGGCAGGGTTTTATCATTTCATCT
This sequence comes from Schistocerca americana, assembly GCF_021461395.2. Lineage (NCBI taxonomy): Eukaryota > Metazoa > Arthropoda > Insecta > Orthoptera > Acrididae > Schistocerca > Schistocerca americana. Next base: position 532,511,106 of record NC_060124.1, read on the forward strand.
AAATTTTAGCGCAAGTCCTTTCTCCCTCTGTGTCCTCCACTCTAGTGCTCTTAGGGTGGAGGTTTTAATGTGTTGCAGAGTGGCTGGCTTCTCCTTTTTATTCTCATGGTCAGCCAGCCATGGTAATCTGTTTTGTCGTTTTAATCCCTATTGTTTCTTGCGTTTCTGTGGTTTTCTTCTCCCCTTTTTTTCCATTTAAGTGTTTGTTGCACTTCCGTCTTTCTTGTGGTTTTTCCTTGCTCTCCAGTTTGTGTTGTCAGTCTTGCTTGTTTTATTCTCACCCTTGTGGCATTGTTTTATTCGGAACAAGATACCACTAACCTAGCTGTCTGGTCCCTTCACCCCTCTTATAAACCAATCAACTAGTCTCTCTCTTTCTCCATTTTTCCCCCTCCCTCGTATTTTTTCCCTATACTCGCTTTGGTGGTGAGAAATGCGCAAGACAGGACAGACAGAAGGTTCGTTCTGTTCCGAGCTTTCATCTTCGTTATTACCATAGTCGAATGTCTATTATCCTACCTGTGATCTGTGGCGAATGTCACTCTTAAAGCTTTTTACGGTAGTAATAAACACTTGCCACAAGCGTTTAGCCACAAGGTTGGCGCGTTCGTCGGTTCGATGTGTTCTCTCCACAAATTTCACGAAGTTATAGTTTGTCTCGAGTTCCTTTTACTTAATGCATTCCATCACTCACCCGAATCGTCCCTACAGTTCAGATATTTATTTGCCGATTTTGCTAGTCTGGAAATTAGTTGTAAAAATTTTTTTCGCCTGATGTCTAGTGCTGGTTACTTGTAGCACTACGTTTCTAAAGTGGATGTGAAAGATCAGTTGCCGTCCTCTCTCTGAACTTGGGTTTAAATATCAAAGTCAACTGGCTTGCTGTGCTATTGACTGTATGTTACTGGCGCAGCTAGTAAGATACAATATGTACAAGAGCCAAGAGGGAGTAATAAGAATGAACGACTAAGAACGAAGGTCTCGGGTTAAAAAGTGTGTAAGACAGAAATGTACTTTGTCGCCCCCGCTGTCCAATCTGTACATCGAAGAAACAATGATGAAAACAAAAGGAAGGTGCAGGAGTGGAATTAAAATTCAAGGTAAAACGATATCAATGGTACGATTCTGTGATGACATTGCTATCCTGAGTGAAGGTAAAGAATTACGTGATATGGTGAATGGATTGAACAGTCTAATGAGTACAGAATATAGAATGAGAGTAAACCGAAGAAAATCGAAAGTAATGAGAAATAGCAGAAATGACAACAGAAATAAACTTAACATCGTGATTGATGGTCACGAAATAGATGGAGTTCAGGAATTCTTCTACCTAGGCAGCAAAATAACCAATGGCGGACGTAGCAAGGAGGAGATCAAAAGCAGGCTATCACTTGTCAAAAGGGCATTCCTGGCCAAGAGAAGTCTACTAGTATCAAACATAGGCCTTAATTTGAGGAAAAAAATTCTGAAAATCTATGTTTGGAGCACAGCATTGTACGATAGTGAAACATGGACTGTGGGAAAACTGGATTAGAAGCAAATCGAAGCCTTTGCGATGTGGTTTATTTATTTATTTATTGTTCCGTGGCACCAAATTAAGGAGAAGTCTCCATGGTCATGGAACGAGTCAATACATGAAATTATAACACGATATTAGAAACAGATAAAATGAAATATAAAAAAACATATTCAGGTGACAAGTCGAAAGTTTAAATAAAGAAAATCAACAATGTAACACTGGAATTTGCTTAATTTTTTAGCTCTTCCAGGAGCTCCTCGACAGAATAGAAGGAGTGAGCCATGAGGAAACTCTTCAGTTTAGACTTAAAAGAGTTTAGGCTACTGCTAAGATTTTTGAGTTCTTGTGGTAGCTTATTGAAAATGGATGCATCAGAATACTGCACTCCTTTCTGCACAAGACTCAAGGAAGTGCAATCCACATGCAGATTGGATTCATGCAGATTGGATTTCTGCCTAGTATTAACTGAGTGAAAGCTGCTAACTCTTCGGAATAGGCTAATATTGCTAACAACAAACGACATTAAAGAAAATATATACTGTGAGGGCAATGTCAGAATTCCCAGTCTATTGAATAGGGGTCGACAAGAGGTTCTCGAACTTACACCACATATAGGTCGAACAGCTCGTTTTTGAGCCAAAAATACCCTTTTAGAATCAGAAGAATTACCCCAAAAAATAATACCATACGACATAAGCGTATGAAAATATGCGAAGTTGACTACTTTTCGTGTTGAAGTGTCACTTATTTCAGGTACTGTTCTAATGGTAAATAAAGCAGCATTTAGTTTCTGAACAAGATCCTGGACATGGGCTTTCCACAACAGCTTACTATCTATCCGAACGCCTAGGAACTTGAACTGTTCCGTCTCGCTTATAATGTGCCCATTCTGTCTGATCAAAATATCGGTTCTTGTTGAATTGTGAGTTAGAAACTGTAAAAACTGAGTCTTACTGTGATTTAGCATCAAATTATTTTCCACAAGCCACGAACTTATTTCATGAACTACATTATTTGATAATGTTTCAGTATTACACACAAGATCCTTCACTACCAAACTAGTGTCATCAGCAACCAGAAATATTTTTGAATCACCTGTAATACTAGAAGGCATATCATTTATATAAATAAGAAGCTGCAGTGGCCCCAGCACCGACCCTTGGGGAACGCCCCACTTAACATTTTCCCATTGGGACTGAACATCACTACCACTCTCAATATTGCGGAGAATTACCTTTTGCTTTCTGTTCTTAAAGTAAGAGGCGAACCAATTGTAAGCTACTCCCCTTACTCCATACTGGTCCAACTTCTGCAGTAATATTTTGTGGTCAACACAGTCAAAAGCCTTCGTTAAATCAAATCGCAACCTTTTACTTAATCCGTTCAAAACCTCACAGAGAAAAGAGAATACAGCATTTTCAGTTGTTATACCATTTCTAAAACCAAACTGAACATTTGACAGCAAATTATGTGAATTTAAATGCTCGAGTAACCTTGTATATACAACCTTCTCGATAACTTTAGTAAACACCGATGGCATAGAAATAGGTCTAAAATTGTCAACATTATCAATGTCTCCCTTTTTATAAAGTGGCTTCAGTACCGAGTACGTTAATCGGTCAAGAAACCGACCACTCCTAAAGGAAAAGTTACAGATATGGCTAAGTACTGGGCTAACATACATAGAGCAATACTGCAGTATTCTGCTAGATACCCCATCATATCCATGAGAGTTCTTGGTCTTTAGTGATTTAATTATTAATCTCCCTCTTGTCAGTATCATGGAGGAGCATTTCAGGTAACAGTCTCGGAACATTTTTTTCTAAGAGCGCTATATGATTCCCTGTTGGGACTAGGTTTCTATTTAGTTCACCTGCTATATTCAGAAAGTGATTATTAAATACTGTACATATATGCGACTTATCAGTAACACGGACATTCCCACTACGCACTGATTCTATATCCTCGACCTGTCTCTGCAGACCAGCCACTTCCTTTACGACTGACCATATGGTCATAATTTTATCCTGAGACTTAGCTATTCTATCTGCATACCACATACTTTTTGCCTTCCTAATAACATTTTTAAGCACCTTACAATACTGTTTGTAATGGGCTGCTACATTTAGATTTTGACTGTTTCTAACGTTTTGATGTAATTGTCACTTTGTTCTACAAGATATTCGTATCCCAGGCTGCCTGTTTGTGCGAGTACCATGTTTTTGAACGTCCTAACGGAAAGCAACTTTCAAAGAGCACGAGAAAAGTCTTGAGAAAAGCATTATATTTATCGTCTACTGTATCAGCGCTATAAACATCTTGCCACTCTTGTTCCTTTATAAGGTTGACAAAGGTCTCTACAGCAACTGGATGACCTTTCCTAAACAGCTGATGACTATATTTAACACGTGTTGCAGCACAAAAATCTTTTAGAGTTAAAATTTGTGCATCATGATCAGAAAGGCCATTCACCTTTTCGCTAACAGAATGCCCTTCTAGTAATGAGGAATGAACAAAAATATTGTCTATGGTTGTTCTACTGTTCCCTTGCACTCTCGTTGGATATAATACGGTTTGCATAAGATTATATGAATTAAGGAGGTCTACCAACATCCTCTTCCTTGCACAATCACTTATACAATTAATATTGAAGTCACCACATATAACTACCTTTTTGTATTTCCTATAAAGTGAACCAAGATTCTCCTCTAGCTTTAGCAAAAATGTTCTGAAATTGGAGTCTAGGGATCTATAAATAACAACAATTAGAATTTTAGCTCCATTAAATCTAACCACACCTGCACAACATTCAAACACCTTTTCAGTGCAGTACTTTGAAACATCAATTGACTCAAATGGAATGCCGTTTTTCACATACATGGCTACTCCCCCACACCGCAAAGAGCTCCTCGAAAAGCTCCCAGCCAACCTGTATCCTGGTAAAGGAAGCCTCTGAATTATCTCCTTATTTAAGAAGTGCTCAGATATACCAATAATTTCCGAGTTAAGATCTATAAGCAGTTCACTAACTTTATCTCTAATACCTTGTATATTTTGATGACGAATAGTAATTCCCTCATTACTCGGATACCTAAGCTTTGTCAAACGTGGTTCCTTTGTTAGAGAGACTTCCCTTAAGCAGGAATACCTATCAGCTGACTTCAATCTAAAAGAAGGTGCAGCTCTAACACCCACTACTGCAGGAATTTTCCCATGAGTGATCCCACCAACCCCACCTATGCTGTCACCTATAAGCTTTGCCAACCTCCCCTTCCCATACCTGTTGAGGTGCAGGCCATGTCTAGTGAAACTCGTCCTGCTGATAGACTCCACCGACACCACTGAAATGCGACCCATGCTTTCTGTCATCATGCACCCCCAAGTCTCATGTTATCAGGCCTGACGGCTGTATTAAGATGAGGCCGATCGTGACGCTGAAACAGTTCCACGAAATGCACATTCGTGTTGCCAGTCTGAGTGGCTATCTTTTCCAGGTCACCATCTATGCCATACTCCCCATCCCTATCAATACTATTACCAGCCTCACCCACAATCACTACCTGATCCTCTTTAGTAAAATCCCTACATAACCCCCCTATGTTAACAGTCACCTGATCCAACCCTGCATTAGGCTTCACAATGCTGGTGACCTGGTACTCACTCCCCAGCACTTCCTGCAACTGCTGGCCTACACCTCTGCCATGAGAACTACCTAACAGCAGAACCTTCGTCTTCCTCTTCGACTTTGCAACTGTTCTAGCCACCGTAACTACTGAGGTCTGCTGCATACTTCCTACATCTACAGCTACTAGTGATTCCTCTCCACTAGATTCTGACAGTTGGTCATATCTATTGTAAACACCAATAGTAAAACTATCTGAAAATCTTCTTCTCCTATCAGATCTCTTGCCAACAGCCAGCTCTCATTCCCCAACCCCCTTCTCCCTCCTCATCCTATCTAGCTGCTCCTGCGCGTTTTTCAACTGCACCTGAAGGGCACAGATCTTACGCTCCTGCTCCTCTATCAACTTACTCTTGCTACATAACCTGCAGTTCCAGGAGAGGATCTCACCAGAATGCCCACTGGCTTCCCCACTGCATTCCCCCCAGTGAAAATACTTCGAACAAGTCTCACACCGCAATCCACTACTCACGAACCTACGGCAAAGCCCATACTTCTCATTCATGGTAAAATATTACTTTTTCTAAGTTCCGCTACTACAATAAGAAGATGTTAAAAACCTGACTGCAATAATCACAAACTTACTCTGCAAGGGAAGTAACTACTATTATTAACAGTATTAATAAACAACAAATGTGAATATAACAAAAGACTAATACAGAAAGAGAATCAAACGTCTAATGACACATTAACGAAGCTGAAAACAGTTCCCAAATGGTTCTTCTGAAATTATTTCACCAGAAAACACGAAAAACACCGGTTGAAGACTACTAAAGTTCCTAAATAAACCACTATACACAAACAATTAATTAGTACTTAGCTTTCGATGCGCCGCTACAGCTGCAACTGGTCAGCGCGGAATGTAAACACAAGTAAGAGGTTACGTTGCTTGATACGAAACACTCACAAATATCAGGTCACAACACAAGAAAGGCAGAGGTGAATGAAGAATCCACTAATAAGTCACTTATATAGTAAATATTATCACAAAAACCGTTAAAATATGTGTCTGAAACCTAAAAATATATAAAAACCTAGAGAGCGATCTCACACGCAGTCACTCGCTTATGACGTCACACCAACGATAGAGACATGAAAATTACGTAGACTGATAAGATAAGGAACGCGGGGGGAGAAGTCACAGTATGATAGGACATCTGTTAAGACAGCACGGAATGACTTCCATGGCACTAGGGCAAAAACAGTAGAGGAAGACAGAGATTGGAATACATCCAGGCAGTAATTGAAGACGTAGGTTGCATGTGCTTCTCGGAGATGAGGAGATCGTCATAAGAGAGGAATTCGTGGCGGGCCGCATCAAACCAGTCAGACGACTGATGAATCAAAGGAAAAGAAAAAGGCGGAGAAATACACTACTGCTCTGACAGCCCGGCTGCCTGCCGCACTACCTACCCACGGTTTGCCAACTGTGGATGCTGTTTGCCTTTGGCTTCGATAGGGAAGTGTCGGAGTATCGTCTTTCAGGTCACTCCCGCGTATGTTGCGTCTGGAGCCAGGAGGTGGATGCTTTGCTCGACGGAAAAATTCGAAAGCCGAGTCCATAAAGCCAGCAACCTTGCGGGCTGTTCCCTCTGTTCTTCGCAGTCCTTAGCTATGTGGCCGTTCGCAGTCGGTCTCCACCAGCGCCGGTGCGTGGACGTGACCTGATACCCTGAGGTGAGCCGTCTTGCTTGTTACTCTCTCTTGTGGCATAGTCCAGCATCTCTCGTCCTGAGGTCAGAGCTTTCGTAACCCTTGCAATGCCAAGGGGTGGGGAGGGGGAGGGTACTTTGTGCCCACCGTTTGAAAATGTACAAATCTAAAGTGGTACGTTTTATTTCAAAATTTTGGAAAAAATTGTTTTTAATTATTTATTACATCAGGTTCTGTAAACAAAATTTTTCAGTAAAACTTAACCCAAATGTTTGAGTCTTAGTCGTGAATGTGATTTTCGCAGCAAGAGTCGTGTTCATATTTTCCGGTTCAGCACCCTTCTTACACATCTGTATTACTTTAAGAAGTGTGTTGCAAAAGAAAATCAACTACGATTAACGAAATTTGTATTTTTTAAAGGATTTTTGTAGTGTTCATAAAGTACTACTTCATTCGATATAAACATTACGGAAAATGCATGGGCGTCCCTAAGATTGGGCTGAAAGACGTTGTCATGTTCTGTACCCCACTTATACATCATCACCTACTTAAAAAGTATGTTGATAATTAAAGGCAGATATAATTAACAGTTTTTTCGGTCGGTACAAAGTCTCTCCCACCCCCTTGGTATTACGCGTTACGGAAAATGTGTAGGTTTTGTTAGGGTTAAACTGGGCGTCTACTTGCAGTTGAGGAATGTGCTGCATCTAGTTTTTCCTGCACAGTATACTAATGTGTGCGTGCGCCCTCCTTTGCATTGTCTGATTCGACTTGACGGTACTTTCTGGCGCCTTTACCATTCTTAAAGCGAGACTGTTCGTCTTCTAACGGATCCTTAATTTTCTTTTCCGTTCTCGTGCGGATTGTTCTTGCAAGCTACTTGGATGCGTGAACTGACTGGCTACAGGTGTTGATGCACTAACCAACATAAAAACACTACTCGTAATAGCTGTAATTATTAGTCTTCAAATGAAGTAAATCCTGATTTAATGTTGACACAGCGATTTTTTCACTCAGGCCGGCATTTGAATATGGTTGGTTGTGAGGATTTCGTGTTAAGCGTCGCGTAATTTTCGAGAAATGTCCTCCGACTCTTCTTGGAATTGGGCAGCTGCGGGATCGCAGCCTATAAAGACTGCAGTTTTTAATTCCAGCCGTATCGTCTTGACGGTTCAATTCCGCGTCCGGCCATCCTATTTAGGTTTTCCGTGATTTCCCTAAATAGCTCCAGGCAGATGCCGGGATGGTTCCTTTGGAAGGGCACGGCTGACTTCCTTCCCCATCCTTCCCTAATCTCATGAGACCGATGACCTCGCTGTCTGGTCTCCTTCCCCAAACAACCCAACCCAACCCATGAAGACATCATTGACAAGTCTGCAGCTATATAGGAACGAAGGATTAGTTTAGTGTACAAGAAATAGGCAAATTCAGTTATTAAGATCACCTTGTGGAAACGTAGGTATATTTTTCTTTTCTACCTATGCACCTAGCTTCCGAGCCACGAGCCGCCGCTGCTGTGCACTCGAATGCACAGAGAGGTGCACCGACAGTGAAATGCCTCATAACAAACTGGAAACATTGTCATCACGTCGTCTTTTCAAAAATGAGTCCCCGTTCTGCGAACACCATCATAGTGGATGTAGCCGGGTGTCGAGGCTGCGAGGAGAGCAAACGTTGCCAGAATACAATCGTCGTCGTAGTAATGCCTAGGGGGGAGTGTACATGGTGCCATCACCTGTTGCGGTGTCGTCGAGTATCGAGAGCTGCGCAAGAAGTATCGATCACCGCAGAGATACTGCACAGCAAAGCGATATCACGAGGCACCAGTGAGAGGCTAGGAGGAAGCCGTGCCGCCCGTAGTTCCGAGGCGATATCGCAGCTTCTCTGTCCTGAAATGAAATGATCGTATGACTTTTGTTGTGACTTGGCAAGACAGCCAAGTCACTATGAGAGGAAACCGAAAGGCACGCGTTTAAGCTCACGCAGGCTGGCGTGAGGTCTGGAACAGTTAAAGGATTAATATAGCCAATAAGGTACGTTGTTGCTGGAATAGTTAACTTTAATCCATAATTGTTGTACATCGCTCTTGACGGTACATGTTTTATAATCTCAATATTAACTGGTAATGGCGCCTTGCTAGGTCGTAGCAAATGACGTAGCTGAAGGCTATGCTAACTATCGTCTCGGCAAATGAGAGCGCATTTGTCAGTGAACCTTTCCTAGCAAAGTCGGCTGTACAACTGGGGCGAGTGCTAGGAAGTCTCTCTAGACCTGCCGTGTGGTGGCGCTCGGTCTGCAATCACTGACAGTGGCGACACGTGGGTCCGACGTATACTAACGGACCGCGGCCGATTTAAAGGCTACCACCTAGTAAGTGTGGCGTCTGGCGGTGACACCACAGCTTTCATGCCCGGGAGGCCCCATCCGGTAAGTTCGGTCGCCGATGTGCAAGTCTTATTTGAGACGACGCCATATTTGGCGATTTGGTTGACGGTGATGATGAAGACAACACAACACGTAGTCCACGAGTGGAGAAAATTTCCAACCCGGCCGGGAACCGAACCTTGGTCCGCTGCTTTGTTGGCAAACACGTTACCACTCAGCTAAGCAGGAAGATCCTTTCCTGAGATAGCGTGGCCAGAGTCCAGGAGGGAAGTTCTTCTCAGAGTAACGTCGTTGTGCTGCCTACTCTCTGTGACACAGCCCATGTCAACCATCAGGGACTGAAGAGACTTCTGTCTCCTGTGAATTGTGCCTACGTGCCAACGCTATTAGAACTATGACAATAACTGTCTACGAACTTGTGTTTCCACGTGGCTATAGTGAACGCACCAACGGCCACTCTGAAATTCTATCAATTCGCCAATCAGTAATCGTGGCTCATTTAGTGTGTTCTGAACCGCAAGTCCACATGTGCAGTTTCGTAGATGAAGCCGACCCTGACGAGGAAAGATAGGTTTGGCCCATATTAATAAAATGTTACGTATTCAGAGTGTTCTATTTAACTGTGTTATTGCTAGCGACCTCAGTGCGCAAAAAGTGGGACACAACACCTGTGATTCACATAGCCTGAAATTAGGACAGCAGCCGTTGCCTTTCCCATATGGAAAGGATCTCCAGACCGTGGTGTTTCAACAAGATAACGTGGGACCGCACGTTGCCCGTGCTGTCTTGACATGTCTCCGTGCAGGGAGTATACAACTGTTATCAGGACAGCACGTTCTCCAGATCTCTCACCCGTTGGAAACTTCTGGTCATAAATTTCCGTGAGACTTTCACATCACCATTCGCCAGCTAGTCTGGCATAGAATGTAGTTAGCGGAAACCCAAGCTGAAATCTACAATTCCAGCCAGGTTACAGCTATTGCTGCCGCCAGAGGTTACAACTCTGTGTACTAAATAACCGCAAAACTAACTAAAAATTTGACACTATATTTTTTGCACTATTCTCTATACTCACATTGAGTAAAATTTCGTCATTTGTAATCCTCCGTGATGTTGTAATTTTAATGACAAACAATCTATGTTCCCTTGGTTTCGTGTCAAGTTGCTTGGTCGTATCTTTTGATACCGCAATGAAACCTCCTCCTGCCGGAGGTTCGAGTCCTCCCTCGGGCATGGGTGTGTGTGTTGTTAAGTGGTGTGTAAGTCTAGGGACCGATGACCTCAGCAGTTTGGTCCCTTAGGAAGTCACACACATTTGAACACTTTTGCAATGTAACGGAAGCAATATGAGTTATGTTTTCTCTTCTGCAGTCGTTTGCTCCACGTTAGTACACACTCGATGATTTACGGTATACGTTTACGTACGCTGCAATCGTTTGTAATATTTATTTCGATTTCTATCGAAGAGTCTGCTGTAAACAGACGGTAAACTCTGAAATATGTTTGGTGAAATAATAGTAAATACGTTGCAGTCAAGGCGCAAGGGTGTTGCTATTCAGTAAATAATTTTAAAGGTATATATTGTGTGTTTTTCCATCTCAGTAGCACATTTTTACTGTATCGGCTCTCTAAAAGGTGATCTCTGAATATTTGAAGGCGATGGAGTGTGATCGAAGTAAATACAAAATTTTTAAAATGAGTGAAATATATTTTAAAATATCAGCATAGTTGCTGATTTGTGTCGGAACTAATATGGGGATACAGTACTCCATAAATTTTGAAAAAAATGACATGTGATGAGTTTGTCTGGCATCTGTATGACTAATGGTTCCGCTTGTATTCTAAAGGTGCAACGGTGGTGATTAAGTCCCACATGAAGACTGCCCTTCTTACAAAAAAGGCTAAGCCCCAATAATATGATGCTGTCTGATTACTTTAAGTTGTGACTCCTGAGACAGCTATACTTACAGGGTGACAGTTATTGAACCATATGAAAAAAAACGTAAATTAGTTACTCAGGCGTGCACACACTTTATTCAACATATAAACGTCACTACAGATATTCGGATTTAGGGTGTGACATGTTCGATATGCTTGCCATCATTGGCTATTATGTGGCTCAGACGAATAGCGAAATTCCTCACGACCCGCTGAAGTGTCGGGACTTTGATGCTGTCGATGACCTCCTGAATGGCTGTTTTCAGTTTTGCTTAGGGTGATGGACCCATCCAGACGAAAGTGGGCTTCGCCTCTAAATCAAACCATACTAATTCTCATCATGCAGATGCCGCAAAGAAAATCGTCCAATGGGTTTAGAGATAAGAGAAAAGGTTGCTCACTGATAATCCAAATGGAACAGACTCTGTGGAAGTTGGCAAATGAGCAAATGCAACAGACACCTTTAGAGGGTAACGGAAAAGGCTCTTTGCTTTAGTGTTAAATTTTGCATCCCTCTAATTTCGAAGGACTTGGTCAGTGGAGAAACTTCCTGACGTACTAAAACTGTATGTGAGACTGGAACGCATACCTGGAACGTAACCTTCCACATGCAAACTTCTTAGCGGCTGAGCAATCCAGACAAGACTCGTGACGCGACCACACGACTTCATTATTGTCAGGACCTCCCTCCTTCTGTCTGCACCAGAAGCTCTCATGCATATCCTTTTGAACTTACACTCACGGATCTGAGGTATTGCGTTGAAATGGTTTCGACATCACTAATGAGGACTGTTTACAGTTTGGCGAAATAAAGAAATGGTCAGCTTCCCTTGCCTTTACCGCTAGACAAATCACTGTTAGTTTCTTGAAATATATGCGGACTGCGGTAAACCCATGAGGCATTAGATGGCAGTTAGGGAAAGAGGAGAGAATTACGGTGGGGGATGGGGAATTGTTGCATAGGTATTCTTAACCTCCTCCCTAGCGTGAGCTGCTTTATTTCCTCCGCACGATGCTTTGCAGGTCGTCAGAGTGCGAATTAATTGTCGACTTGTTACAAGGAAACTGGCGACTCTGAAGTATAAGGTAAACAAATTAACAACTGAATAAGTGATTCGCCACTCGGCTTCATAACCTGAAAAGGAATGAAAGAAATTTGGCTGAGCTTCAGTTATGCTGAAGACTATATTTTGATTTACATCACCTGCTATAGCTATAACTATATACCAGTACTTACAAAAACATTACATAAATAATTCACATACTACTAAATATGCACGGTATATGTTGGATAAATGCTCTATAGGATGTCGTGGTAGTCTAGTTGCGCTGTAATAATATTTTTTTCCCTTGACCACAGCATTTTATTGATTTTATTACACCTTACGCGTTTCGACGTTGCGCCATTTTCAAACGATCCAAAAATAAAACACTATGTTTTATGTCTGATAAAATTCAGAACAAATTTGTCCAATATAAATATGCAGTATCTCATCACACTTAAATTCATGGAGCCGGCCGCTGTGGCGAGCGAGCTCACATCGTGGAGTACCATATATGTTGAGATGTTCGTTAGAACGTGACACTCGGCATGTTTAAGGGGAGGTTTACAAGCTTTTGGTTCAAAAAATCGTTTTTTTACATTCCATTTCTGAATCCATAAAAGTGTTTAGAATCCACCCCGTAAACGGTTTTTCCGAATACGGTGCGGAAATGTTTCTTATTCACGGTTGAACAAAAAAATACACCTGCCAGAAATCATCCTTTTCCACGTACCAGTTTTTTTCTTTCGGAGGACGAGTTATTGTACCGGTACGTGGGCGGAAACAAACAAAATTCAAATGAAAGTTTGAAAGTGTGTGTTTGGAAGTCAGCCCCCAAGCATTTGCATCCTGGTGCGAAGACTGTGGAGACTGCGACTTCCCTGGCAGTGAGCAGCTGCAACGAAGGGTAATCAGCAATTCTGAAGACCATGACAGCGATGGTCGTCACCCTGGGACTCTATTCGACGCAGTTCGCCAGGCTTTCGGACGACCACCGGATTCAAGCGGCCGAAAACCGCTTCTCACCGGCCGTACGAGCGGCTATGGAACAGCGCACAACTGCCAGATCGAGCAGAACGCCCTGTATGAGGAAGAGGAAGGACTAGTTTATGGACTCGGAATAGCAGATGGAACGTAAGTTGCATAATATTGCATTTACATTTAGTCAAAGTTCCAAGCGCGTTTTTCTCGAAATAATTTTTTTTAACGCGCGGTATGGTAACTTCTAATGTACTTAATCTATTGGCATGATTCTTGGTTCCGACAAAGCTAACTAAATTGTCTAGGAGTTGTACCACTTTTATTCCGATCCATCAACTATAAATATTTTTACTTGGCGGATGAACTCGAAAAATCGAGGAATGAAGCCTATTTTTTTCAAATGGCCGCCATTTTGTTTCATATGCTTCAAATAACTTCAGCGAGGTACAACTCCTAGAGAATCTTATGTACTTCGGTAACGTCAACTCAATTTTGATTTCAGACGAGCCGGCTGACTTGTGACATACCGCGCGTGGAGGTCTACATCGAAATTTTGTTTCGTTCCGACGATACTTCCGCCTTTGCTCTTCGACATATCCGTTCGACAAAATTCCAGTTTGATCAAATTTGACATTGATATCAACAACAATTCCGAGAAAAAAAAAATCTCAAATTACATGCTTTTTTCGGTCCAAAGATAGTAAACCACCCATTAATAATCGATTAAGCCCCTCAGAATCGTCGTGGTCTAGGCACTCAGATGCGTACATGAGCATCACTTGTCGCCTACACGCCAGTCATCTTCTCCGAGTGAAAAGTCTAGGCCAAGCTTCAAAAATATCTTTCTCCACTTAGAGGTACTTTTTTTTAATATTTTCTGCATTAAAATGACGCTATCAATTTATTAATATGCGCATGCTTTATAATTGGTTAGTAGACCCTACAAGTTCAGTGAAATCTAATGTCCCAGGGCAACGATTACAATGAAATGGCTAACGTCGCCGGAAGACTTAAGCGCACATTTTGTCGCTAACAATAGTTGTTCCCCATGACGTGGTGATTCACTCCTAAACATTTCTCGCAAAGATTTTGAAATACCGTGTATACAGGGGTCTCTCCTAAGAGTCGTCAGCGCATTTTCTCTAGTGTTACAGCGGATAGCTTCGGTGGAGTCGGCCGAAACAAACATTGCTCATCACATGTCTCACGTGAGGTGCAGTGTAACGGGAAACGTTGCTTTAAAAAAAATAAGGGGGGGGGGAATTTACAGTTCCCATTCTACATAGCTACCACGTATTTATCTAGTGCAATTCTTGGTTTAGCAATGTGTTACAGGGACAGTAAAACACGACGAACAAACAGTACTCCAGCGCAGACGAAGTAGTGCTCCTGCGTGGCCGTAGCAGATATCGCACTAGACTAATTTGGGACCGTTCCAGCCGGCCGCGGTGGTCTAGCGGTTCTGGCGCTGCAGTCCGGACCCGCGGGACTGCTACGGTCGCAGGTTCGAATCCTGCCTCGGGCATGGGTGTGTGTGATGTCCTTAGGTTAGTTAGGTTTAAGTAGTTCTAAGTTCTAGGGGACTTATGACCTAAGATGTTGAGTCCCATAGTGCTCAGAGCCATTTGAACCATTTTTTTGGGACCGTTCCGTCGAATGGGCTTGTGAAATGCCGCTTTAAAAATAATTTTGTTAGCAGCAGGAAACATACCGACGTTTCGTTGGCACTGCTCGTTGAATTAAAAAAAAAGTGATGAACAGGATTTTTTGTGCTGATTCCTGCTTCAGTCGGGAAGAACGAGATTGCAAAAATCTGCCTAAATGTCAGAGAATATGCACCTGACGACTCTTAGGAGATTCGTGGTATGTGCGAACATCCGTCATGCTTCAAGCTGTAGAAAAGAATGAAGCCTTGTTCCAAGGCTTTTAGCAGGCTGGCGAACGCAGTGAAGCCGGCCTGTGTGGCCAAGTGGTTCTAGGCCCTTCAGTCTGGGCGCTTCAGTCTGGAACCGCACGACCGCCACGTTCGCAGGTTCGAATCCTGCCTCGGGCATGGGTGTGTGTGATGTCCTTAGGTTGGTTAGGTTTAAGTAGTTCTAAGTTCTAGGGGACTGATGACCTCAGATGTTAAGTCCCATAGTGCTCAGAGCCATTTTTGAACGCAGTGAATTCGACTGCTCTATTCGAGTCGAGTCAACAGGCCGTTACCCCCCCGCCCCCCTCACAAGCCAGACCTCTTCTTCCCCTTATTGCCTGTCAATATTACGAGACATAAGTCTCCATTTAATAGAAATCCTTCTTTCCTTATTTTAGTTATTAAATCAAATCACTCAATAATTAGAACGTTTAGGGTTAAAAATTTCACACAATGGTGCGGTCCACAGAGTGTGCCCAAGGCTACGGAGGCGTTTCTCAACTTTTGTGCGATAAATAACGAATGAAATATGGACACAGTGTTGTGGTATGTGATGTTTTTTTTTTTTTGTTTGGTTTTTTTGGGGCGCTCAACTGCGTGGTTATCAGCACCCGTACAATTATCCAATCTTTGCTCAGTCCAATTTCGCCACTTTCCTGGATGATGATGAAATGATGAGGACAACACAAACACCCAGTCATCTCGAGGCAGGTGAAAATCCCTGACCCCGCCGGGAATCGAACCCGGGACCCCGTGCTCGGGAAGCGAGAACGCTACCGCGAGACCACGAGCGGCGGACGGTATGTGATGTGACTGCACGGTACTGAAATTGTCGAAGGACAGGCGCTTCCTGCAGGTCGTAACGCGTACGTATGAACCTGGGCCAATTTCCCTCCGTCAGCAGACGTAAGTGGTAGCTTCCATAACTGTGTTAAATAACACAGTGTTGTGGCCAGCGGTGCACAATGGACCGCGCTAGGAAAGAAACCGCTCTAATTGAAGATTGTCTAATCGGCGTGCACGCAAACCAGCGTTACTTAACACACAAAACAATGCATTATTAAACGTATGACATAGCTCGGAGTCTGCAGTTGCGAGCTCGCGAAATCGGGAGTCGGCAGACAGACCTCGTGGGGTATTGAAATCGTGTTCCCTCTGGGGCGAATGCAGTGCTTTCATAGCGTACTTCAGAAATTGGTAGAGAGCAATTCTTCGTGAGTGTGTGGGTTATTTCTTGGAGTAGGGAAATTTGGGATATTCGGCAAAAGCTTTGTGGTACGCGGGCGTGGATACCGGGCATATCGGGTTAAACTTTCCTCTTTTCAGTGCTTTCATAGCGTACTTCAGAAATTGGAAGAGAGCAATTCTTCGTGAGTGTGTGGGTTATTTCTTGGAGTAGGGAAATTTGGGATATTCGGCAAAAGCTTTGTGGTACGCGGGCTTGGATACCGGGCATATCGGGTTAAACTTTCCTCTTTTCTAGGCGAGAGCGTGTGGACGCTCAGTATCTAGAACCCCTACTTAAGATCGCGAAGCCAGCAGCTGGTTGTGACGTGGTGTTCGCGTCAGCAAGATAGACTTACTGCAAGCCGATGCTTTACATTTGTTTCTGTGGTAATACACTCTAAGACAAAAGAAACAAGCGACCCACGACGGGGGAATTATCCGAATGGGACTGAAATCGGTAGATGTGACGTACATATGCAGACAAACGAATGATTACAATTTCAGATAAATTGTATGGTTTATTCAAGACAAGGAGCTTCAAAAATTGTGCAGTCAGGTAAGTAACGCGTTGCTTCACCTCCGACCCTTATGCAAACATTTATTCGGCTTGACATTGGCTGATAGAATTGTTGGATGGCCAGCCGCAGTGACCGAGCGGTTCTAGGCGCTTCAGTCTGAAGCCGCGCAACCGCAACGGTCGCAGGTTCGCATCTTGCCTCGGGCATGGATATGCGTGATGTCCGTCGGTTAGTTCAGTTTCAGTAGTTCTACGTTCTAGGGGACTGATGACCTCAGATGTTAAGTCCCATAGTGCTCAGAGCCATTTGAACTAATTGTTCGATGTTCTTCTGTGGTATATCGTACCAGATTCGGTCTAGCTGGCATATTAGATGGTGAAAATCGCGAGTTTGTTGCACGGTTCTGTCCATAATGCTCCAAACGTTCTCGATTGGGGAGAGATCCGGCGACCTCGCTGGGCAACGTAGGATTTGGCAACCTCGAAGACAAGTAATTGAAACTGTTGCCGTTTGGGGGGCGAGCGTTATCTTGCTGAAAGCTAACACGGGATGACTTGCCATGAAGGTCAACAAAACAGGGCACAGAATATCGTCAACACACTTTGGCGCTCTGAGTGCCGCGGATAACAACCAAACGGTCCTGCTATGAGCTGAAATGGAACCCTATCCCATCACTCCTGGTTCTCTGGCCGTCTGATGGGCGACAGTAAGGGTTCTATCCCACCATCCTCTTCGGCGTCTGTTGAAACGTGTTCCACCTGGATTCTCATAGACTGGAGTAAAACTGAGTCTTGCTTCCAACGGAGCTCCCATGACCAACAAACTTGCCTGGAGATGGCTCAGACAGCAGTGGGATGCCAGGATGAATGTCTCCCGCCATGCTGCTCGACAACCAGGAATGGTAGTCCAGGGTGCCTTTCCTTTTCATAGCAGAGCCACTTTGGTTGACATCTGCGGCATCCTTACAGCACAGCAATACGTCGACGATGTTCTACGTCCCGTTTATTTGACCTTCATGACATACCATCCTGAACTTACATTTCAGCAAGATAATGTCCGCCCGCACACAGGATTTCGTATTTAGTTGTTTTAGTTTTATGTGGGTGTGAAATCTTATGGGACTTAACTGCTAAGGTCATCAGTCCCTAAGTTTACACACTACTTAACCTAAATTATCCTTAGTACAAACACACACACCCATGCCCGAGGGAGGACTCCAACCTCTGCCGGGACCAGCCGCGCAGTCCAGGACTGCAGCGCCGCACACAGCAATTCTCTTACTTCTTTTTGTGCTTGTCAAATCCTACGTTGGCCAGCAAGGTTGTCGGATCTCTTCATAATTGAGAACGATTAGACCATTATAGGCAGGGCCCTCAAACCAGCCCGGGACTTTGATCGATCTAACGTGCCAATTTGACAAACATTTGCGAGATAGCTCTCGCGAGGACTCCAAACAATTCTGTCAATGTCAAGCCGAATAATTGCTTCCATAGAGACCAGAGGTGGAACAACGCCTTATTAAGTCTTCCTTTTGAATTAATCTTCCAGATTTCCCGAAAGTGTGACCGTTCGTTCGTCGGTACATGTACATCACATCTACCGATTTTCGTTCCAATTGGATTATTTCTTCGTGGTGCGCTGTTTTTTAGTGTTTGCGAGTGATACTCATCTAGGGCTCTTTTCGCTATTGACGCTGAACTGTTTTGGTGATGTATCGGTGATAGAAGCCAGTAGCTAGATGGAGGCTGTACATTGGACTGTTAGTGGAGAACATATATGAGCCGTGCTGTGGCTCGCATTGGTGCTGTTTGTAGGTTTCCGCCATCTGTTGGAGGCCAGACGGTATCGTTTAGTTGGCATGGTTACGGTTGTTTGTCTTCTTCTCGTGCTGACTGGCGCCACTCCGATTCGCAAGAGTTGCCTGTCCGCTAGTGGCAGCAGCGGCGGTTATCGATATGTAGTAACAGTTGCTCTATCTTTGGGGCGACGTCGCTGTTTTTTTCCGGGTCGTGTGAGTGGGCCAGTTCGGTTGGGGACTCAGAAGGAGCCAGGTCTGCGCAGTGCGGAAACACGCCGGGACCGCTGGCGGCATGCATGGACTGCCGGATGGAAGGGCTGTGGTCACGAGGGTGCACGACCTCGTCGTAAATCGGATCCAGAAAGCTTTAGGATAAGCGCATTTCAATCCAAGTAGAGAAACCTCCACCATTGTGATATCTCCCGATTCTCCACTGACTTGCGTTGGTGTTGCTGCTCGTAGTGTCGCCGAGGCGAAGAGCAGCGAGTGTAGACCTCGGGGAAGGTGGATCTGATTAGCTTCCCTCGACTTAGTATTATTATTTACTGCGTTCAATTTGTTGCAATTTGTTAAGTTCAACCACCTGTAATTTTGTTTTGCCCGGTGGCCGCTGACGACCCAGTTACTTGCCCTGGGTTGGTGTACTTAACGGCGGTGTACGTTTCCTTGCCTTGCCGCTGCTGTCCGGTAAGGCGTTTAGTTTTGACAACTTTCTTGATTGTAGGCCGGTTGGTGATTCTTCTCCTCTGGTGGTAATGATTCCTTTCTCGTTCTTGGCACTCTAAATACAGTATTCTGGGGACATAGTGCAGTCCACCGGTTCCGTCTTTGGCGTATTCTTCCACGGTTGCATTTGGTATATCGGACGTAAGGTAGCTTCAGCAAGATTATCATTAGTCATTCGTTAACTGCCACTAGCCTGAGTTACCATCTTGTGAAGTGAATGCAACTCTTGCCTGCCTATCTCATCGCTGGCGGAACTGTTTGTTGATCGACCTTCTCTGATGTCGATTCCTGGAGCATCGTCTGTGGCCCCTTGCTTCTTGTATGACATGTGTGTACTAAAAGGAGGTCTGATGGCCACTAGCAGACGCCTTCTGTGGGTGTAATTTGCCTCAGTATCCTTTCTTATGTACTTAAAAAAAAATGGCTGTGAGCCCTATGGGACTTAACATCTGACGTCATCAGTCGCCTAGAACTTAGAACTACTTAAACCTAGCTAACCTAAGGACATCACACACATCCATGCCAGAGGCAGGATTCGAACCTGCGACCGTAGCAGTCGCGCGATTCCAGACTGAAGCGCCTAGAACCGCTCGGCCACCGCGGCCGGCACTTATGTACTGGTCCTTGTATTTTATTATAGTATTATTTATTACAATACCTCGAAATGCCTACATTAAAGGTTATATATGTCCAGTCAATAATTCTGATCGCCGTCTGGAATAAATATAGCAGTGTAGCGTGCAGTTGATGTTAAGGGCTGTGATACCAAGTTTACCATCATCTTATTTCACCCGTTTGGTGATCAGTTGCTTCTTTTTTAATTAACCTTGGCTATTGTATTTGCTGTTTTACAGCAGGTATCTAAATTTTTTATGTTATTGCCGTTCCTGGCGTGTAAGGCCTTCAGCCCTGATCGTGGTATTTTGCCTTAAAATTCTAATTTGGTATTTACTGCAATTCCTGGCGTCTGATGCCTTCTGCTGAGTTTGTGACGATTTACCTTTAATATTTCAATACCTGTAATTTCTAAGTTGCAGCGAGTTGTAAAAATTCGTAATTTATTGCCATTCCTGGGGCGTATAAGGCCTTCATGCCAGATCACAGTGGTTTGCTTTCAAACATTATCTGCTATATCTGTATTTAACGGTGATTTGCTGAATTGTTTCTCACTGAAAACACTATGATTTACACAGTTGTTTGTTACTTCATTAATAACGTGTGGTACTTTTATTTATTGTTGAGTCTGGAATTACTGGTTTAAAATAAATTGTAACTGTAAAAGGCAACAAATAGTAACTAATTACGGCCCCGTCCACTTTCGTAACCAAGTCCTGCCTTCCCTTGTCTACCAGGTTTCAATATCCCTGTCCAGTGATGGGCCATCGGAATATTTTCTGAATATTGTTGCGCAGCGACACAGCAGTCGGCAGATGTTTAACACTGTGTCGATGATCAAAGCTAGTCTAGTGACAGGTCTTTTTAATGACTCGTTGTGTAGAAGGGCAGAGAAATAAACGAGATCCGCCAGCTTCCGATTGAAACTGTGGTGCAGTCCGTCACATAATTTTTATCGCGCGCTGCGCACCGCCAAGAGAGCGCTGTGTGGGGTCGCCGCCACAAGTGTGACCTCGCGGGCGTCACTGAAGCTTCCCAACTCGGACGAAAGGGGCATTCCAGCTGGAGTAGCGGCTGGACGTGCTGGAAATTTTGTAACACGTCTAAGCGAAATATATCCTCTCGCCTAGCAGCAGGAAAGATTCCAAGCTGATGCGGGTACGCGTCACTTAAGGCACAAGGCAGCGTAATGAGACGTGCGCAACTGCTCGCCAGTTACGCGGCACACATTCATAGTTCCCCTGAGCATCCGAATTACCGTCTCCTTTTCCCGCCCGTGGCAGTCCATCTCCCGCATCGCCAACCCAGATCGGGGCTAACGATTGTGGTTCGCGTGCGATCCCTTCTCTCCGAACTGGAGTCCTTCCCTTCACCACCTCTACTTGCGGACCGTTCACGCACGCCTCCATGGTGTACGCCTCGGCTGCAGCTTCGTCTGGACCTTTTGCATGGCCCTAAGGACTCCGTTAACCCGACCGCTCTCCGCCGTCACTTCGACATCTACATCTACATACATACTCCGCAATCCACCATACGGTGCGTGGCGGAGGGTACCTCGTACCACAACTAGCATCTTCTCTCCCTGTTCCACTCCCAAACAGAAGGA
Source organism: Schistocerca americana (assembly GCF_021461395.2). Lineage (NCBI taxonomy): Eukaryota > Metazoa > Arthropoda > Insecta > Orthoptera > Acrididae > Schistocerca > Schistocerca americana. The sequence continues at coordinate 532,532,712 of NC_060124.1, forward strand.
GGGAAGAATGACTGCCTATATGCCTCTGTACAAGCCGTAATCTCTCTTATCTTACCTTTGTGGTCTTTCCGCGAAATATAAGTTGACGGCAGTAAAACCGTACTGCAATCAGCCTCAAATGCTGGTTCTCTAAATTTCCTCAGTAGTGATTCACGAAAAGAACACCTCCTTTCCTCCAGAGACCCCCACCCGAGTTCCTGAAGCATTTCCGTAAGACTCGCGTGATAATCAAACCTACCAGTAACAAATCTAGCAGCCCGCCTCTGAATTGCTTCTGTGTCCTCACTCAATCCGACCTGATTGGGACCCCAAACGCTTGAGCAGTACTCAAGAATAGGTCGTATTAGTGTTTTATAAGCGGTCTCCTTCACAGATGAACCACATCTTCCCAAAATTCTACCAACGAACCGAACACGACTATCCGCCTTCCCCACAACTGCCATTACATGCTTGTCTCACTTCATGTCGCTCTGCATTTAATCGACGTGACTGTGTCAAGCGCTACACTACTAATGGAGTATTCAAACGTTGCAGGATTCTATTTCCTGTTCATCTGCATTCATTTACATTTATCTATATTTAGAGTCAGCTGTCATTCTTTACACCAATCACAAATCCTGTCCAAGCCATCTTGCATCCTCCTACAGTCACTCGACGATGACACTTTCCCGTACACCACAGCATCATCAGCAAACAGCCGCACATTGCTATCCACCCTATCCAAAAGATCATTTATGTAGATAGAAAACAACAGCGGACGTACTACACTTCCCTGGGGCACACCAGATGATACCCTCACCTCCGATGAACCCTCACCATCGAGGACAACGTACCGGGTTCTATTACTTAAGAAGTCTTCGAGCCACTCACATATTTGGGAACCAATCCCATATGCTCGTACCTTAGTTAGGAGTCTGCAGTGGGGCACCGAGTCAAACGCTTTCCGGATGTCAAGGAATATGGCATCCGTCTGATACCCTTCATCCATGGTTCGCAAGATATCTTGTGAAAAAAGGGTGAGTTGCGTTTCGCAGGAGCGACGCTTTCTAAAGCCGTGCTGATGCTTGGATAGCAACTTCTCTGTCTCAAGGAAATTCATTATATTCGAACTGAGAATATGTTCGAGAATCCTGCAACAAACCGATGTTAAGGATATTGGTCTGTAATTTTTAGGATCCGTCCTTCTACCCTTCTTATATACAGACGTCACCTGCGCTTTTTTCCATTCGCTCGGGACTTTACGTTGGGCAAGAGATTCCCGATAAATGCAAGCTAAGTAAGGAGCCAATGCAGTAGAGTACTCTCTGTAAAACGGAATTGGAATCCCATCAGGATCGATTCTTGGAGTGTTCCGGGGCTCTGAAGTTGTTTACACCGACGGCTCAATGGCTGATGGTCACGTAGGCTTCGCATATTTTCATGGAGGACATACTGAGCAGCACTCCTTGCCAGTAGGCTGCAGTGTTTTCGCTGCAGATCTGGCGGCCATATCTCGTGCCCTTGGATACATCCGCTCATGCCCTGGCGAATCATTTCTCCTGTGTACTGACTCATTGAGTTGCCTACAAGCTGTCGAACAGTGCTACCCTCGCCACCCTCTGGTAGCGTCCATTCAGGAGTCCATCTATGCCCTGGAACATTCCCTCCGTGCCGAGGTGTTTGTGTGGACGCCAGGACACGTCGGAATCCCCGGAAGCGAACTTGCTGACAGGTTGGCCAAACAGGCGACGCGGAAACCGCTTCTAGATATAGGCATCTCCGAAGCTGACCTGCGTTCTGTCTTACACCGCATGGTTTTCCGGCTTTGGTAGACGGAATGGCGTAACAGCACGCACAACAAACTGCGTGTCATTAAGGAGACTATGAATATGTAGGCCTCTGGCAGTGAATCAGTTGTCCTCTGCCGGCTCCGCATTGGCCATGGCCAACGCATGGTTACCTACTCCGTCGCGAGGACCCACCTCAGTGTCGCTGTGGCTTCCAAATGACAGTCGCCCACCTCTTACTGAACTGCCTACTTTTAGCCGCTCTGCGGCAGACTTTTAACTTTGCCAGCACCCTGCCTTCGGTGTTGGACGACAATGCCTCCACAGCAGCTTTAGTTTTACGTTTCATCCGTGAGAGTGGGTTTTAGACTTCTATATAGGTTTTAGTGCATGTCCTTTGTCCCTCTGTGTCCTCCACCCTAATGCTTTTAGGGTGGAGGTTTCAATGTGTTGCTGAGTGGCTGCTTATCCCTTTTTATTCTCGTCGTTGGACAGCTACTGTAATCTGCTTTCATGTTTTAGTCTCTTCTTTTTCTAGCGGCTCCCTGTTGTTTTCATGTCCTCTTTTGTTCCTTTTAATGTTCGTTGCCTTCCCTTCGTTCTTTTGGCTTTTCCTTTCTTTCCGTTTTGTGTTATATGTTTTGTCCGTTTTATTCTCAGACTTGTGGTATTGCTTTATTAGGAACAAGATACCGATGACCTCATAGTTTGGTCCCTTCCTCCCTCTTTTAAACCAACCAACCAACTAGCAGCGTAATGTTACTACAGATTCGCCTCTGGAGCGCCACGACGTCCTCTGGACATGCAGAGAAACAAGTGGTAGAAAATGTTCCACAATATGCTTATCAGTTTTATACGAATGTTGGCAATATAAAACGAAACAATCCTGCGGAATAATCGGGCATGAGAACATAAACTAAATTACCACAGCGGATAATAAGAGAGTCATTCTAAAGTTAACAAATGTTTCGATATGACGAGCTGCACAAATCCCCCTCTTTTCTCACTCATCACAGCTGCCGTGTCGTAGGCCTTCCTAATCGTTGGCGCTAGTGTGTCTCAACACCGGGCAGGAGGGGGCGTTTATTGTTTACTTGTATGGTTTTAAAATGTGTGTCAAAATCAACGATCCCGCAAAGAGTGAGGATTGTTGTGTAATGCGGTCTGTGAATGGGAAAAAAATTATTCCCTTTATCGAAACACATAGTAGATGGAAATGTGCTGAATGAAGCCTAACTTAAATGGTGACACACGTTTAAAGATAGACGAAAGAATATAGTCATGTTAAGGAACAATCAGACCGACGTTCAGTTGTAACTGGCGAACTCAGATCAAGCAAGGATTGAAAAATGTAGTATGCATCACTGTTTTGAAATAAATTTGGTTACTTTTTACTTGATTAATTCGTAGCTGTTAAAAAAAATTATAAGCCTTGTAAACCCCGTATACGTCTTCTCGTTTGGATGTGCTAGCGAGCGGTAAGCAAATTTTGACTGCTTGCGTCATCACACGCGTTATTACATTTACATGATGGTGAGGAGTCGACTGGGTCTTTTCTTACGCTTGTCGAACAACTATGCAAGATATTGAATAAATCTTAGGTAAAATACAATTTGCCGTTTAGTTATGTGTCGTCAACCACAGATCATCCATTATAGTTAACAAACAGTAATTTTTTCTATTCAAGTCCTTACAACATCAAAAGATTTTTATGTGGCATCACATACAAATGATATCCTATTCTGGTGTGAGACGGGTCTTGTAGCGACATTGTACATCGTACGTACGTGTCGTGAAGGTCGGATCCGCAGAATGGGTCTTATTGATCCAACACTTTTTAATTCAAATATCCGTTAATATAAGAACTAATCAAATTACAATATTCTTTAAGTTCAATAGGACAGACATTTCACTACTGATGCACTCAGTTTGCGCTTTCTTGATTGTTAACGTTCAGTTCTTTACCAATTTGTTACTAGTACCTTGGGCTATATAAAGGTGTGTGTCAGGTGAATTACTCAAATTCTGAGAGATGAACACAGAACCAACAAATGGCAGTCGCTTTGAGTTTTCTCACTCAGTGCGAGAAGGATGCCGAACAGTTTTTAACCCACGTTGTCCCTGATGACGAGAAGTGAATTCGACAATAATGTTCAAAAACATTGCCAGTAAGTGGAATAGCATGATCGCCAAACAAAAAGGCAAAAAAAAAAAAAAACATGGTACAAGAGGGTTATCGCCACAAGTTCTTCTTACGCGCTCAAAAACGTGTCTTGGGTTGTTATCCAGCGTCTCTGTTCTCCTTCACAATAACGCTCGCCTGGAGCTTATTACGCCTAGGAAGGATATCCTCCGACATTTTGAGCAGGAAGTTTCTGACCATTCACCTTACACGCCAGACTATGCTTCGATTAGTTACTATTTTTTTCCGAACAATAGGTTGGAAATGACAGTGAAGAGAAGACAATGTTACTGACTGGTTCAGCAACTGAGTATACAGAAATCATACGAAAAATTGTGGTGCACTGCAACGAGTATTTAAGCTGAGTCTGAGTACAAAAACCTAAAAATTTGTTGTACAATACGTCTCCTTTCATTATCTGTAATAAAAATTTGTGGAGAAACAAGTGTTCTTTACTGTCAGAATGACTTCGGCAATTCGCCAAAGAAAAATAAGTTGCACACGGAAAACGCCAGACGGCAAATAATCCCTCGAAACTTGCGACATTTTAAAATTTCCGTGTAAACAGATACAAGAAAAGTCAACGAAGCTTGTAAACTGAAATATTCTGCGTGCATTTTGCGCGCGTCTGAATACGTCTTTAGCCCCAGGCCACAGACTCACTAACATACCTACAGAACAATGACTACAACAAAAAAAAAAAAAAAAAAAACGTTGAAGATCAAAGGTCAAGATGCGCGACGCGCTTTACTGGGAGACAAGACAACAGCGACGTTACGTCATCAGCCAACCACGAGACATCGAGTTAATGAGAATACTTTTTTAAACAATATTTTTCTGAACGGAGAGACGTTTCTGTTTAGTTATATTTAAACGATAGCGCCACAAGCGATAAGCCTTTTCACAGGGGACGCTGTCGGGTGGAAGTAAATTAGACTGAGAAGATTGTAGGGAATTGCGAGGAAGGAGATCTGTATGAGGATTTCTGGTCGACAGTTAAAACTTAACAAAAGCAAATGTAATATACATTATCACTGCCAAAAAGTTCGTTTCTGAATATTGTGGTGTCATACTGCTGGTCGTAGCTTAAACTTTTTACTTTTTATCTCCTCAGAGTTTATCAATTTAAGACATAAAGTCTGTGAATGAGTCCGCGGTTAGGCAAGTTTGTCGAACGCCACACAACAATTCAGACAGCAAAAAATCTCTATTCAAGTCCAATGTTCTCTGCCATGTACCAAAAGTTCTTCCTTGTCTGAAAACATTAATTTCAGGTTTTAAGTTTGCAGACTGGGGTTTCTACACCATGAGAAGGGAAAGATATTAGGACACGTATAGTAGAGATTAGGAATCTGAAGGATTACGAGTTTAAATATCGTCTATAGCATAGAAACTCTACATGTTTCAAAAATGATGTATCTAACTCTTGTTTCCGATGTCGGCGTCCGATGTCCAATAATTTCATAAGCTTTCGATGTAAGACACTAAAAAAAAAAAAAAAATTAAAAGGACTACTTCTTTATGCTCCAGAGTATATTAAATTGTAGTTTGTCCTTCAGACAACATTAATTTCCGTCTCTTCCACAAGGTTATATATCTGCATATCTAGAGCAAACATAATACTTCCTTTCATTCTTTAATAAACATTGGTTTGTTTTATGAGATTTGTACTCAAACATTAGAATAACAAGCCAATACGATAAACTGGACTCACTTCAAAACCATTCTATTCACATAAATTCACAAAAATTACGATAAAAGATCTCACAGAGAAAACAGGGAAAATACGTGATCGTTGCTCTGAGGGACGATGGGGTTCGACGCGTAACGACTTGTTGCTGAATATTCAACAGTGCGGTCCATCTTCAAGGACGGCCGTCACGTGTAAACAGAAAAATACAGTTTCTGCAATCACATAACAAACATATTTTAACATGTAAAATATTTTATCATGTAAAACAACTTGTATAAGGCCTCGTACATAGATCTTTACTTTTCTTTTCAGTTGTCGTTTTGACCTAGGAGACCAAATGCGTTCTCTACATTCCTCTGACAGCAATATCTGTTCCTGGTTTTCATCGTCCATTCTTTTCTTAAACCCATCGCCGCCGTAATCCCGTTGATACTATCCATCTTGTTCGCCGGCCGCAGTGAGCCCTGCGGTTCTACGCGCTTCAGTCTGGAACCGCGCGACCGCTACGGTCGCAGGTTCGAATCCTGCCTCGGGCATGGATGTGTGTGTCGTCCTTAGGTTAGTTAGGTTTAAGTAGTTCTAAGTTCTAAGGGACTGATGACCTCAGATGTTAAGTCCTATAGTGCTCAGAGCCATTTGAACCATCTTGTTCGTGGACTTGCTCTGCCCCTTCTGCCATCCACGGATCCTGACAAAGCTATTCCTGGTAGTCTCTCCTGCTCTTCCCTAATTAGGCATCGTACCCATATCATCCTTCGACCAGTAGCAACACGTGGGTATAGGTCTGTCAGTTCCTGAGTGTTAAATATCCTCAATTCTGTGGAAAGATGACCATCTTGAGGCCAAATATTTTGCTTGATATCTTTCTCTCGAAGACCAGCAGTTTTTGTTCTTCTGTTATCCCTAAGGAAAATGTTTCAGACCCATGTGAAGCTAGCGGGTCTGATTTCAAAGTTACTCCGCAGCTCGTGGTCGTGCGGTAGCGTTCTCGCTTCCCGCGCCCGGGTTCCCGGGTTCGATTCCCGGCGGGGTCAGGGATTTTCTCTGCCTCGTGATGACTGGATGTTGTGTGATGTCCTTAGGATAGTTAGGTTTAAGTAGTTCTAAGTTCTAGGGGACTGATGACCATAGATGTTAAGTCCCATAGTGCTCAGAGCCATTTCAAAGTTACTTGAAACTCCTCTACTGCACAGCATGCCCTGTAAGCCGAAATATGCTCTATTTGTCTGCTATCCTTACATGCATCTCTCGGCTGATACACATCTACAGAACGGCAAATTAATGTTTATGTTTCTCTGTGTTTTTCTCGTAGTATATTTACTAAATTTAGTGCTTGTTATTCTTTTTTAGAGGTTCAGTCTAGCGTTTTTGTAAGAGTGAATTCATTCAGCCTATAGCTCAAAAGTTTCTCACTGTACAGCCAGCTACATAGCTCATTAAGGTATCAGCGTCCATTGGTAACCCATCAGGAGAATATCAAGTTGCATATATACGATTCTGTCTGCTTTTGTAGTTTACTACTTTAGTCAGTCTTGCTAGGATAGTTAGGATGAGTGCATGCCATGTGCAGATGCAGGAGGAGCTGGCTGCAGTTCGCGAACAGCTGAATGTGTTTTGGCTATGGTCAGTCACCTTCAGGCTGCTGCCTCGGATGATGGCACAGATTCCAATGTGTTGCAATGGACACCTCAGGCGTCGCTTGTTTTGCTCATGGGCTCTGCTTCTGAGGTACTTCCTAGTGCACCCGACATGGTGGATCTGCCCTTACAGGAGGGTGAGTGGTGAGTGATAACACGTTCGCATTGGTCAAGACAGAGGGCCAATATGGAGATTTGCCACCTGGCCCACCTCACCCATTCACCCTTTGTGTGGACGCTCAGGTGGCCTCTGCTTCAGCAGAGTCTGAGCAGGCACACGGGGGGAGCTCCAATGTTAGGCCCTTAAGCACATAGCGTTCGGGACCGGAAACACAGCCCATGACCACTCGGTATCTCTGCCTGGGGTGCCTCATCCGAGATGCAGAGGCGGCCTCGCATGCAGCTATCGAGCGTGGAGTTGTCTGCAGATTGTGACTCACATCAGCAACAATGTCATCTGTTGCATGGGTTGTCAGGCCATCCTCAGTTCGTACAGGCGGTTGGTGGAGGTGGCAAAGACTACTGCACGTGTAGCGCAAGCAATTTGCAGCATTGTTCCCAGAGTGAATTTGGATTCTTTGGTTTGGTGCCGAATGGAGGGTCTGAACCAGAGGCTCTGTCGACTCTGTCTTGCCTACAGATTTCTAGACATGCATCATCATGTGGGGATACCAACACAAAGGAAGCAGCTACTGGGGTAGCACAGTACTTCTGGAGTGCACCTGAGGGTTTTCTAGGAACACTCACCAGTCGATATGCAGCAAGGGAAATCAGTATTCACCGAAAAGACACTTCGACTGTCAAAATTTTATCAGTAATCTGTCGAAGTATTTGTAGTGTAAGGCGGCAGAATAAATGAAGGTCAGATGCGCACTTTACAACAGAGCTTCATACATCGCAACAGGAAGGTGAATATGACACCTAACTTAATTCGGCAGTTACGAGCAAATTTGCCTATCAGTATGTAGTGCAAAAAGGGATGACACTCAATCGATGGTAATTAACACACCGATCGTATAATGCATGTTTGAGCAAAAGGTGAAACAAGCAGTGAGAGGAGTTTTAGTTTGGAATTTAGAGGGACGAGGGCAGAGGCAAGGCCGCACTTCAGGGGGTACCAGGGAAACCACTTAAAGGGGTGTCCCAGGCGGAAAGTCAACGACAGATCAGACGACTCAGATAGGGAGAGTGAGCATAACTGCCCATCTGAGGAAGGACAGAAAAAAAAAGGTTTCAGAAAACTGCGTTCGGAATTCCAAAAGGATACGAAACAAGACCAGTGACGCATTTTTGATCACATGTCCAGTGAGTGGTATACACGTGAGAGAGTCAATGTACGCATTTAGGTCTCTGGAACGGGCACAAAACGTCCGATTGGCGGAAACGTGCTAGGAAGGAGAAAAGAGCCAAAGTTCCGATGCAGTTTAATGGTAGGGACCTTGTGGTTGGTAGAGGGTGTTTGCACAAAATAAGAGGAACGCTCCTATTGGTCGAAAAAAGCCGTGACGTGAAGAGCGAAAGAACCCAGGTGGGTAGACAGTTCAGCTATGAGTAAGACAAGGTTAAAATTTTCGAGAACTCTTCTCTGAACTGGCGTCAAGTGCAGAGCAGAGCGCAAAACGCTCTGTACGACGCAGAGGAGTCATTTGTGTGAGCACCGCGTTCACCGCGGCTGATATCCAGCTAGGAATTAGCTGTAGCATAGTTTAGCTCCAACTGTGGAGAAAGGAACCAGCCAATTAGTTAATTGTTCTTTCGAGAACTGAGAGGTCATTATAATATGAACGCTGCTCCAACCATGCGCGAGTATATCGCCACATTCTAAGACTTGGGATGAGTACATGTTCTCTCACATAACAAGAAACGTAGGGAAAGTTACTGCTGGAAACTTCAGCAAAGGTGTAATTAGTTTTACAGGAATTTCAGCGGAAGAGAACGGCGTAGCAGACGACAGCTCATCGCAGCTTAAGGTAAGTACCGCGTGCAGAGGCGTAAACCTGTTGGTTCACCAGCTGGCATCCACTGTAAACTCGAGCGACCTTCGGTAATCGTTTGCTCAGTTTGTCACATAACTAACCATCCACCGTAGACTTGATTATCATCCTAAAAATAGTACCGAACTGTGAACCGGAATCGGACGATTTTCGTACTACTGACCAACATCATAACATAAGTGTAGGAACAATTTTGTAAAGAAACATCTAGTTAAACTTTAATATTGTCCTGTTTAGGACAAAGAAACAAAGACAGGTCTAATTAAACCGAAACAAATTATTTTCGAATACCGTAAATAACTAAAAGGTGGTTTAAAACCACAATGGACAAGGATCTTGGGTGGCAAAGGTGAGTCAAATACACTGGCCCTATAAATGTGGTTAACGAGCTCGGTGTTAATCTGAGGCTGAGCAGACTTTGACTTATTACCTTAGGCTATGTGGGTGCAGCTGAGAGCAAGTGGCGACTGGGGTTTGTACATCTCGACTACGGGGTGCTCTGTCGGCACCTTCGCGACCGAGGGACAGTCCGCCAAGGCCCACTAAGGTATGGCTCGCCGACACTTGCATCCAACTTCAAGCATGCCGTCTCTAAGAACCAATAACCATAAACATTCCTCATGCTTCTACCTCCATCAGCGCCAGATCAGGCTGTTAACCTCTGGGGTCTCGCACCGGTTTCGAAACGTTGGAACAACAATATTCATTTCAAACAAAATATTTATGAAAACGAGAAGAGAGAGTAACTTGTCCTCGAAATATTTATGAAAAATCGTTTAGAGAGAAACTTGTCTTCTCTCAATGTTGACGAGATGCTTTATCCTGACAACTGTTTTATGTTGTCACATTGAAAACTGTGTAAAAGCGTGTATTTTTGTGTTAATATTGAGACATTAAAAATGTAATTTCAACTTACACGGTTGTCTTCACTCCTAGAATAAGTAAACCACAAATATTGCACCTTACAGTAGTAAAGTTCCAGAATTTGCTGCCGTCCAGGTAAGTTTTCCCGCTCTAACTATTCTTGGGGCCGAGAGCTGACTGAAGACCGCACTGGAAAGCTCTGAGATATTTTTCGAGTCGTGGAACATACACTCCTGGAAATTGAAATAAGAACACCGTGAATTCATTGTCCCAGGAAGGGGAAACTTTATTGACACATTCCTGGGGTCAGATACATCACATGATCACACTGACAGAACCACAGGCACATAGACACAGGCAACAGAGCATGCACAATGTCGGCACTAGTACAGTGTATATCCACCTTTCGCAGCAATGCAGGCTGCTATTCTCCCATGGAGACGATCGTAGAGATGCTGGATGTAGTCCTGTGGAACGGCTTGCCATGCCATTTCCACCTGGCGCCTCAGTTGGACCAGCGTTCGTGCTGGACGTGCAGACCGCGTGAGACGACGCTTCATCCAGTCCCAAACATGCTCAATAGGGGACAGATCCGGGGATCTTGCTGGCCAGGGTAGTTGACTTACACCTTCTAGAGCACGTTGGGTGGCACGGGATACATGCGGACGTGCATTGTCCTGTTGGAACAGCAAGTTCCCTTGCCGGTCTAGGAATGGTAGAACGATGGGTTCGATGACGGTTTGGATGTACCGTGCACTATTCAGTGTCCCCTCGACGATCATCAGTGGTGTACGGCCAGTGTAGGAGATCGCTCCCCACACCATGATGCCGGGTGTTGGCCCTGTGTGCCTCGGTCGTATGCAGTCTTGAATGTGGCGCTCACCTGCACGGCGCCAAACACGCATACGACCATCATTGGCACCAAGGCAGAAGCGACTCTCATCGCTGAAGACGACACGTCTCCATTCGTCCCTCCATTCACGCCTGTCGCGACACCACTGGAGGCGGGCTGCACGATGTTGGGGCGTGAGCGGAAGACGGCCTAACGGTGTGCGGGGCCGTAGCCCAGCTTCATGGAGACGGTTGCGAATGGTCCTCGCCGATACCCCAGGAGCAACAGTGTCCCTAATTTGCTGGGAAGTGGCGGTGCGGTCCCCTACGGCACTGCGTAGGATCCTACGGTCTTGGCGTGCATCCGTGCGTCGCTGCGGTCCGGTCCCAGGTCAACGGGCACGTGCACCTTCCGCCGACCACTGGCGACAACATCGATCTACTGTGGAGACCTCACGCCCCACGTGTTGAGCAATTCGGCGGTACGTCCACCCGGCCTCCCGCATGCCCACTATACGCCCTCGCTCAAAGTCCGTCAACTGCACATACGGTTCACGTCCACGCTGTCGCGGCATGCTACCAGTGTTAAAGACTGCGATGGAGCTCCGTATGCCACGGCAAACTGGCTGACACTGACGGCGGCGGTGCACAAATGCTGCGCAGCTAGCGCCATTCGACGGCCAACACCGCGGTTCCTGGTGTGTCCGCTGTGCCGTGCGTGTGATCATTGCTTGTACAGCCCTCTCGCAGTGTCCGGAGCAAGTATGGTGGGTCTGACACACCGGTGTCAATGTGTTCTTTTTTCCATTACCAGGAGTGTATATCGGCAGGTCAGAGCGATATGAAGGGTAGTGCTAATTGCAGATGACAAAAATATTGATTCTATTGAGATCGAAGTTGAGTGTGACAATGAAGTTATCCGTTGGCGTATGAAGATGTAGGTGAAACCAAGTTAACTGCTAGATGTTTCTACCGGTCACCGGATTCCGCTGTGACAGTTCTAAAGTCATTCAAAGAGTGTTTAAGGTCAGTAGCGCGTAAATACCCAGATCGTGCAACACTGAGTGGAGGTGAAATTAACCTGCCGAGTGTGCAATGATATGGATTCATTGCGGGGCGAAATACTTTAGAACAGGTTTTCTGAAAACTGTCGTAAGCAGCTAGCTCGCCAGACCCATTCAATGGAAACACCTTAGATGTTGTAGCTACAAGCAGACCTTACCTTATCGAAAATGTTAGTATAGAAACTGGGATTAGCGTTCATGATATCATTATAGCAACTATCGTTACGAAAGTTAATAAATCAATCAAAAAACCTAGGAGAGTGTTTCTGCTAGACAGAGCAGAGAAGCAGTTGTTAACATCTCACTTAGACAGTGAAATGACATCACTTAGTTCCAGCAAGATAGACGTAGTGAAATTATGGATGAAATTCAAGCAGATTGTAAATCGTGGTCTGGAGAGCCATATGCCTAGTAAGTGGATAAAGGATGGAAAAGATGAGCTGTGATTTAATAGCGAAACTCGGAAGGTGCCGAGGAAGCAGAGGCTGTTACACTCCATGTTCAAAAGAGAACCCACAAATGACGACAAACTGATGTTAGTAGACATTCGTGTGGCTGTGAAAAGACCTAAGTGCCAAGCATACTGCCATTGTCACACCTTAGTAGAAGGTCTGGCAGAGAACCTTGGAAGTATTTTGGTCCTATGTAAAATCGCGAAACAGGTCTAAAGGTTCCATTGAGTCCCTTGTTGACCATTCTTGTGTGGCAGTTGAAAATAGTAAAATGATAGCCGAATTTTTAAATGTCACGCTCAAGAAATCGATCACACAAAATGGTTCAAATGGCTCTGAGCACTATGCGACTTAACTTCTGAGGTCATCAGTCACCTAGAACTTAGAACTAATTAAACCTAACTAACCTAAGGACATCACACACATCCATGCCCGAGGCAGGATTCGAACCTCCGACCGTAGTGGTCGCCCGGCTCCAGACTGTAGCGCCTATAACCGCACGGCCACTCCGCTGGCTCGATCACACAGGAGAGACGTGCAGATATACTGTCATTTGACCATCGGACAGATTCCCTTATGGACGACATAGTAATAAGCATCGCTGATACAGACAAACAAATGAACGATTTGCAACCAAATAAGGGTCCGGATGGAATCCCAACTCGGTTTTACAGAGAGCACTGTACGGCACTGGCGTATCTAGGTCGCATGTATTGCAAATCTCTCGTCCTGCACAAAGTCCCAAGATACTGACTCCACCGAGCGAGGTGGCGCAGTGGTTAGCACACTGGACTCGCATTCGGGAGGACGACGTTTCAATCCCGTCTCCGGCCATCCTGATTTAGGTTTTCCGTGATTTCCCTAAATCGTTTCAGGCAAATGCCGGGATGGTTCCTTTGAAAGGGCTCGGCCGATTTCCTTCCCAATCCTTCCCTAACCCGAGCTTGCGCTCCGTCTCTAATGACCTCGTTGTCGACGGGACGTCAAACGCTAACCACCACCACCACTGACTCCACTATATAAAAAGGGTAAAAAAAATGGGCCGCAAAATTACAGACCAATAGCCCTTACTCTGGTTTGCTCAAATTCGAATCAAATAAACTTTCTTAAGACTAAGAAGCCTATGTCCGCGAATCAGAATGGGTTTAGAAAGCATCACTCGTACGAAACTCACTTGTCAGCACTTGCCATTTTCTCACACGGTATACTGCAAACTAAGGTTGGCGGGCACCAGACAGATTCTATATTTCTAGATTTCCGAAAGCCGTTTAACACGTTACCCTATTTTGGGCTGTTTATAAGGGTACGAGCATATGAAATAAGTTTACAGATAGTCGTATTTGGGTAGCTGAAATACTTCTTAAGTAGTCTCCATCTTCAGGCCACGAGTGGCCTACCGGGACCATCCGACCGCCGTGTCATCCTCGGTGGAGGATGCGGATAGAAGGGGCGTGGAGTCAGCACACTGCTCTCCCGGTTGTAAGATGGTATTCTTGACAGAAGGCGCTACTATTCGGTCGAGTAGCTCCTCAATTGGCATCACGAGGATGAGTGCACCACGAAAAATGGCAACAGCGCATGGCGGCCGGATGGTCACCCATCCAAGTGCCGACCACGCCCGACAGCGCTTAACTTCGGTCATCTCACGGGAACCGGTGTAGCCACTGCGGCAGGGCCGTTGCCGAAATACTACTTAAGTAGTAGATCTTAATATGTTGTCCTTGTCGGCAAATGTTCATCAGAGACAAGGGTTTTGTCAGGAGTGCCCCAGGGAAGTGTGATAGGACCGCTGTTGTCAAATGTAAACTTTGCTGATGATGCTATGGTGTACGGTATGTTGTCGCAGTTGAGTGACTTGAGTGAGTGTAGGAAGATATAAGACCACTTTGCCAAAGTTTCTAGTTGGTGTGATTAATGGCATCTAGCTCTGGACGTAGAAAAACGTAAGGGCTGCTAGATTTGTTACCTTAACGTTCGAACAAAACGTGTAACGGAGACGCTTCGGGAAATGAAATGGGAACCCCTGGAGAGAAGGCAGCGTTTCCTTTGAGGAATACTGGAGAGAAAACTTAGAGAAGGGACCTTTGAAATTGACTGCCGAACTATTCTACTGCCGCCAACATACAATACTGGTAAGGATTCTATTTGCGAGTGGAACAAGAAAGAAAATGACACCACGCACCGTCCAGTGGCTTGTGGAGTAGCTAATGTAGATGTAGAGTTTATAATTTATTGTACCTGCTGAAAATGCTACCCAAATATCTCAATAAGTGTATTCTTCTAAATGTGAACTGTTAACGTGATAATAGCATTGGATATCTTGCTCACGACAGTATTCTCAATTTTCTCTTAGTTAATTTGTAACCCTGTTCTCTTCTACAATTTTGTGTTCTCTGCGAATCTTTTTTAAAATTAAACTAAAAAGCGTTCGAGATCTTGCATCTCCTTGTCTAATATCAGTTCTGACTTCAAAATACTCTTACATTTCTGTACTACCTTTATTGAGCAGTAGGTTGAACACATCTCGCTCGAGAAATCGGTGATTGTGCCCCTACGTACGCTTGTCATAAGGTTTTTCAAAGTAAGAAAAATCATGTGTTCTCAATCGTGTCTTATCAACAACTCTCAGTTAGCTGTCTGAGAATAAAATGATGGTCTATAGTTTAGCGGTTCCTTTCGAAACTATATTTCATATAACCATTATAATTCCTCCAGCAATATCAGCATTTGGGGTCATTCTCTTCAGCAGACACAGAGAGAAAGTTTCGTGGCTTACGACGGGTGACAAACCCGGCATTGCTAAAGTATTTCTCTTGCCAATTTTCTATTAGAAGCAAAATCTTATGCGCAATCCTGCGGTGGATGTGGCATGAGATGATCCCAGACAATTAGTGTACCCTGGACGCAGGTGCTTCGAGTGTCTACAACGCGATTTTGACAACGTCTCTATGGCATCTCCTCTTCATAGCTCTATAGACGGCTCTTGTTTTCACCGTCAACGGTTTACGCTTCGCAGTTGAAAGGTGTGAAAAGCGCTGACAGGTGTCACGTGTTTCCTTAAGTTGACACGCCTGTGGAAATTTTAGGAAACACACACACACACACACACACACACACACACACACACTCGCCCAAGGAGGACTGAAACTCCAACGGAGAGAGCCGCGCGAACCGTGGCAAGGCGCCCTAGACCGCATGGCTACTCTGCGCGTCAAGTCGCCCCTAGGAATGTACTAATAGTAGAGAATAAACACATTTAAACTTTACTCGCCATTTTGACGTACATCTCAGTGTTTATCACGAAATAACTCCTAATCCATGTGTCCTAGAACAATATAATTTTGTAGGTACACCATGTGATCAAAAGGTTGTAGACACTTCCAAAAACATATGTTTTTCATATTAGTTGCATCGTGCTGCCACCTACTGCCAGGTACTCCATAACAGCGACCTCAGTTGTCATAAGACATCGTGAGAGCGCCGAATGGGACGCTCCGCGGAACTCACGGGCATCGAATGAGGTTAGGGGATTGGGCGTCACTTGTGTCATACGTCTTTACGCGAGATTTCCACACTCCTAAACATCCCCAGGTCCACTGTTTCCGATGTGATAGTAAAGTGGAAACGTGAAGGGACACGTACAGCACAAAAGCGTACAGGCCGACCTCGTCTGTTGACTGACAGAGACCACCGACAGTTGAAAAGGGTCGTAATGTGTAATATGCAGACATCAATCCAGACCATCACACAGGAATTCCAATCTGCATTAGCATCCACTGCAAGTACTATGATAGTTGGGCGGCTGCTCCTAAACCACACATATCGCCGGTAAATGCCAAACGACGCCTCGCTTGCTGTAAGGAGCATAAACATTGGGCGATTGAAAAGTGGAAAAACGTTGTGTGGAGTGACGAATCACGGTACACAACGTGGCGATCCGATGACAGGGTGTGGTTATGACGAATGCCCAGTGAACGTCACCTGCCAGCGTGTGTGGTCCCAACAACAAAATTCCGAGGCAGTGGTGTTATGCTATGGTCGTGTTTTTCGTGGAGGGGGCTTGCACCCCTTGTTGTTTTGCGTGGCACTATCACAGATGAAGCCTACATTGATGTTCTAGGCACCTCCTTGCTTCCCACTGTTGAAGAGCAATTCAGGGATGACGATTGCCACTTTCAACACGATCGAGCACCTGTTCATAATGCACGGCCTGTGGCGGAGTGGTTACACGACAATAACATACCTGTAATGGACTGGCCTGCACATAGTCCTTAAGTGAGTCCTATAGAACAACTTTGGGATGTTTTGGAACGCCGACTTCGGGCCAGGCTTCACCGACCGACAGCGATACCTCTCCTCAGTGCAGCACTCCGTGAAGAACAGGCTGTCATTCCCCCAAGAAATTTTCAAGCATCTGATTGAACGCATGCGTGCGAGAATGGAAGCTGTTATCAAGGCTGGTGGGCCAATATCTTATTGAATTTCATCATTACCGATGGAGAGCGCCACGAACTTGTAAATAATTTCCAGCCAGGTGTCGGAATGCTTTTGATCACATAGAGTACATTCAGCGGCGTACGTGGATACTGCATGCAAAATGTTTTGCGAATAGAGTTAGTAGCACAGAAGTAATAAATTTGAGCGTCATGCCTGATACGGCAGTTTTTCAAGAACCTCTTAGTTTATGATGTCACATCTCCTGAACTTTTCTGGATGGTTCATGTCCCCAAGGCGATTGTAGCCTGAAAGTAAGTTATAGGTATACCAAGTTTGTTTGAAATCAGTCCAGTGGCTTCAGAGCAGATGTGGAACACACACACACACACACACACACACACACACACACACACACATTATATATATATATATATATATATATATATATATGTATGTATATATATCGTTCTGTAATTATAACTTACCGTGGTGTCGTTCTTATTTCAGTGTAGGGAAGTTGACGGACTTTTTGCAGTCGTCAGTTTCCTTAAAGAGTTTGGTAACTATATGCGATTTCAGTCTTTCTCGGAGTATTCTGACTTCGCCAGAAGATGATGGGTACGAAAATCACTGAAACGTTACTGCATGACGACGCCACCACTCGGCTGATAACCGGAGAAGAATTCATCAGTTTCGTAACTATGTTACCTATACAGTTACTACATTCGTTATTAGCTCGTCTGCAGTTTCATCTTCGACGGAAGTCTTATTTTTTTGGCTACTTATCGTATTTCTTCGTCATTGGGGTCTCTACTTTACTATCCACAGTGTCTCGTACCTCACATGGAAATGACTACTTGGGCTAACCGCAGTTTAGTAATTCTGCGATGTAGTATACTTCAGCGTCATTAATGATGATCTTCCAGTGTGTGCCTTTAACCCTCGCAATGCGAAGGGTGGTAGGGGTGGCAGCGGGATTGATACTTTTTGCCCACCTCCTTAAAGTATTGTTATCTAGTCCCGTATATGTTAAAACTTCGAAAAAGTTTTTATTCTTTTTAATGATTTATTCCGCCACCTTCGATAATTGTTTTAAATCTTTCGGTAAAACTTAGTCCAAAAATTTAAGTGCTAGTAATGGATGTCGGTTTTCACAACATATGTCGTAATCATATTTTCAGGTTTACGACAATTCGTACACGTCGGTATGTCTTCAAAAATTATGTTGTACCATCTTCCTGGTAGCAAGCGTTATGAAACACTCGTTGGTACTGCTAGTATCAATAAGTATTGCCATTTTCTTAGATTTTGGTGTTACTTTCTTCACTTTTTTATAGTTTTATGTAATACTGTGGCAATTACAGTTAGCGTGCGTCACCGTTTTATCTCGTGGCACTGCAATATGTTGTTGTTGACGTTGTTGTTGTGGTCTTTAGTCCTGAGACTGGTTCGATGCAGCTCTCCATGCAACTCTATCCTGTGCAAGCTTCTTCATCTCCCAGTACCTACTGCAGCCTACATCCTTCTGAATCTGCTTAGTGTATTCATCTCTTGATCTCCCTCTACGATTTTTACCCTCCACGCTGCCCACCAGTACTATATTGGTGATCCCTTGATGCCTCAGAACATGTCCTACCAACCGATCCCTTCTTCTAGTCAAGTTGTGCCACAAGCTCATCTTCTCCGCAATTCTATTCAATACCTCTTCATTAGTTATGTGATCTACCCATCTAATCTTCAGCATTCTTCTGTAGCACCACATTTCGAAGCTTCTATTCTCTTCTTGTCTAAACTATTTATCGTCCACGTTTCACTTCCATACATGGCTACATTCCATACAAATACTTTCAGAAACGACTTCCTGACATTTAAATCTATACATGATGTTAACAAATTTTTCTTCTTCAGAAACGCTTTCCTTGCCATTGCTAGTCTACATTTTATATCCTCTCTACTTCGACCATCATCAGTTATTTTGCTCCCCAAATAGCAAAACTCCTTTACTACTTTAAGTGTCTCATTTCCTAATCTAATTCCCTCAGCCTCACCCGACTTAATTCGACTACATTCCATTATCCTCGTTTTGCTCTTGTTGATGTTCATCTTATACCCTCCTTTCAAGACACTGTCCATTCAGTTCAGCTGCTCTTCCAAGTCCTTTGCTGTCTCTGTCAGAATTACAATGTCATCGGCGAACCTCAAAGTTTTTATTTCTTCTCCCTGGATTTTAATACCTACTCCGAATTTTTCTTTTGTTTCCTTTACTGCTTGCTCAATACAAAGATTGAATAACATCGGGGAAAGGCTACAACCCTGTCTCACTCCCTTTCCAACCACTGCTACCCTTTCATACCCCTCCACTGTTATAACTGACATCTGGTTTCTGTACAAGTTATAAATAGCCTTTCGCTTCCTGTATTTTACCCCTGCCACGTACAGAATTTGAAAGAGAGTATTCCAATCTACATTGTCAAAAGCTTTCTCTAGGTCTACAAATGATAGAAACGTAGGTTTGCCTTTTCTTAATATTTCTTCTAAGATAAGTCGTAGGATCAGTATTGCCTCACGTGTTCCAACATTTCTACGGAATCCAAACTGATCTTCCCCCAGGTCGGCTTCTATCAGTTTTTCCATTCGTCTGTAAGGAATTCGCGTTACTATTTTGCAACTGTGACTTATTAAACTGATAGTTCGGTAATTTTCACAACTGTCAAGACCTGCTTTCTTTGGGATTGGAATTATTATATTCTTCTTGAAGTTTGAGGGTATTAGGCCTGTCTCACACATCTTGCTCACCAGATGGTAGAGTTTTGTCAGGACTGGCTCTCCCAAGGGTGCCAGTAGTTCCAATGGAATGTCCGGGGGCCTTGTTTCGACTCAGGTCTTTCAGTGCTTTGTCAAACTCTTCACGCAGTATCATATCTCCCATTTCATCTTCAACTACATCCTCTTCCATTTCCATAATATTGTCCTCAAGTACATCGCCCTTGTATAGACCCTCTATATACTCCTTCCACCTTTCTGCTTTCCCTTCTTTGCTTAGAACTGGGTTTCCCTCAAAGCTCTTGATATTCATGCAAGTGGTTCTCCTTTCTCCAAAGGTCTCTTTAATTTTCCTGTAGGCAGTATCTATCTTACCCCTAGTGAGATAAGCCTCTACATCCTTACATTTGTCCTCTAGCCATCCCTGCTTAGCCATTTTGCACTTCCTGTCGATCTCATTTTTGAGACGTTTGTATTCCCTTTTGCCTGCTTCATTTACTGCGTTTCTATATTTTCTCCTTTCATCAATTAAATTCAATATTTCTTCTGTTACCCAAGGGTTTCTACTAGCCCTCGTCTTCTGACCTATTTGATCCGCTGTTGCCTTCACTATTTCATCCCTCAAAGCTACCCATTCTTCTTCTACTGTATTTCTTTTCCCCATTCCTGTCAATTGTTCCCTTATGCCCTCCCTGAAACTCTGTACAACCTCTAGTTCTTTCAGTTTATCCATGTCCCATCTCCTCAAATTCCCACCCTTTTGCAGGTTCTTCAGTTTTGATCTACAGTTCATAACCAATAGATTGTGGTCAGGGTCCACATCTGCCCCTGCAAATGTCTTACAGTTTAAAATATGGTTCCTGAATATCTGTCTTACCATTATATAATCTGATACCTTTTTGTATCTCCAGGGTTCTTCCATGTATACAACCTGAAATATAATGTTGATATATCACTAATGATGATGATTACAGAGATCGAAACCAGTCATTAAGTAAAAGAAATCTTTTTGGGTGAAAGAGTGTTTTTAATTAAAAATCTGCAAAAACACATTGTCTCGCTGTATCCTTCATCGTGATTACGTCACATATCGTTGCGTTTTACCGCAGTGCGCAGCTGGTGTGTCGGACCCCGTATCGAATGCTAACGTGGCTTTGTGGTTTGGGCAGTTCGTTCCGCGGGCATGAATCATTCCATCAGAGGCGGGCGTGCAGATTGGCGACATATCACACCCCACCAGGGACGGCCAGCGCACGTGCACGTACATATGTACGGTACGGTGTATAGTTATAAACGGACGGAGTGGTGCGCTGCGGCCGGCAGCCACGTCGCATGTCGCGCAGTAATTACGTGTGTGGCGGCGCAGCTGCTGCCGCTGCGGCCGTGGCTGCGGTCTGCCGGCTCCAGTGGCCGGAGCCGGCTGTCGTGTACTAGAGTACTGGAACCGACAGCGCACCTGCCCGTCACGGCTACAAAGTCACGGCGCTCCGAGCGCTGCCCCTCCCTGATCACACAGGCCATTTCTTTGTTGGTTTGTCAAATACTTATGTCAAACAAATCTGATGGTGCAATCTCGTCTGTCGTCAAACAAATGTGATCAACTCTGTGACCTCCCGTGGATTTGATATAAAAGTCGTTCGTCTTCCGTTAATTGCAATGCGAAATGTAACCGCTTGGAGCGCTGGCATCGCTCCTGCTACTTGACGTCTCTGTAGTGTGTTTGTAAACATGGCTTCAAAGATGGTGTGTTCCTTCGACTCTCTCTCTCTCTCTCTCTCTCTCTCTCTCTCTCTCTCTCTGTTTCTCTTTATGATCTTGTTTCGACTGTTAGGGGGTGAGTAAGGGGCACAGTGCATGCTTTCAATTGTGTGTTGATGGGCAGGTGGAATATGCTGCAGGCTACTTCATGTTGTGAGCGTGGGGTTGATCTGCTATTCTGTTATTCTGCCCAACGGATTAACCTGAGATGTACCCTTTACCCATTGGCTCCTGCAAGATGCAATTTCCACCCTCACACTACTACGGAAGTCAGACAGACGCTCCTAACGTTCTAAAGAGAAATGCCTGAAAACCTTTCAGCAATAAATATCTTTTGGTGTCGTCCGCTGTAAGGAAATGACAGAAAAATTCACAAAATTTCTTACGTAGCTAGTGGGATACTTGAGTACTGGAGTAGTGGTAGTTAGTGTAAGAAAAACATGAAACTAACGATAATTATTATTTATTTTGCAAAAATTCTGAGAAATCACAATGGAACTTTCAGTTACGAATTGAACAAGTTATATCCTGGTTCTTTTAGGAATGTGAAGTTACCTCTCAAAGATACGATTCGCTAATGAAATTTCTATACAAAGTTTAAGATTGTTATTGACTTGGCAGAATGGTTGAGAGGTGCGCCTACTCAACTTGAATAATTATCCTATAGAATGTTGCTAGGTACGGTCGAGGCTGTCGCGTGTGAAAAGCAGTGAAGTGTACTGTTGTGGAGGAAATAGGGGGCTTGCAATAGCTGTAGCGCACAATACTGGAAGCTGCGATGACTGCTGTCTGCGCCGCTCGCTGCTGACAAATAAGATAACTCTCGTTCTATCTGAATTGACCTTCGCCAATCAAACTCTCCCAACCCCTTGATGAAGTCAAGGATTCTTAACTATTGGTGTGGTACACCGGTCAGGTAACCAGTCCACCGCTATGCCACTCTAAAATTAGTTCGCAGGCGTTTAACTATAACTCTGTCCGTTCACACCGCAGAGTAAGTGTGTCGGCCAACACAGTGAACAATGCTTAATCGCAAGGACTCAATAAAGAGTCGCACTTCGATTCGCTCTCGACAGAGGTGTTCTCCCAGTGAAGTACTGAAGAGACTTGTTCCTCGCTCCACGAGCGACAACAGAACGGTGCCTCTCCACGCCAGAAGTGAGATGGTATATCTTTCGGTCTCATCCATTACTCCTTCAGCTTAAGGCGTCAGAAATATCGTCTGCCAATCAGCATTGCTCTTCTAAAACGGGAGAATGACGTTTCGTTTAAGGCGACCAATCCATAAATCTGTAGTATCGGCGTTGGGCGTTTGCTGTCTCCCTGTGAAAATCTCTGAAACTGCGTGCTATGTGTAAAGAATGCTAGGTTGGACGCTCCCACACAATGTAGCGGAATTTGCTTTTAAGCCGAACACGGGGTCGTTCCCTTTTCACTCGGGCACACGCTGTCCTCTGAAGGGACCGGCCTCCCGGTGTGTGGTCTGCCTCTCTCAAACTAAAAGCTCCTGTGACCGTCGTGTCTTGAACGTATGTGTGTACGCCAGCCTCGAGTATTTCAACCCCGGTGCGCACTTGTTATTTGCATATCGTTTACATGAATTCATACAACACTGACTTTATCTTATCGAGTTCGGGTTCGAATGAAGCGTCTTGATGTGCGGAATATGATTGTGAGGGCGGAATATGTAAGCAATGAAGGCCAGGAGACCACGACGTCTTACAATGTCCACAATCACAGTTACAGCCATCCACCTCTACATCCAGGTAGCTTTTCAGCAAACCGGAATAGATGATGTCGTCACACAACAAAATAAAAAAAAAAATTATTTCTTAGCTTTCCATTCTACTTTGTCTATTTTTGAACTCTGGATGCCACAAGTTAAAAAGCGCTTCATCCGTTTCATACTTTTCATTAATTTAGTAGTTGCAGGAACACTGATTCCGTAGTTCAATTATTCAATAATAAAAATATTTCTTATTGCCCATATAGTGTGCTGAACATTCATTTACTTCTCATATTAGAGTAGCTCTCTCCTGCATCAAGATTCTCACTGTTCGCCTGCCTTCTGCGCATATAGTATTACTCAAGAGAGTAGTCTGTTTTGTAATAAGAGAAGCGACTACACTGAGCAAATACTGAAATACACAGTCACCCATTCGTAAGTAATTTATATATAAATCTTTACGTCCTCCACTTGCAGCTCTCGTAACGAATTGTGCTGAATGCTTTTATTATCTCGACGTAATACCTAGAGCTTCATCGAAGTATGTTTCCTTCCTTTCCGTTGCTCTCCTTCTAAATGCACACACAGTGCCAACGTGGTACTAGCAACTGCAGCAGGTAATGACAAGTTGTTGTCCGCCATCTTGAAATTTGACGAAAAACATGACGACAGTTTAATACCCAGTTTTAGCGCCACGTCAGAGATCTTTGTTAAACAAATTTGACGAACTTTTTATCATTTTTTTTGTTAAAGAAATACGATAGTGTAATACCGGCCACAGCACACTGCTGTCTGGGCGCTCGCTATAGTCGCCGTCACGTAACTAGATAGCTAAAGGTCATCTCCTTTTCTTACAGCATTCCCAGTCAGTGATAATTTCACACGATAGTAAAAATTCCGAAGTAATATTGGATATCTCTTTCTTTTGGCCTAGAATACGAAAGGGTCCCCAAAGGAAACCGAACTTATTACTTTTTTGCAGGCCGCTGTGGGCGAGCGGTTCTAGGCACTTCAGTCCGGAACCGCGCGACTGCTACGGTCGCAGGTTCGAATCCTGCCTCGGGCATGGATGTGTATGATGTCCTTAGGTTAGTTAGTTTTAAGTAGTTCCAAGTTCTAGGGGACTGATAGATGTTAAGTCCAATAGAGCTCAGAGCCATTTATTATTTTTTAAACTTATTTATTGATATTTTAATCCCCTTCAAAGTAATCTGCACTCGCACTAATACGCTTCTCTAATCTTTCATTACATTTTTTTAAATGTTTAAGTTCATCTTTTTTAATGCTTGACAGCACCTCTGTCTTTACTTTCTTCACGTCAGCAAAATCAGCGAAACGCTTTGATTTCATGTCCTTTTCATTCTAGGAAACAAAATCGCATAGGCCGAGGTTAGGTGAGTATGATGGATGAGGCATAGGCATCATTCCACTTTTGGTGAATAACAGGCAGGGCTGCGTGACGTGGGGCATTGTCACAATGGAGAAACCAGTCACCGAACTGCCACAAATCAGGCCGCTTGCGCCGCACACTGCTGCGCTATCTTTTCAAAACTTCCAAGTAAAAAGTGGTTAACTGTCTGACGCTGTGGATCGAATTCTGAGTGGACGGGTCCTCTCAAATCCAAACATAGAAATCAGCATTGCCTTAATGTTTGATTTAGCCTGATGAGTTTTCATGGGACGAGGCGATTTTGAAGTCTTCTTCTGGCTCGATTGTTGCTTTGATTCCGGATCGAAAGCAAGTTTTGTCTCCCGTAATAATTTTTGCAGAACAGTTTGGATCTTTCCGGGGCATTTTTTTCACTCCACAACACGCTTCCACGCGACCTTATGTTGATCAGCAGTGAGCAGTCGTGTCACGAATTTGGCAGCCGTCCATTTCATTCCTAAATCTTGTTTCACAATTCGCTCAGCTCTCCAATTTCTTCGTTGTCGTTCTTTATTGATGACTGCGCGGATGTTCACATTTTCATGTGTTCGGTCTGTGGAAAGATGACCAGAACGATGTTTGCCATCAATTGACAGTTCACCTATTGTGAAACGAGAAAACCACTCAGATACTTACGTTTTTCCCGTAGCATTGTCCTTGTCCTTCTTTTCAAGAGTTTCTGCTCTACTTTGTCCGAGAAAAAAAAGCAGAATTTCTCCGCCGCACGCTGTTCACGAAACTCAGGCATTGCGAAGACGACACTGACACGAAACAGTTGTCACTATGAGCTCTGACGAAACTAGTTCAGATCTTCTTCAGCGACGGCACTCTGCTTTTACTGACTCTACACTGTTCGCTCTATGCGCTCCTAGCGGCAAAACTGCAAAACGCCGCACTACAAAACCTTTGGCTACAAAGCCTCTGGCTACCAAAAACGTTGTTCGGTTTCTTTTGGGTATCTCCTCGTATGATGGAGTATTTTCCACAAGAAAATTTTTTCCAGTCACTACGAAAAATTTTAAAAACTCATGTTACAATATATTTTCAAGAAAAATACTTTTTAGGGCAACCTGAGGAAAGAAAAATAAACTGAAGTACAAACTCATATCGACAGAAGAAACGTATGAACATCACCATAGTTCATTGCATGTGATACATATTTTATCGTGAGAACATAAAAGTATTCAAAGATGAAAAAATCATATACCGGAAGTGATCTGAAACTATTTAGCCTGTGTAACGAAAAATGTCCTCGCCGATGAATTCGCGTTTAGTTGGACGTCGTAGAAACTATCACGTAACTATTAATTTAGTTTTGGTAACACCTGGGATATCATTATTATATCCTGTCGCCTATGAGCGCAATTTATTTAAGAGAGATTCCGTGCGCAATAGCGCGTGAATACTTACATGCCGGGGTCAAGATTTTTGTTTTGGACCTCTCGCTTTAGTAGGACCGAGATATTTCCTACCTTCCGCAATTTTTTTTTTTTTTAACTTTCAGAAGTTGCAGACACTTCATCACTCCATGTACTACCTAAAACTCCGATATACTCGAGTCCTGAAAAAAAAAAAAAAAAAAAAAAAAAAAAACTACTTGTGTTGACGTTTCATCGCTTTGTGCACAAGATCTTCGTTTCTACTGCTTCATTGTCTCTGCATCCTATAAAAAATTTTTATACATCACTACACCTTCTGAATCGAAAACCATATGAACGGAGAAGATGAACATAGGATGTCTCGGAGTAAGAATAATTAATTTTTTCACGGAGATCACCTTGCATTTTTCTAGTCGTCGAACGCTCTCTTCTTTCGTAGTAAAGAAGTGGAGCTGCAGACACAAACGTTTTGTTAAAATTGTGAAATTCCGTAGACTTCCGTTTTTGTTCATGCCCATTCATTGGCGAATCAAAACACGTGGTCACATCCGGAGATCCTGCCGACGTTACTTCACTGTTAATACGAAAGACAGTCTACTCTGAATACCACAAACTGTTGCTGTCAGTTTATAAATTTCGCAAGATTTTGACTATTCATCGCTTCTTCACTGTTGGTTAGATTAACAAAACAAAGTGGACTATGATTTTACTTTCGTAGGGAGCCACAGTTATATAAGACTTCCTGAAAGATATAATCGCCATTTGACTGTACATCACAATCTAGATTTCGGTCTTAGGCCATTTTCAAGTGTTAAAACTGAAATAGATTGAAGCACTATAAATGTACAACTACCAGACAAAGTATCAGGAAAATAGCAGAGCAAACAATTAAATCAATGTATGGGTTGTATGATCTGATCTCTTACTTATGTATTTAATCATTGGACTTGAGTAGAACCCAAGTCGTCATCAAAACATGTGTCTTTGGTTGTATAAACAAATTTTGTTCGAAGTAAATCCGAGAAGATTTGTGTAATATGCTAATTTACTGGAAATTAGCATGACTCACTTGTTATGGCTGTGGAATATAATAAATTACGGAATCACAGGTTTGAAACTTTGATACACTATTGCATTCCACAACCATATCAAGTGTCACATGCTAACTGACAGTAAGCCGGCCGCTGTGGTGGAGCGGTTCTAGGCGCTTCAGTCCGCAACCGCACTGCTGCTGCGGTCGCAGTTTCGAATCCTGCGTCGGGCATGGAAGTGTGTGATGTTCTTAGGTTAGTTAGGTTTAAGTAGTTCTAAGGTCTAGGGGACTGATGACCTCAGATGTTCATTCCCATAGTGCTTGGAGCCATTTAAACCATTTGTCTGGCAGTAAATTAAAATTAACTCATATTTGGTGACGGCCACTATAGCAGTACGCTCGCCAAAGCGAGCTGAAGGTCAGGACAAGTCGTCAGCACAGTACTGATGCAGGGATGGTACGGGAGAGGGAAGGTGAGGGGAGCACATAGCGACACATTCAATAACAGGCATAGCTAAGTACAGAGCGAAAAATATTGACAAAGAAAATAAAGAGTAGAGTGGAGAAGAAAGTTGAAGACCTTGCAATGGCGATTAGGAAAGGTAAAGCCACGTGAGGGGCGGTTCTGCCTTTGCAATTGACAAAGGAGACAAGGCTCCACGAAAATCAAGAAACGTTAATGGAAATTGCCTAAGTAGAATAAGCGTTAGAGAATGTAAAATGTTGCCAAAAGTTGTATTTTCTGACAAAAAAATTGGTGGAAGGTATATGCAAAGAAAGCTACTATACATTACGTACAAGAACCAAGAAGGGGCAAAAAGAATGGAAGACCAAGAATGAGTGCTCGGAATAAGAAGGCTGTAAGGCAGGAATGCAGTCTTTCGTCCCTACAGTTCAATCTATACATCGAAGAAACAATGACGGATCCAGGGTGTTGGTTCAAATGGCTCTGAGCACTATGTGACTCAACTTCTGAGGTCATCAGTCCCCTAGAACTTAGAACTACTTAAACCTAACTAACCCAAGGACATCACACACATCCATGCCCGAGGCAGGATTCGAACCTGCGGCCGTAGCGGTCTCGCGGTTCCAGACTGCAGCGCCTAGAACCGCACGGCCACTTCGGCCGGCTGATACAGGGCGTCCCGGAAATGTTGTGATAAATTTACAGTTGTTGTAGAGGGTGTCTTGAGGAAGAAATTCGTGTCCGGAAAATCGTCCGTTACAAAGCGTCGAAGTTACTGACGCCGGTGCTTGCCACTATGCCACCCATTCGGCAGCAAACAGGACTTCCTACCCTGACGGACTGTAAGCGAAACGTCTTGTAACGTTGTTTGCTATTCAGTGACTTGTTGCCATGATCGCCAGTGCACAAGATGGAGATAGGTGTTGCGTAGAAAGGCCTTATTTCCTATGAATACAGGGTGATTCAAAAAGAATACCACAACTTTAAAAATGTGTATGAAAGAAACATAATATAACCTTCTGTTATACATCATTACAAAGAGTATTTAAAAAGGTTTTTTTTCACTCAAAAACTTCAGAGATGTTCAATATGGCCCCCTCCAGACACACGAGCAATATCAACCCGATACTCCAACTCGTTCCACACTCTCTGTAGCATATCAGGCGTAACAGTTTGGATAGCTGCTGTTATTTCTCGTTTCAAATCATCAATGGTGGCTGGGAGAGGTAGCCGAAACACCATATCCTTAACATACCCCCATAAGAAAAATCACAGGGGGTAAGATCAGGGCTTCTTGGAGGCCAGTGATGAAGTGCTCTGTCACGGGCTGCCTGGCGGCCGATCCATCGCCTCGGGTAGTTGACGTTCAGGTAGTTACGGACAGATAAGTGCCAATGTGGTGGCGCTCCATCCTGCTGAAATATGAATTGTTGTGCTTCTTGTTCGAGCTGAGGGAACAGCCAATTCTCCAACATCTCCAGATTCTGTAGTCCAGTTACAGTAGCACCTTCGAAGAAAAAGGGACCAAAAACTTTATTGGCTGAAATGGCGAAGAAATGTACAACTAAATGAAACTTTATAGCTCCCTTAATTCGCCGACAGATAGTGCTTAGCTCTGCCTTTTGTCGTTGCAGAGTTTTAAATTCCTAAAGTTGTGGTATTCTTTTTGAATCACCCTGTACAATGCTCTGTTGCGTCGGTGGATGACGGTTTCGGCTGTGGGTTTCCAACCGCAGTTTATTTATTTTCTCTGGAACCCTCCAAAGTCTCCAATGTTTTTCGGTCTTACATAAAAACTGTTTGATTACTTGTATTAAGGTAGTCAGCTTAATGCAAGAAAAGTTTTCTCGTGCAGGTTTTCGTTTCATTGTAATACGGATTAACACTCCAGAGTTGAAACCAGTGTTACGTTGGTTCTCAGAACAGTATAATCATGGTACTTTAAATCTACTCCAAAAACGCGCTTTGACTCATTATATCACACAATTTGCGAAAGATTGTTCTTGTTAAGCTCTGTCCAGAACTGACAATGTTCTGTATGATCCAGTCAGTTACGTCATGTCCGCCTCCGGTAGCTGAGTGGCTGCCGGCACGGTAGCTCAGCGTTTTTGGTCAGAGAGCTGGTTCGCATCTGTAACAAAAAAACTGAGTGAAAGGATCAACAACGAACTTAAACGGATGTCATGTGACGTCCGTAACGACCAAACACAATGATCAACAACGAAGAAAATGCAAAAAATGTGGCCAGCGCTACAGAATGTCAATCCTAAGGGCCCGGGTTCGATTCCCGGCTGGGTCGGAAATGTTCTCCGCTCAGGGACTGGGTGTTGTGTTGTCCTAATCATCATCATTTAATCCCCATCGACGCGCAAGTCGCCGAAGTGGCGTCAGATCGAAAGACTTGCACCCGGCGAACGGTCTACCCGACGGGAGGTCCTAGTCACACGACATTTACAGTTTTAGTTACGTCATTTTTTGTAAACATCAGTAGTGGGGGCTTCATTTGTCTGAGCAGTATGATACGGTGAATATCAAGAACCGCAATACTACCAGCTGGGGTTTTAGGATTCTGTTTCTCTTCTAAGGATTTGTGATAGTTACCCCAAGTCATATCATCACGATGGTCTTGGGATTTAGATTTTGAAACATAAGTAAAATCTGCACGTTTATGAAACCCATTGCCGCTACAGCGTCGACAACAATGGCTGTCAGTCGTTAAACCCGAAACTTAACGCTGCGATCACTTTTTCGTGGTATAATAATATCATACACCTACGTTTCATTGTTTTCGATTGCTGCGTAGTGGCAACATACTTCCGTCTACGAGCGACTGAAATCTCTTAAATTTACTGGGAAACAAACTCTGCATATCTGATTGTTATATGCTTCTCACGTATGCAGTTATTTCAGTTTTCAAGTCACAAAGCGTCGAATGAGGGATTGTGATCCACTACAGAATTTCTGCTCAGCGAATAAAAAGGTTTGGTGGAGTAAGGTCCGGCGAGCGAGGGAGCCACAGGTTTACCGACAAGGGAAACTCCCTATCGCACCCACCTCCGATTTAGTGGCGATAGGGCCCGGAGAATATCCACTAAAACCTGAACACAGATCAAGCATGAAAACAGGAAGACAAAAGCAGAATAGAAACAGTGAAATGTCCAAGAACAATTACTGCAATACAGAGCAGGCGGAAAGGGAAATGGCGTCGTGGTTTAGTGGTTACGGTATTGAACTGCCAAGCTGGCGAGCCGTATTCAATCCTCCCTCGTACTAATATATTTTTCTTTCTATTCGGTTGATTCAAATTTGTTTCTGTGCCGTGGTGTAACGTCAGTGTGCAACAGTTGATTGTGCAGGACTACTCTACCTGGATTCGAAAAGAAGTAGCTTTCGAATGGGAAGTGCAAACGTTTGAAGACAAGGCGACAAGTCAACAGAACCCTCCACCGGAAAACACGTTTGGTGTGTCATACGCTGCGTTAGTGACAGTACGTGTGTCATATGACATGAGTGTCTTATCGACGCACGTAATTTTTTTGCATCGCGAGTGAGTGAGATATGCCTCCTTGCCCAGTGCAGATGTTCGTATTGAGAGGCACCCACATGCCTTGCTCATACTGTGGCATCAAGCAGTCAGGCTTGCAAGATGAGTGGTCTGCCAAGTGAGTGGATTCATTCTTATTTATCGAGTAACATGAACTCTCGTACTCACAATTTAGTTACAAATTATCCTCCTGTATGAATAATACGCAACGGAAACACGCATCTGACTATCAGTAATTTACAGAACTCTGACTGTTCACTACGCACTGGCAATACCACATTTTCTTTTTGACTTTTATTTAACGGCTTTTATCAACACGTGGCCACCGCACTGAATATGAATGGCGCACACATTATAAATTCGGGACATCATGAGAACATACAATTCGAAGGAAAAGTCCACCAATCTTTTTCTTTTCACTAACTTATTTATTCCGATAAATTCTATAACCTAAACACACAAATTGTATAACCTACAACAATAACACATGAGAAATTCCGCCCAGTGGGCATGACTTTACATTGGTGAATCTCTATATTATGGTCTTGT
The DNA here is from genome assembly GCF_021461395.2 of Schistocerca americana. Taxonomy (NCBI): domain Eukaryota; kingdom Metazoa; phylum Arthropoda; class Insecta; order Orthoptera; family Acrididae; genus Schistocerca; species Schistocerca americana. The sequence goes on from NC_060124.1 coordinate 532,564,279, forward strand.
AATTATTTTAACGCTACAGTGCACTTTCTGGATAGGATGGTGGATCTTTTATTATACCTCACACTTCGACTCTCACAATCATCATCACTAAACTTTCCTCCAGACCGAGCGGTACCGAAGGAACAAGCATAACCCACTAAACTTTTGAAACTACCTCGCTACTCTCGCATGCAAACCACACATACCCAAATTACATGACATACACCACACTACGACATGGAATACAAAACACAAAATAGTCACAACACTATCACTTTCAGCTTTCCCACTTCAATTAGTATTTATCCCAGTTTCACACGACACTGCCCCACTTTATAATTCTACTTTCCTACTATGAACTCTGGAGATATTTGCACGTCTTCCTGTGCAATGCAAGCCAAGTGGCGTTGCTGGATAGACGGCCGACTCACCTTGCTTCTCTCTCAGAGTTTGAATCAAGCGTCACACGGAATCATATCACGCAAAGTAATATTAAGAACATATTCATCACACACGCGAGTCCTCAACTGATACCATGGACGAGTACTTCTCTTTATCCTTTGTCTCATACACAGATTGAGACTCACACAGTACTCACATCTCTAATTTCAAGTCCTGCACACGCCATTTCTTAAATATACCCGCTGTTTCTTAAATATTTCAACTTATTGTACACACGCTAGTAACTCAGCTTAACTTAAGCACACGGAAGTATTTCAACTTATTGCTACATGTGGTTTCATTGTGACCGTTGGTCACTACCGAAGATTACTACAATCCCATTAATATTACCTGCCTGACATTTAATTCTCCCCACAAAAGTTCCTGAAATAGAGAAATTATTATTTCAAACTACTCTTAAATATTCCACATGCATACCATGTCTCCACTCTTTCGTCATTACGGAGCACAACTAAAACAGGTCTTAACAGCACAAGATCCAGCGGCAGAGTGCTGAAACATGGCCGTTCTTGAGGTTCTCTCCCACCTCTGTCGAAGTGGGGGAGCACCTTTCTACCGTATTGGTCAGCCACATTTCAGGCGCTCAAAGTTCAGGTAAATTTCATCTCTTTGGTCCCACCAAAGGTGGCCAAAGTATCGACTCAAAGATGATCATATATTCACATTCACTATCTGCGGGTGGGTCACGTCGTCCATAAACAGCCCTTTTCATTCATTTCACAGATCTCACCAAACTGGATGTAGGGATTTACTTTGTGGGAGTGCACATGTGATCAATTAAATAAATAAATTGTCATTCTTTCCCACACTGGTATCCGGCTTCGCTGTATTAAATGAAATTGAGTTATTTTACAAAAAAAAATGTGTTGTTCTGACAAAAATAATGAAGTATGTTGTACCTATTTTCAATGTCGGTCGGTACTGTACCCTTTCAGTATGAATGTGAATCTGATCACTCTCAAGGAAATGATGAGAACATAATAGTTTGTCACATAAGCTGCAACAAATGAACGCAACAGTTTCACAACTACACAGTTTCACTGTGTTGCGTCAAAAAATATTTTTAACGGTTTCGATTTTGCGCTCCATTTTGGAAGTCTCGACTCACGAATTCCTCTGTTGTAGCAAACAAACATCAAAAAAAAGTTTTGCATCACCTCGGATCCGAGAGCTCTGGGACCGGAACAGAAAATTGGAACAGAGATCGACATAAACATCATTTCCGCCATTTTTATTGCTCATGAAAACCACACAATGAATGTTGTACCACCATACAGCGAGATCTTCAGAGGTGTTGATCCACATTGCTGTACACACCGGTACTTCCAATACCCAGAAGCACGTCCTCTGGCATTGATGCATGCCTGTATTCGTCGTGGCATACTAACCACAAGTTCATCAAGGCACTGTTGGTCCAGATTGTTCCATTCCTCAACGGCGATTCGGCGTGGATTCCTCAGAGTAGCGGGTGGGTCACGTCGTCCATAAACAGCCCTTTTCAATCTATACCAGGCATGTTCTATAGGGTTCATGTCTGGAGAACATGCTGGCCACTCTAGTCGAGTGATGTCGTTATCCTGAAGGAAATCATTTACAAGATGTCGACGATGGGGGCGCGAATCGTCGCCCATGAAGATGATTGCCTCGCCAATATGCTGCCGATATGGTTCCACTATCGGTCGGAGGATGGCAATCACGTATTGTATAGCCGTTACGGCGCCTTCCATGGCCAGCAGCGGCGTACGTCGGCCCCACATAATGCCACCCCAAACAGCAGGGAACCTCCCCTGCTGCACTCGCCGGACAGTGTGCCTAAGGCGTTCAGCCTGACCGTGTTGTCTCCAAACAAGCCTGAGACGATTGTCTGGTTGAAAGGATTATGCGACACTCATCGGTGAAGAGAACGCGATGCCAATCCTGAGCGGTCCATTTGGCATGTTGTTGGGCCCATCTGTACGGCGCTGCGTGGTGTCGTGGTTTCAAAGACGGACCTCGCCATGGAAGTCGGGAGCGAAGTTGCGCATCATGCAGTCTATTGCTCACAGTTTGTCATAACACGACGTCCAGTGGCTGCACGAAAAGCATTATTCAACACGGTGGCGTTGCTGTCAGGGATCCTCCGGGCCATAATCAGTAGGTAGCGGCCATCCACTGCAGTAGTAGCCCTTGGGCGGCCTGAGCGAGGCATGTCATCGACAGTTGCTCTCTATCTGTATCTCCTCCACGTACGAACAACGTCGCTTTGGTTCACTCTGAGACGTCGGGACACTTCCCTTGTTGAGAGCCCTTCCTGGCACAAAGTAACAATGCGGACGCGATCGAACCGCCGTATTGACAGTCCAGTCATGGTTGAACTACAGACAACACGAGCCGTGTATCTCCTTCCTGGTGAATGACTGGAACTGATCGGCTGTCGGACACCCTCCGTCTAATAGACGCTGCTCATGCATGGTTGTTTAAATTTTTAGACGGGTTGAATTGCATCTCTGAGCAGTCAAAGGCACTGTGTCTGTGATACAATATCCACATTCAACGCCCATCTTCAGGAGTAGTGGGAATTGGGGTGATGCAAAACTTTTTTGATGTGTGTAGTTCACACTGGTTTATTAGTTCTTTTCATTTCTGTGAGACGTCTGTGTGGTATCTCGCCTGCTCTCACTATTCATCACATTTACTTGCGACGGTAACGTATTCTTACCGCATGACTCATATTTTATAACCAATGCATAGTATGAGAATTGCTAAGACTACAGAAAGAGAGCAAAGATTTTAGTGACCGAACGGATTGTTCATAATGTTCTGAAAATAAAGGCACGATAGAGTTTTGACGACGGCTCGTCCACTTTGGCAGTCCAGCACCATGATCACTGACCCACGATTCCACTGCTGTTTCGGGATGCTGTTTGTTGCACTTCGTGTTCTTGGATCATTCACTGTTCCTTTTTTAATTTTTTTTTTTTACGGTTGAGTACACCTTTCATGCTTGATCTGTGTTCGGTTTTTGACGGGATATCCACTAACAAGGGAACCTCCCCATCGCACCCCCCTCAGATGTTACAAGTTGGCACGGTGGATAGGCCTTGAAAAACTGAACACAGATCAATCGAGAAAACAGGAAGAATTTGTGTGGAACTATGAAAAAATAAGCAAAATATACAACCATGTGCAAGATAGGCAACATTTAGGATTATGGGAGCTCAGGAGCGCCGTGGTCCCGTGGTTAGCGTGTGCAGATGCGGAACGAAAGGTCCTTGGTTCAAGTCTTCCCTCGAGTAAAACGTTTAATTTTTTATTTCCAGACAATTATTATCTGTCCGTCAGCCGTCCGATGCGATCACTTTTTTTGGAGTGATTATTACATCCACAAGAAGACCTAAATCGAGCAAGGTAGAAGAATGTTTTTACCCATTCGCCAAGTGTACAAGTTAGGTGGGTCGACAACATATTCCTGTCATGTGACGCACATGCCGTCACGAGTGTCGTATAGAATATATCAGACGTGTTTTCCTGTGGAGGAATCGGTTGACCTATGACCTAGCGATCAAATGTTTTCGGTTCCCATTGGAGAGGCACGTCCTTTCGTCTACTAATCGCACGGTTTTGCGGTGCGGTCGCAAAACACAGACACTAAACTTATTACAGTGAACAGAGACGTCAATGAACGAACGGACAGATAATAATTGTCTGAAAATAAAAAATTAAACTTTTCACTCGAGGGAAGACTTCAACCAAGGACCTCTCGTTTCGGAGGTGCTCACGCTAACCACAGGACCACGGCGCTCCTTAGCTCGGACTCTCCTTGAAGTTGCATATCCTGCGCATGGACTACTCAGTTTGTATATTTTGCTTATTTTTTCATACTTCCACACAACTTCTTCCTGTTTTCTTGATTGATCTGTGTTCAGGCTTATCCTCTGTGCCAACTTATAACTAAATCTGATGGGGGTGCGATGGGGAGGTTCCCGTGTAAGTGATCTTACCTCTAAATCCGAGGAGTTTGTGAATGGGAGTTTCTGTTGAGAAATGACACGCTCACCAATAATCTGTTCCAGAGAAGACATAGCATTTTTAGCTATATGCACAGTTGTGCCACCTTGTTGAAACCCTGAGTAGATAATATCGTATTCCTTTAACTGGCCAATGAAACTGTGGACCATTAAACAATAATGTTCACTATTCACCGTTTCTTGAAATAACAAAGGTGCAGTGTTATGCCGTCTGCATCTTGCTGTTCATACGCCAAATTTCTGATCATGCAGTGGCATTTAAAGCATAGAATGAGGATTCTCCGGTGATCACAATCTTGTTTTTTGTACGTTAATGTGACCAACGAGGTGTAACCAAGCCTCATCCGTATACGACATCAAAATACCAGTGCCATTCTTCTTAGTAAAATGTGTAAACCATTTGCAGTAGGGGATTCGCTTCACAAGAGCCGCAATTTTCAATTCTTGCGCTCCTGCCACTATATACGGGAAAAATTTCAGTGTTTGCCTTACCTCTTTGTGTGCACTTGCAAGCCGGATATCTTTTTGTGGGGCCAACATGCGTAGTGATTTTGCTGGCTCTGCCGCATAGAGTCAGAAATAGTCTACACCTTCACAACTTCTGCTTAAGGTGGTGCACAGGATGAAATTTTTGTGAGTGACGGTTTTTGTATTCCCAGAATGCGAGGAATCGCGCTGCAAAGTCACCCTTGTACTTCTTCGCTGCAACGGCGACGAAAGCTCAAGTGCGATAATGCCGTGGTAGGGTAGTGCGTGTGTGATTCCGTGAGCGAGTCCCGTGTCGACGTCGAGCTGCTGTTTGTGTTGGCTCGGTGGGCGGACGCTGTTTGCGCTGCTCTCGCGTAGACCAAGCAGCGACGCACCGGGCAGCTTGCCGGCCTGCAGTCTTCCGCCGCTGCTGCTGTTTGCGGACTGGATGGGGAGCCGGCGGGTTCCCGTGGTTGCTGCGTAGCGACCGTAGCGGAAGGAGGCGAGGGGCGGGCTGCTGCGGTCTTCACTGCGCTGTGACGTCACGCGCCAGTGCAGTCGCCTGCTAGTGTTCCAGTCAACAGTGTAAATTTGTCTATGCTTGGTTTTCATGCTTCAATTAATAGCGAAATTTGACGTTTCAGCCTACGGGAAGGGGAACGTCACGCTTACGTACAATGTAGATTCAGGCCTGCAGTCCAAATGACCTTATCTGACTCGCAGCACCGAAATTTGTAGTATTACAGCAACCTCAGACTCAGATTACGTGACTGAAGTATGTTTTAAAAATTTCCAAAGGCCATATAAATTAGGAAAGGAAAGGCAGATATTGAAAAGAGTAACGACAAAGTTAGTTATAACACTACCGTCTGCTACTACTATACCATAACCTCAAAGCCTAAGGCAGTTCGTATGAAGAAATTATTCTTATTCTACTAATTATAGTATGAAGAAGCAGAGCAGTGTTACCCTCTGAGAGGAATTTTGTTATATTGACAGTGTTGTACCTAACGGGTACAATGAAAGTCAGAATTACGTAAATATTTGAACAGTACAAATAATATTTTACCTATCTACACTGTTCAAATAAGAAGGAAAACGGTCGCCAGCCTAATTAGGCAAGAGGATAATTGATATTCTTGTTTAAGAAAGTAAGTATGGGTAACTTTAACGGATATACACAACCTATACTTTACCACACGCGAGTGCAATGAACCCTGGTACCTGCATATGTTAACGTTAAGGTTGGAACTAACAGCTAGAGCAGCACAAACAATTTGCAAATATGTAACAGATAACGAAACACACTATTACTTTCATGGCTTATTGAAACTGAATGGTCTTTATAACATTACTAACAGTATTCTACTTTCAAGTAAATGATTAAATAGGTGAATTTGAAACTCACTGGGAGGCTTTTATTTTTTCCACAAACTAGCACACTCGGTAATCATAGTTCAAATCGAGAGGAACCTGAGACGTGGTGTAATAAGGAAAAAAATCTAGGTAGGTATATAAATTCAATTATAAGTTACCTTATAGTTGAGCACACTAACACATCCAATAAGCTGATCCTACAGTGTACATTACTGTAGTATTCCTTTAGAGTGATTGCGCAATGTGGTGGCAACTGCATGTTGGTAGGTGGATTTGCAGGCAGAATTGCTGGACTCTGTCCCTTCTTCTTGGCGATGATGGATACCAATTCCAGAACCGTTCCAGCTATTTATCCATCCATCCGAGGCATTGGAAAGTGGCAGAAAAAGCCTCTCTCGGAACCAGCACAATATACAACTTTTGCATGGCAATGCACAGTTTGGTAGCTTGTCCTCGACTTACTCTTGGGTCCACCTTTTCTACCTAGGCCAACCACAAATTGCGCGCGCTACTAAGTTCCGTTCCCGAGGAGAACCACCCTACCATTTCCATACAGAATAATTATGAACCCTAAGTGAGGATCAGCAGTTTACATAACAGCAACCAAACACATTAAATAAAACACAACATATGCACATATTGACATTTCTACAAAAAATTATTCACACAGAAATTACAATTATATACAGTAAGTTTTGTTCCCTCAAAATGGGACAAAGAATTTAAATGATAGATACACTACATAGCATAGAACCAAACCATGACATCAAAGTTTTTACAAAGAAAAGAATATACAATTTTGTGTTATCGATTCAATCAAACAACATTTACAGAAGCTCAACGATGTAACATTAAATAAAACAAAAGCAAAATAAATCAGTAGAGTATTAGAGCTATGGTGTTACATAGTACATAACAAAATGAAGACTGTGGAAAAAACGAATTTGCGTTTGCAGAGACGGTGGCTGACTTATTGTAAGGCATAATTATTTTTTGTTTATTTTTGATTCAGTTGTCTTTTATGATCCAATCATTACTGGTTTTGGGTTTAGAAGGCCATCTTCAGATGCTACAATAGAGAACAGAGAAACTTAAACTGAGAGACCTGAAACAAGTGCAGTTATTTTCACTAGATCGACTTGTGAACTTCGTAAAGGGCTCTTGCAATTCATGTGGTGCATACCCACGGGCGGCATTTGATGAATCAATCGTTGTAAACTGAACATAAAATGAGAAATCAGGGTGCTACATACATATAACCAACAAGTAGTTTCCTTTTCCTAATGTAAAATAAAATTCAGAAATCAGGGAATTATATGTATACAACCAAGTGTACTTTCCGTTTCCTAATTTAATATAAAAACACAAGTGCGCCATCATAGGCCACAAAACAGTAACAAATACGGGAACACTTTCGTCCTCGAAATATCATGTCGTGATTTTTATAAAAGCAGTGTAATGTTGGTGCTTTAATTTGTTCTGTCAGCGGTGTTGATATTCAAGACCATAAAAGTGGGTTAAAAGCTTTGAGCTGTCTGAGGAAGTTAACCTTGCATTAATGCGCAACTGTTTCACCAGGTATCCAGTCTAGCTTACCAAATTCCCAACCAGACTAACATTAATTATAATCTTTTAGTACTCATCTTACGATAACCGGTGAGAGATTTATATAAAAAGACAATTTAAATAAAAAGAAATAAATCAGTTTATATTTGGACATTTATTTTAACATCGATCATTGTTCCGTTAAAATTTCAGCATATCAAACTTGATTCATAACTAAACTGGTGCCTTATTTAGGATTGTGTAAATGTGAGTTTGTAATCTTACGGAACACATCAAATAGGGAGCCAAGATTGGGAGACTACATACAACATTGTATTCATAAAATAACACACGAAGAACGTTGAAACATATGCAAGAGGAAATTAACCACAACCAACCGATTCAATTTTCACCCAAAGAAGTTACGTTCGTAGCGCAATCCTGTCCGTCATCAAATTACCACACACTGGTATACTAAATTCATACTAACTCTGTGAAATCTTTCCGAAAAGAATAGCTGAGGGCTACTTTGTTGCTTACACCACATGCTTCACGTGGTCAACTTGGTTTTTCGCAAAGAGTGTAACTCCACAATAATTTTGATAATTAAAATAAGTTACATCGAAACGCAATTTACAAAAAAAAACCTCGAAATGGTTACTATCGTTTTACTATTAACCTGATGGGCCAAACAATTGTCTAAGCACGAGGTACTGGTCTCACAAAGAACACCCCACGTGGGTTGAACATAAAGAAAAGTTGCTATATTGAAACATATTGTCAAGACGAGACGTTATAATCTCATGCACATTCCCGTTTAAGATTGTTGATCTTAGTTAGAGTTACTGATCAATACGTGGTTCCATTTGACTCACAAAGTAGTGACAAAGCAACTACCGGAAGACATTCCGAACTTCACACTCGAATTACACTGCGTTGCAATTTAAGATAACATTAGATATTTTAGAGCTAAACCTGAAATAAAGGTGATTAAATTTTCAGTTAGGCTGAATTTAAGAAATCCATTGTCCTACGGACTTAGCAGACACGCGCTTAGCCGGAGATCTTACCACTTCAGACGCTCGCCACGGACAGACTGACCTGCGCTCCTACCGAGCGTGCTTCCTGAGGGTGGCCCACAAATACAAACGGAAGTGGCCAGAGGGGCAACTTCCTATACCAACATGACAAGGGACGGACAGGACCATACTAAGAATAGAAACCTCTTTGCTTCTAGAAAGCGTAGCTACCTGTTCCGACGTTGGTCCTACTGTTCTCTAACAGACAGACTTGTCTGCTACCATCAAGCATGCAACTAGAAATACATTTGCTCATTCATCCTTTCTCACAGAATGGAAGGGGGATGACAGTATCTTATCATATACAGCATATAAAAGAAAGCGGATGTAGGTTCTGTATGAGACTGTGTGACATGAATTACATATAAACTGTGTTTTAAAGTGTAGTAGTGTGACAGATCGTTCTTGTTTATGTGTAAAAGTAACACGTCTCACTGCTCAGTCTCCTCCCAGATAGAAACACCACAGTAAATTTAGAAGTGGAATGTATGCCGTAAATGACAACAGATTGAAGAAATTAACATGAAAGGAATCCAACAGAGACCTTTCAGCAGGTCCTTTGACTTGATATTCAAAGATTACACCTACACCAGCAATAAAACACACTAGGTTTACAGCCGGCAGAGTGGCCGAGTGGTTCTAGGCGCTACAGTCTGGAACCACGAGACCGCTACGGTCGCAGGTTCGAATCCTGCCTCGGACATAAATGTGTGTGATGTCCTTAGGTTAGTTAGGTTTAAGTAGTTCTAATTCTAAGTTCTAGGGAACTGATGACCTCAGAAGTTAAGTCTCATACTGCTCACAGCCATTTTAACCATTTGAACCACTAAGTTTACATACGCAAAATGAGGGACGTGACATTGGTAGCAGCGACTAACAATTAAGAATTTTAAGCAATGTGGAAAAAATTAGACTGTTAACATTTTATATGTACTGGAGATTTACGACACGAAACGCAAAGAACCGGATGAATTCCTCAGTCAACGAACTGAGTTTGCAACTAATGCATATTTTAATATTTACCATGATTAAGTTAGCTGGAACAGTCGCTGCTTGAAGCACTCATTCTCCAGCTTACCATGAGCCGATTTATAAACGAGAGTCGTAATGTGCTCTCCGGGTCGCTTCTGCGCTTCCTAACATCTACCCAGCAAACATAAACACCTCGCAGTCGAATGGAGAGTGCCAGCGAGCTGCAGCGAGGAACTTCCACGGTCGTCAATACCGTGTCGTCCCTCATAAGCCTATAAGCGGTGACGTAAGCATCTGGCTGCCTGATGCGCGGCGATACTGGTCCCCGGAAAATATACCATAAAGGTTGCAACTCTGTGTTTTTTTGTGTAAAAGCCTCACTTTATTCTAAATAGATTTTCCTGTTTTAACACCCTGTATTCACTTCCGTATTTTGTGAATAACTGGCTGCAGTATTATGAGAATTACTGTTGTGTTGTGTTTTTACGATTGAAGATTGTTTTGCAGAAGACGCGCGCACAAAGATCAGGAAAGGGAAAGTACACTTCAATAAAATTTTTCTGGGCTTTTGACTGCATTGTTAATGTGTGAAACTACTGACGTTTCGGTCACTGTTGCAAGTGACCTTCAAAAGCACCTTGAAGGAGGTCACTTGTAACAGCAACCGAAACGTCGATAGTTTTACATATTGAAAAAAATGGTTCAAATGGCTCTGAGCACTTCGAGGTCATCAGTCCCATAGAACTTAGAACTAATTAAACCTAACTAACCTAAGGACATGACACACATCCATGGCCGAGGCAGGATTTGAACCTGCGACCGTAACGGTCGCGCGGTTCCAGACTGTAGCGCCTAGAACCGCTCGGCCACTCCGGCCGGCTTTACATATTGACCCTGTGTTCACAAACCCAGAAAATTTTTATTGAATGTAGGAATGGTCGCGGAAGCCTACGTTTATAGGAAAGTAGACTTGGTTGAAGATATATAATTCCTTGACTTTTTTCATTTTATATTCAGTTAACAACGCGTGAATGCTTGTTCTTCAACTGCTGCCCATAGATACAAACCATATGCATTGTAATAGCACATTACTAAATTCACCAGTCGATACAGTGAAAATAACTGCACTTGTTTCAGGTCTTGAGCTTTTCTTTTCCCTATTGTAGGTTCTGAAGATGGCCTTAGAACGTCGAAACCGGTAGCAATTGTATCATAAAAACTGACTGAGTCAAAATAAAAAAAATGATACGTGGTACTTACTGGAATCAAGGAAAACGCGGAAGGGAGGACGCACCAATATAACTTTCTTTCCACACAACCTGTTTATTTAGCAATATGTAAACTGTGTTCTACAGACAACTGAAGCGTTTAACCATAAAATTTTAACAAATGAACGAATTTGTGAAAATTCTTTTGACTTTAAACCTTAAGTTGAATAAGCTTCTAATCTTTTCGCCCCTTCTGACAATTTTATTTTGACTAAAGCTCTGGTGACATTTGGCTGTTAATATTTTCAAGGTTAAACTGATTGTCAATTGTCAAGACATCTCCGAAAGAACGTCTTAAAGCATCACTTATTACAAGAGAACGCACTCGACAGAACCACAAGATCCAGCTTAAATACGCCAATAATGACACGTTCTTCCAAACACGGTCCAACCTTGCTCTTACCATATAAATTACAACATAAACATAAATGATTGAGGGAACTAGTAACTACAAAATCATAAATGCTGTTTCTGCTTACACATTTATTGTAGGTTAAAACCCCTTTATATATTACAAATGTTTATACATCAATGTCCAATGGACATAAAGAGATAGAAAAGAATTTCCTAACTAATACGATTGATCAATTGCCAAAATCTGCCCATTTTATGGCTACGCGACGTAATATAAATAACGCGAGATTACTGACATATTCTACGTAGCAAACACTGGAAGATTCTACTTTCAAAGGTGATCTACAGTGGTGTGCAACCGCGTGGAACTAAAATTTACGTAATCACACCTGTTTGACTTTATAGCCCTAATAAGCCGAAGCAATTAGCAATATCATCGTATGTACTGCGTCCCGTGCATCGGAGTTATGGTTCTCGTACACGTCTGTGAAGATGGAAGAACTCTAGCCACAAGATATAAAACAAAAACTCATTCATACACTAGAACGGCAGAAGACGATCCTCTGTCTACTATAATCCAATACTGTCTTCTCCTCTCTGTGTTCTACAGACGAGAAACGCGAACTCCCAGCCACCAGGACGGAGTTCAGATCACGTCTCAGCGTGAGTATAGGCAGAAAACGTGCTCTCAATCACTGAACGCTGCATACTCTACGACGACTCCCTACCCGGATTCAAAGTCTAAAATCGTATAAGTTCGCAACAGTACAGTGCCTAACCGTTCTAACCATAAAATCTCCTGAGAGGGAAGACAGCAAGTCCGTCTGTACCAACAAAAGCTGATACTGGGCGACCGTCAAACACGGGCGCTCAAAATGTAAGACCTCTTTCTCTCCACCGCTGGCTTCCCTGCAAATCTCGGCTCCTCTTCCTCGTAACTGCAGAAGGCGAATCGTATTCTAGAAACCACGGAATATTCTCCCTCTCTACAGATTCTTCCGAACGCCGACCTACCATATTTTAGTCTTTTGTCGTCCAGTGCGGAAAGTTTGTGAGGAAATACCTATCCTTGTTAATTAGGAATACATGCAATGGTACCCTTCTCACAAGGGAACCTCCCCATCGCACCCCCCCCCCCTCAGATTTAATTATAATTTGCCACAGTGGATAGGCCTCGAAAAACTGAACACAGATCAATCGAGAAAACAGGAAGAAGTTGTGTGCAACTATGAAAAAATAAGCAAAATATACAAACTGAGTAGTCCATGGGCAACATAGGCAACATGAAGGATAACCTGAGCACAGGAACGCCGTGGTCTCGTGGTTAGTGTGAACAGCTGCGGAGCGACAGGTCCTTGGTTCAAGTCTTCCCTCGAGCGAAAAGTTTACTTACTTTATTTTTGAAAAGTTATGATCTGTCCGTTCGTTCATTGACGTCTCTGATCACTGTAATAAGTTTAGTGTTTGTGTTTTGCGACCGCACCACAAAACCGTGCGATTAGTAGACGAAAGGACGTGCTCTCCAATGGGAACCGAAAACATTGGATCCAGGAAAACACGTCTGATATATTCTATACGACACTGGTGACGGCATGTGCGTCACATGACAGGAATATGTTGTCGACCCACCTAACTTGCACACTTGGCGAATAGGTAAAAAAGATTCTTCTACCTTGCCCGATTTAGGTTTTCTTGTGGATGTGATAATCACTCCCAAAAAAGTGATGAAAACTTAAGAGTGTGTCACATAAACTGCAACAAATGAATGCAACAGTTTCACAGTCGCACAGTTTTCTCTGTGCTCTGTCAAAACATGTTTTTAACGTTTTCAAATTTTTCCGTGTGTAGACCGTCAAATCCTGCATATGTCCAAGCAAATGTGAACATGTCCTGGAATTTTGGAGAGCGAAGTTGATTATGTGTGAGTGCCTGAACTCTGATAATTGTCTGAAAATAAAAAATTAAACTTTTCACTCGAGGGAAGACTTGAACCAAGGACCTTTCGTTCCGCATCTGCTCACGCTAACCACGGGACCACGGCGTTCCTGAGTTCAGATAGTCCTAAATGTTGCCCATCTTGCACATGGACTACTAAGGTTGTATATTTTGCTTATTTTTTCATAGTTCCACACAACTTCTACCTGTTTTCTCGATTGATCTGTGTTCAGTTTTTCAAGGCCTATCCACTGTGCCAACTTATAACTAAATCTGAGGGGGGTGCGATGGGGAGGTTCCCTTGTCAGAGTAAAAATCCTCGGAAATAACCCACCCTGGGTGATTTCCGAGGTAACGCTTCCTCTTTCCTCTCTGTTGCGTCGAAGATTTTCAGAGTTTCTGAAGTATTATCGGGCTATCCTTCCGGCCGCACTACAAGACGTCCGGCCGCCGCTGTGTTGTGCTTCAGCGCTCAGGTGCCCGACCGTCCCTCTTGGCTACTTCCTGTGTTAAGCAAGACCAACACCTGTGCGGGCTTTTCACCCAGGGCTTGTGTTATGCCTGCCGTTTCATTTCCACTGGCTTTCCAACCTCTACTAGTATAGGCAATCATTCATTACGCCATTTTGATAATAAAGGCACTTCGTCACTTTCCATGCAGTAAGCGTTAGCAATTATTTTCAAGGTGTACGGGACAATGTCAGACTTCTTTAAATATTCATATATACGATGTAGAACCTATCAAATGATACCTAATTCTGGTTGTAAATCACGGCAAAGTATGTAGATGAGTGTTTGTAAGGTGCGAAATTATAGCCACCTTACAACGGAAACGAACAGCTTAGTACAACAGGTTGTTCAGATTATAATTAATGACTGAGAAATGCAATTACAATCAAAGAATTGAACCGGTTAGCAGCTAAATCTAACCAAAAGTTTCCTCTTCTGTTTAACAGTAATCTGTGCCTTAGTAAAATTTTTCCGGCTGTATTTACGACAAAGAACTGACTAATTAGAACATTAATGATCGGGTAGAAACCGGAAAGGAAAGGTAATATAATAGCGGTACAAATTTTCAAACGACAACTAGTTTCTCAGCACAATACTACTGCCTATTTTCACGACCAAAGAGCCGACCGAGTAAAACACAGGGGGTCGGGTACAAACCAATTAATAATGAGGGCAGGTAGACAACCAAACAAATCACCACGAGGATTACAGAGTGTTACTCCACTTTATCAGCAAGCAGTTCCGTGGATCCATGGTTATTTGGAGCAGTTACCGAGTGGTGCAGATGAAAGCCAGGTAGAAGAGGGCAGCCAGGTCACGAGCAGTCGCCCGACACGAATGTTGCTAACCAACAGACGGATTGTCGGTCTGCTGCTTATAGTCGACGCTGACCCCGGTGAAGTACTCCGGTACCTTCCCCATGTGCAGGCCCTCCTTGTGCAGCTCGTGGCTTCGGGCGCTCGGACTTCCACCTCTTGTCGCGAAGCTACCGTCAATCCCCATAACTTCGTGCCTCTTTCTCGGACCAGCGAAATCCGTACACACACCAGCAAGCAAAGACCTAAGGACACAACCCACAAATACCAACTCTTCCTCATGGTTATTGGCAATGGGGCAGCAAGAGGGATAGTCCATACTACACCTGAGCCAGTGGCGCTAGGCAGAACAATCCACGAACTCAATGGCGCCACGGCTCAAATGATACCTTAAAATAAACACTTGTTTATTTTAGGTATTTGTCCTGGGCTTGAAGTCATATTACGACACTCTGACGGTCAAGCTACAGAAAGAGGTTAAGAAAATAAAATATCTATACAGTTCTCCATATAGAAGCTTCTTATTATATTTGATCACTAATAGCTTGTTATAAAAAAAAGTTCTCGGGAACGTTAACCCATAGATAATTTAAAGAGAGAGTAACTCAGAAAACTTTCTCGGTAAAAGTAAGGTTTAGAAAGAAAATGGAAATGTCAGGTGCTATTTCTAGTTAAAAACTCTATTTCATGTCCAAGAGGAGCAGAAGAAAATTTCCTACTTTTCTGTAATCAAAGAAATTCTTACGACTCTCGCCTTCGTAGTCTTATCCGAGGCGTTATGACGGGGGAGTCGTGGAAGAATTGGAGAAGGGACGGGGAGCGAGAGGGAGATATTCCTCGAGTCAATCATACACTGAAGCGCGAAAGAAACTGGTACAGTCATGCGTATTCCAGTACAGAAGCAGAATACAGCGCTGCGGTCGGCAAAGCCTATGTTGTTGTTGTTGTTGTTGTTGTGGTCTTCAGTCCAGAGACTGGTTTGATGCAGCTCTCCATGCTACTCTTTCCTGTGCAAGCTTCTTCATCTCCCAGTACCTACAGCAACCTGCATCCTTCTGAATCTGCTTAGTGTATTCATCTCTTGGTCTCCCTCTACGATTTTTACCCTCCACGCTGCCCTCCAATGCTAAATTTGTGATCCCTTGATGCCTCAAAACATGTCCTACCAACCGATACCTTCTTCTAGTCAAGTTGTGCCACAAACTTATCTTCTCCCCAGTCCTATTCATTACCTCCTCATTAGTTACGTGATCCACCCACCTTATCTTCAGCATTCTTCTATAGCACCACATTTCGAAAGCTTCTATTCTCTTCTTGTCCAAACTGGTTATCGTCCATGTTTCACTTCCATACATGGCTACACTCCATATAAATACTTTCAGAAACGACTTCCTGACACTTAAATCTATACTCGATGTTAACAAATTTCTCTTCTTCAGAAACGATTCCCTTGCCATTGCCAGTCTACATTTTATATCCTCTCTACTTCGACCATCATCAGTTATTTTACTCCCTAAATAGCAAAATTCCTTTACTACTTTAAGTGTCTCACTTACTAATCTAATCCCCTCAGCATCACCCGATTTAATTTGACTACATTCCATTATCCTCGTTTTGCTTTTGTTGATGTTCATCTTATATCCTCCTTACAAGACACTGTCCATTCCGTTCAACTGCTCTTCCAAGTCCTTTGCTGCCTCTGACAGAATTACAATGTCATCGGCGAACCTCAAAGTTTTTACTTCTTCTCCATGAATTTTAATACCTACTCCGAATTTTTCTTTTGTTTCCTTTACTGCTTGCTCAATATACAGATTGAATAACATCGGGGAGTGGCTACAACACTGTCTCACTCCGTCCCCAACCACTGCTTCCCTTTCATGCCCCTCGACTCTTATAACTGCCACCTGGTTTCTGTACAAATTGTAAATAGCCTTTCGCTCCCTGTATTTTACCCCTGCCACCTTCAGAATTTGAAAGAGAGTATTCCAGTTAACGTTGTCAAAAGCTTTCTCTAAGTCTACAAATGCTAGAAACGTAGGTTTGCCTTTTCTTAATCTTTCTTCTAAGATAAGTCGTAAGGTTAGTATTGCCTCACGTGTTCCAACATTTCTACGGAATCCAAACTGCTCTTCCCCGAGGTTCGCTTCTACCAGTTTTTCCATTCGTCTGTAAAGAATTCGCGTTAGTATTTTGCAGCTGGGACTTATTATACTGATAGTTCGGTAATTTTCACATCTGTCACCACCTGCTATCTTTGGGATAGGAATTATATTCTTCTTGAAGTCTGTGGGTATTTCGCCTGTTTCATACATCTTGCTCACCAGATGGTAGAGTTTTGTCATGACTGGCTCTCCCAAGGCCATCAGTAGTTCTAATGGAATGTTGTCTACTCCCGGGGCCTTGTTTCGACTCAGGTCTTTCAGTGCTCTGTCAAACTCTTCACGCAGTATCTTATCTCCCATTTCATCTTCATCTACATCTTCTTCCATTTCCATAATATTGTCCTCAAGTACATCGCCCTTGTATAAACCCTCTATATACTCCTTCCACCTTTCTGCCTTCCCTTCTTTGCTTAGAGCTGGGTTGCCATCTGAGCTCTTGGTATTCATGCAAGTGGTTCTCTTTTCTCCAAAGGTCTCTTTAATTTTCCTGTAGGCAGTATCTATCTTACCCCTAGTGATATGCGCCTCTACATCCTTACATTTGTCCTCTAGCCATCCTTGCTTAGCCATTTGGCACTTCCTGTCGATATAATTTTTGAGACATTTGTATTCCTTTTTGCCCGCTTCATTTACTGCATTTTTGCATTTTCTCCTTTCATCAATTAAAATCAGTATCTCTTCTGTCACCCAAGGATTTCTACTAGCCCTCGTCTCTATACCTACTTCATCCCCTGCTGCCTTCACTACTTAATCCCTCAAAGCTACCCATTCTTCTTCTACTGTATATTAATACAAGGCCTTTATAGGCCAACAAGTGTCTGGCGCAGTTGTTAGATCGGTTAGTGCCACTAAAATGGCAGTTTATCAGGATTTAGGTGAGTCTGAACGTGGTGTTACAGTGGGCGCATCTCCGAGGTAGCGATGAAGTAGAGATTTTCCCTTACGACCATTCCACGAGTGTACCGTGAATATCAGGCATCCGGTAAAACATCAAATCTCCGACATCGCTGCGGCCGGAAAAAGATCCTGCAAGACCGGGACCAACGACGACTAAGGAGAATCTTTCAACGTGACAGAAGTGCAACCCTTCCCCAAATTACTGCATATTTCAATGCTGGGCCATCACAAGTCAGCAGGCGAACCATTCAGCGAAACATCATCGAAAGGGCTTTCGCAGCCGAAGGCCCACTCGTGTAACCTTCATGACTGAACGACACAAAGCTTTAGGCCTCGCCTGGGCCCATCAGCACAGACATTGGACTGTTGAGGACTTTAAACATGTCGCCTGATCGGAAAGGTCTCGTTTCGAGGTGTATAGGGCGGAGAGGCGTGTACGGTATGGTGACAACCTCATTAGTCCATGGACCCTGCATGGCAGCAGGGGACAGTTTGAGCTGGTGGAGGCTTTGTAATGGTGCAGGTCGTGTGCAGTTTGCAGACTCTGACGACACGTACCTAAGCACCCTGTATGATCACCTCCAGCCATTCACATCCAGTGTGCATTCCAACGGACTTGGGCAATGCGAGCAGGAAATGCGACGCCCCACACATCCATAATTGGTAAAAAGTGTTTCTGTGAACTCTCGTTTGAGTTTAAACACTTTCGCTAGCCACCAGACTCCGAAGACATGAACATTATTGAGCGTATCTGGGATGCCTTGCAACGAGCTGTTCAGGATAAATCTGCACCCCTTCGTACTCCTACGGATTTATGGACAGTCCCGCAGAATTCATGGTGTCAGTTTCCTGCGACACTACTTCAGACTTTAGTAGAGTCCATGCCAGGTCGTGTTGCGGTACTCCTGCTTGCCCGCGAGGGCCCTACACGATGATATTTAGGTGTACCAGTTTCTTTGGCTCTCCAGATGACATATGGTCAGTAGCCTTTCGGTATGCTGCACGCTACTGGTTATTTGTCAGACGGTGCTGATCCTTCGAGAAGCGTGGTCTCCTTCAGGGCCGCGCGGGATTATCCGAGCGGTCTGTGGCGCTGCAGTCATGGACTGTGCGTCTGGTCCCGGCGGAGGTTCGAGTCCTCCCTCGGGCATGGGTGTGTGTGTTTGCCCTTAGGATAATTTACGTTAAGTAGTGTGTAAGGTTAGGGACTGATGACCTTGGCAGTTAAGTCCCATAAGATTTCACACACATTTGAACATTTTTTTTCTCCTTCAGGAACGTTAGAGTGTTAGAGCATAGACTGTGCTTTAGGATCCTGCAGCAGACGAAGGTCCGCTGAGCCGTGCGTGGCTCATGTTCTTGCCATTTCTTATCTTACGCCTTTTTTTACCATACTGCAACCTCGTTATGTTAATTTTCAATTACTAGTGTCACTGAGCTGCTGCCTTGCCTGCCCGTGAGCGGCAGCAGCAGCGCTTATCGATATAAGCCCCGCCGTATTATCTTTGCTGGACTGCTGTTACTTCCTGCTCGTCGTGTGTCGAGGAGTCAGTTGGAACGCGCCAGCTGTTAGTAGGCACCTGGCAGTGTTTGTGTTGGCACGCGGCACAAGTTCGGTCGGGGCACGGCAGCAGTGAGGTCCGGACCGCCACGGCTCGCCCGACGGTTGCCGACACATATGATCGGAGTGGCGACGACTTTGGTTGGTCGTTGGTCAGTCGTCTTGCCGGGTGACGTCTATTTGGCCGGCGATCGTTTATGGGTTTTGTTGTGTGTGCCGACGCGGGATTCGTCCCTGTTGTTTGTACAGTCACTGCCGTTAGCATTGTCTAGTTCTTCGTGCAAGTGTTCGTGAAACTGTGTGTAGTTATGTGATTTTGACTGACAAGTTATTTTAAATGTTGTCGGCGTACTGGCTCTGAGCAGTCGGTCGGTTGGTGTGCTTCAGCCAGGAAACCTCCGCGCGGCTCAGTGGGCTGGGCCCGCTGGCGCTCTCTACACAGTGTCGGAGCGTGTGGGAGCTGTTCCGATTGCTACGAGGTTCGTGGCTCACCGACCCAGCTCATCGAAGTTGAGTGGTGATTTAATTACCGAAGCCACTCTGTTCACATTGTGCCGTTGGTGTCCATGGTTGGCTGTTGGGGGTATTCCCGTGAGCAACAGCTCCGGTGGAGTTAAACTGTATTTTGGTTATTTGAAGTCCATTTGCACCAGCGGAATTTTCTGCCTTGTGGCCGTTAGTGTTCTGGTTATCTGCCCTGCCCGCTGATGTAAAATTCAGGCAGCGTCCTTTCCTCACCGTGTTATCGCTGTGTGTAGTTTTGACAGCTTTTGCATACTTGGTTGTGGGCCGCTACGCCTTTTACGTTTTGACTTTGGAGTTCCTTGTGTACTGGCCGGGTGAAATGCAAGTCGTCTTGTCAGTGGGTCCGTTGACTGTTTCTTGCTTGGGTTGCTGGCGGATCGGATATAGTTGGGCCGACTGCCTGTCTACCGTAAGCGAATGTTAGTATATCAAGTGCAGACCAACCCCCGGAAACTTCTGAACGGCGCTGGCTGTACTGCCTTTTCTTATTGGTGTATGATTTTGTATTTTAATGGGTCATAGCCGATGGTTTGAATTTGTATGCTTGTAGTTGGGTTTTAAATAATGGTCCTTCAGCCGTTTTACAATTGAAAGTTCCTTACTTGTCAACTCTTGCATTGTTTGGGCCTTCAGCCTCATTTTAAAAAAATTATTTAAGGACAAAGCCTTGGGCTTTCGGCCCTGTAAAAATTTATTGTGGTTGTGTTTTGAATCATGGGCCTTCAGACGTTTTAAAAGTAAAATTCCTTCTTGTTAACTCTTAGATTGTTTGGGCCTTCAGCGTCATTTGAAACATTATTTAAGGATAAAACCTTGCGTTTTTTGTCTTTTGGAAATTGATTGTAGTTGTGTTTCAAATCATGGGTCTTCAGCTGTTTTAAAATTTAAAGAGTTTGTGGCCTTAAGCGATAAGATTGTGTGAATATTCAGTCGATAGTTAAGCTCGGAAATTTGCGCTGTAATTTTGGGCAACTACATAAAGTTATATGTGTTCGAGTCTAACTGACAGCCGCTCATTTTTGGCCCCTTTCCACATTTCCAACTACCTGTTCTGTCCTGCGTATTTAACCAGGCGTTTCATCAGCGATATTGGCCTGTAACTCAATCCATCCCCCCTCCTAACCGTTTAGTAAAATGGAGTTACTTGCACTCTTTTCTAGCAACACGGTGCCATTCGCAGCACGAGGGATTCTCGCAAAATGTGGAGCTATTTCCCTTGTAGTGTTCAATGTGATATGTATGTGGAAACCCATCAAGGCCTGATGACTTCTTCGTTGTCACTAATGAATTGTATTGATACGGAAATGAAATGAAAATGTGCCTTTGTTGGCCGGGAGGCCCCGTTCGCGGAAGCTAGGCCGCAGGGTGCAAGCCTTATTTCAGGTGACGCCAGACTCTGCGACTGCGCGCTGGTGATGATGAGGACAACACAACACCCAGTCCGCGGGTGGAGAAAATCTCCAACCCGGCCGAGAATCGAACCCGGGCCCGCTGTATTTTATGCAAGCACGTTACCACTCAGTTTAGAAGGTGGACTATGATACGGCGAGCGCCTGCTTTTGAGACTGTCTAGTGATTAAGAATTGGTATAAAGAACTGGTACGGTGGAATTTAAAACTCCTACCTTGTGCCTGCTACATTCAGTTTCGACACCTGAAGTGTGCAACGAGAGATCGAATGGAAGGTTTGGATCTGTTCATAATCTTTACACTGGATCACAAAAATCTCAGATTGTAGCGCAACTTTCTACTAATGCTGCAGGAACCAAATGGATCTATCTTTCATAAAAAAATTTGGTATGAGGGGACTGTTGAACGACGCCCGCTAAACCCACCTGGGCAGAACAGGAGATTAGGATTGTGAAAAGGGCCAAGTAAGGTGTCGGTCTGGTTCACTCAAAATTGTAATTTAGTGTAATTTAATAACACCTTTAAATCAAATGGCTCATAGCCGAACCTTTAGAACTGCGAGTTTCAACAAGGCAATTATTTCACGGCTGAAGGCCTCCAAATAAGAAATCTTAAAGCAACGAGATAAATCTCAAGTGGTAAGAACATGCAGTTAAAATTGCAGATAAAATAATTAACATATACATACACAGCGAGGCTGAGAGCCTTAAGGCATGAATAGACAAACAACATAAACAAGATGCAATAAAAACGTTTCAAAGGCAGAAGGTAGCAACGTGTTTTTTTTTTTTTTTTTTTTTTTTTAAATTGTAATAAGGACTTAAGTGGGTGAAGGCCCACAATTGATTTTCCAAAATTCAAAAAAATACATAAAATCCAGTAAAAGCAAGAATTTTTTAAATCATTCGCTATGGTAGATTATAAACAGACAATTAAACACCGGTGAGAAGGACAATACAGTAAACGGCACTCAGAACCCTCCAAGGAGGTCTGTCTGCCCTCGTTCACTTAGATGAGACAGGTGGTGAGCCCAACTACACTTTACACTTGATCCATCGGAACCCAACTAGGGGACAGCCACGGACCGACTGACAAAACGAGTTTCTTCCCACCAATCGGTACATGAGAACTCAAACACTGAAGGTTACAAACGTAATCATCGACGATGAAATATGTATTAGTTGTCAAAACTACAACCCATGTTGGACAGTGACAACAGGTGAGGAAAGGAGGCTGCCTGAAATTACGTCAGTGGCCAGGGCAGGTAACCAACACACTGACGGCCACAAGGCAGAAAATTCCGCTGGTACACTTGGATTTGAAATACGGTAATATATTTAACTTCACCCAAAAGGAACACTGCCTGAATTTACGTTAGGGGGCCAGGGCAGGTAACCAACACACTAACGGCCACAAGGCAGAAAATTCCGCAGGTGCACTTGTAGTCAACCAATATAGTTAATTGCACCGCATGGCGGCTAAATTTCAGCAATAGAAACATTTGGTGTTGCTCACAGGAAAACCTCCCCAACAACGAACCACCGAAACGAACCACCACAATATGAATGGACGTGGCTTTGGTAGTTGAAACAACTACTCACCTTTGACAGTGAACCACGAGGCTCGTAGCGATCGGACAGCTCCACACACGCTCCGACACTGCGCAGGGACCACCAGCGGACCCAGCCGACTGCACTGGTCCGCAGCAACCGACCGTCTCTGCAGACCCCCTAGCCGAAAACTATACGCACAAAACCAAAAATATCGTTACACATCGCTGCTGCCACACGTAGAAGGAAGACGAACCACGACGTAAGCACAAAACGGGCGGGAAACCAAACACAGATAGACAGCGAAGTTCACGAAAACGCATAGTTGGGAGTGAGCACGGCTCACACCCGTGGTCGACTGTGCAGAGTGGCGAGGGTTTGTATTACTGCACACTTACCGTAGTCCCGCGCTGCGGAAAGTCGGTAAGAATAGGGCCTCTCTGGTAAAAAAGAATCTTTTGAGTGGCAGCGACCGTGCATGCTTTGCTGTTTTGACTCGTGTTCAAAGTGATGTCACCATGTATCGTCTCCAGAAAACATTAGCGACAGCTCTCTATCTCGTCGTGGCACTGAAGGTATTCAAGAGAAAGCCCCATTCGACACATTTCCTGTGCTGATTTGAAGACTATGAGGAACCTATTGGTCGCACACTTTGCGAAATTTTAGTCTCTCCTTAATTATAGCGTTATATCAGTCGACACTCAGTGCGGCATCTACGGCAGTGGTAATGAATAATTAGGGATCCATCCGCTAGACAATGCCACCGGTAAGGTGATGTGGCGTTCCACACCGTGCGACGTAGACCGATGACATCCGTACTTCTTTGAATCGCTTGTGCCGCGCCCTGACCCTTGCAATCGACATACTTTCCGTACACTCCTGACATTGATCGATCCCGAGTTCCCCTTCCTTTCGTTGTCAGGAAACACTCAATTTCTTTTGTTTTAGGCACGGCTTAATGCAGTGGACGGTGGGAGCGTGCTTATGCTTGCCCTGTCGTCACGTGGGTGTGTTGAACCCATCGCTCTTGTAAAGTTCACGCCTAATTCCGCATGCAATGATATTACAATCTTCCCAGCGGTTTTCATTTTATAGCATCCGGCACGTTTTCTTTTCAGTGCACCTTACCTTCTCTTGCAGCTAAAGTGCACATGTCTGCTTCCAGCTGATGCACGAACGACTTTTATCACATAGTTGATAATTGTGTCTAAAACCGCTGCGCAACCCTATTGCCGATACAAGTGTTTCTTACCTGATTCTTACTCGCACCGTCAGGGCCTGGTATACCGATGAAAGTTTTTGATGGATTTCCATATATAGCCTGCCAGACAATGATCTACTTATGACTATCCTGCAGCAATCAGTCTTCAAACCGAGAAGTCCCAAGACCCGACAGCTGGACTAAAACGTGCGATGGCATTATGAAAAGTAATGCCACCGAATTTTGTACGTGAAAGCTCTTAAAGCTTGTGAAGCTAAACAAATATGGTTAACATTCTACACCTTTTTTCTTCTCGTCTACAAATTTTCATCCCTCTGCTGCTAGACGGCTCCGAATTGTAGCGTGAAAAGTGGTGAGGTGTAAGTTAGCTACGTCGGTGCTGTAACCGAGTTTTGAATTCAGAAGAGTTCGTCAGTGCATGGAGTGCCTTCTCTTTCAGCGTAACAAGGACAGATTACACACGAGCACTGCGACATCTGTTACTATGCCGACGCCTTCGGTTCACTGTCACATTTGTTGAGTTTGGAAGCTCACTGCAGAGGGGACACTCCGAGGTCACAAATCCCTGGTGCAAAACCTCCACAGCTCGAGTTTCCCCCAATTTCTTTTCAGACGACGACTGCTGCCAGACAACTCCAAGGCAAGAGCGCTCTATTCTTTCCACTTAGCACATTCGCCAGAATACAGTTTAATCTATTCATTGGTATGAGGAGAAGATCATAATGTTACTGGTGTTTAGGTGACACCATATCCACCCGTGCATGCGCGGCAATGTTGCCATGAGATGGGATCTAAAGCCATATGGTAAGAAGTCACTGCAAGCAACCTGCTTTTTCACCTCGACTGTTATTTCATGGATTCAGTTCTCTCCTTCTCTAGTACGTTAGGATTCCCACATGCATTCAACTCTTTACAGCACGGTAGCAGTAAAGGTGACGCTTAAGGCATTTTGTAATTTCATGAACTGATTTCTGTATTCATTGGCTGACGTCTCCTTCGCATGTAACCGGTATTACAGCATCTGTAGTGTCTAGGAAGCCTGCGTACTCCGTACGCTAGACAAACAATCAAACAAGTCTTATTAATGAGTTTTATTACAATAAGGAAAGATACAATACTTAACTCTGGCAATTACACAGATGTGTCGTAAGCAAAGGGCGACATACAAAATAGTCAATATTCTTCAGTATAGACAATCCCAAGTGAAGTGACTAGCGTTGACACTGCTATCGAACTTGTTAATCTTGAAGCTCCTATAGCACTGGGCCGTCACCAGTGAGTCGCGGCGCTTATGTCATCTTCAAATAGGGGCCGCTGCTGTCACGTTGTCGTGGTGGAAGGGGGTTGGTCAGTGTGCGATTGGCTGACTCCTTCTCACTGCCTTTTGTGCTATATGGTTCCCGACTTGTGTGACGGTGCTTGACTTCACGCCGTAACATCATCAGTGAAGGCTGCCCTCAGTTCCATGTGAATTCTGATAGAATAGACCCTACATGTCATTATTAAGCTTCAACCAATTTTATTAGTATTTAATCCCCTATGTACTTTACTAAGTCTCGTAATTTTAATTAGGACCACTGTATATGGGGACGAATCAATTGCTATCCATCTTTGAGACTGAGCAAGATAGCACAAATAAACACATTGCAGCTTGCAAACTTCATTTTAAAAAAGCAGAGGGTGTTTCGGCGGCCTGTAAAAGTTTGAGACGGGCTGTTTACAACCAACCGCCCGGCGTTCGGACAAAGCGGCTGAGTTATAGAATGCCGCCGAATTAGAACACCTTCTTGGGCTAAACCATTGTTTTTGAAGTACAGTTTTTATTGTGTAGCAACACTTCTGCTTCTGCGATCGAGAAAGTGTGAGCTTCACCTATCAGTGATTGGACAGACACACGATGGCATTAACTGTCCAGGTCAGGTTGACCTTACTGCATCCCGCGATTAATTACTGGACTTCGCAAGTGCATGATATGAGGGTCGCCCAGAAAGTAATGCACCGCATTTTTTTTTCTCAGCCGAAAAGAATGCTACGATTGCGAAATGTTATGTGTGTATTATCTGAAGTCTCTTGAGTGAGCGCGCCAAGTTTCCGTCACTTTTGACAGATAGGGTAGCTGCAGGACTGTTTCAAATGGCATCTGTAGATGATTTACATTGCAAGCACCGTGCCGTCGTTAAATTTTACACAGCTGAGAAAGAAACTGTGGGGAATATTCGCAAACACTTGTGCAAAGTCTATGGAGCATCTGCTGTTGACAGAATTAAAATTAGTCGCTGCGCACGGAGGGTGAGGTTATCAAAAGGTCGTTTGGCGGAGCTTCACGGTTTGCAGCGGCTGGGGAGACCATCCACGGCTGTCACACCTATGTTGTAGCAAGCTGACGTACGGACCATTAAAGGATGACATTCGTGGAAGCTATTTTGAGGACGATGAGGAGGTGATTCACGAAGTGAAGCACTAGCTCCGCCACCAAACCAGAATTGGTACCGCCAGGGCATACACGCCCTTCTTTCGCGCTGGAGGAAGGCCATACAGCAGGATGAAGATTACGTGGAAAAATAGGGTGTGTTGATAGAACTCCTGTCTTTCGTGTACGTAATTCTCATTATGTTCAATAAAGAACTGTTGAAAGAAAAAAATGCGGTGGATTACTTTCTGGGCATCCCTCGTGTCCTCACACGCGCCGAGTTAGCTGACGTTTACTTGGAATTGCATGCCTTTTGTGACGCCAGTTCTTTTTACTTAACTTTGATTACGCATTGCCGAGCGTGGGCATGAAATAAGTTGTGTCATATTGCGGGAACACGCTGCGAAGCGAGTTAAGAAGAGGCGAGATTGCTCTGTGTGTCACAAGCAGTACTTGGGAGATGCTGTATTGGATTTCGTCGTTTTCAATTAAATCTCATGTTTGATGGGTTTTGTATTATAACTTATGCCCTGTCACCATCTGCTGTTTCAGAACACCAGCAGATTGTGGATCTCTGAGAAACGCGTCGACGTTAGTGTGATTCGTTGCAGTAAAGTGACGGGAAACGTCATGCCAGTGTTTAAAGGATTTCGTACTTAGTTGTTTTTGTTTTTGTGGGTGTGAAATCTTATGGGACTTATAAGGTCATCAGTCCCTAAGCTTACACACTACTTAACATAAATTATTCTAAGGACAAACACACACCCATTCCCGAGAGAGTACTCGAAGCTCCGCTGGGATCAGCCGCACAGTCCATGACTGCAGCGCCCCAGACCGCTCGGCTAATCCCGCGCGGCTTCGTTTTGTGATTTCGGTGTTATGAAAATGTGCCGTTTCAAGCCAACAGCAAATTGAAGATCAATCACAAACGTGTTCTTCGTAGAAGTTGTTATAACTGCCAATTAATGTCAGTGATTAAAAAGTTCAGGATATCGTACTACAAAATATAGGGTCGTATGTCAAAAAAGTTCTTGGTAGTGTACTGGATATAGTTGGCGATGAAGTAATGTGTAGAGGGTCCGTGTCTTGTTTTTTCCACAATATTTCTATTCGCTTTCGCAGTTTCTAAATGTTTCTAATTTTATAGTTAATGGCGGCAGTCGATACAGTTTTTAAACATGTTGGTGGTTTAGTCAAGTTCTGGACAGTGTCTTTCCTCTGCCTGTGTTTTCTCGTGCTTTTCCATCCCAGGGAGGAAGATGACGCTGGGAGCATAAATTGAGTGTGTTTTATTTTCATCTTTATTACATTTGATATTCAGTTCACCATGTACCTGCAACCACCTGTCATAAACATGTAAGGTCGTTGGATTGGATGAATGTGGGTGTAAATGCAAATGCACGCAGTTCATTGAATCAGGGTGGACTTAATTGGGTTAGCTTTTTAGCAGATTCATGGAAACAGCAACTGCGTCAGCTGTCAAAGCTTGCCCGAGGCTCCACTCAGGCGGAATATGAGAGCGTAATCTGTGCAGGTTTCCGTAACGGGTGCGCTCTTTCACAAACATGCACGAGAGGCGCGTTCGTTCGAGTTGAGATATTGAACGGACGGAAATTTTTGAGAACGAGCAAACAGGTGTCACGTCTCCTATCTTATGATTAGAGCAGACGCCCGGTACCACTAAACTACTCTCCTTGTTAATCGGTCACTTCAGCCCGTCCAGGGTTTTTTTCGTCTCTTTCGAGGTGTGACTTTTCTGTAAATATAATTGGGGTTCCCGCAAGTGACAGTTTTTATTCAATTTAACGATAACGGGCAATAGAAAGTTTCCGTTGGAGGGCGTTCCTACAGCGTATATGCAACGTAGTGCGACTCCAGTGCCGGTGCATAAGCCCTGACATACGTGCAAGAGTTTAATTTGGCATTCGTAACTTTCCGATGTGCGTGCGGTAAATGTGGCAACGTGAACTATTGCGACGTTTCTGTGCCCAGACAGGAACAACGTACAGTAATTTTTTTTTTTTTTTTTTTTGTTGCCGCAGGACAAACACCGGTAGACACCCATCGGAGAATGAAGAATATGTATAGGGCAGCATGTCTGTCGAAAATCACCGCTCGGTAATGGTATACAAAGTTCTGCGCTCGTCACGATTCTACAAAAGACGCCGGTTGATCTGGGAGGTTAACCAACTCAAGTGGGGGTCACTCGATCAACCGCCCTATAGTCATGGCTCTCCCCATTCATTAACCACGCATCCGTTCCTTGAAAAACAGGCCTCTAAGGGCGACGATTCCTGTCGGACGAGGATGTCCAGCTGACAGTTAAAGACATCTTCACGCAGAAGGACACAGTGTTTTCGCAAACAAGTATTTCAACCTGGTGCATTGTTGGAATGATTGCCTCACTGCTCACGAAGACTTTTCCTGATTGGAATTCCGATTCTAAAAAACTTTTCGATCGCCCCATACAAATTCAAATGGGAGAGATTTTCTTTTTTACCAGTCATGATTCACTTCATGTATCATGGTTCCGATATTTTTGACGACTCGACTGTGGCTATAAAATGGTGAATATCCTAGAGTGATATTTTCCCTTTGCAGCCTCAAACTATATCATGACAAAGAATGTGGAGTAAACTACCTGAAAAAATACAATAACCAGCCTCTTTTTATGGGGTTTTCCTAATGTCAAGACGTGCTGCCGACTTTCAGAAATCTCCTCTAATATATTTCTGTCTTCATCAACACTTTCTTGACTGCATTTTGAAAACTGCAATTCCCTTTTACTCTGCGACTTGCAGCCATATTTCGTATTTATATGCCTACCACATGATAGCAGGATATGGGTTGCAGCATGCTGAAGTACAGTGTGACAGTTATTGAAATTACCGAACCATACGGCAAAAAACAAATTAGTTACAAACTACAGCGTGCACACACTTTATTTAACACGTAAGCGTCACTACAGATATCGGATTTAGCTTATGTCATGCTCGATATGCCTGGTTCAAATGGCTCTGAGCACAATGGGACTTGACATCTCTGGTCATTACTCCCCTAGAACTTAGAACTACTTAAACCTAACTAACCTAAGTGCATCACACACATCCATGCCCGCGGTAGGATTCGAACCTGCGACCGTAGCGGTCGCGCGGTTCCAGACTGTAGCGCCTACAACCGCTCGGCCACTCCGGCCGGCTGCCTGCCATCATCGGCGTTGATGTGGCGTAGACGAATACCGAAATTCTCCATGACCCGCTGAAGTGTAGGAACATGGATGTTGTCGATGACTTCCTGAATGGCTGTTCTCAACTCAGCAATGGTTTTGGGGTTATTGCTGTACACCTTGTCTTGAATATAGCTCCACAAAAAGGAGCCGCATGTGTTCACATCCGAAGAATATGGCGACCAATGGGGGCACGTGCCACTGGCCTCCGGGTACCCCAGGCAGAATGCGGGCCCCAAAGTGCTCTTCCAGGACATCGAACACTCTGCTGCTCCGATGGGGTCGAGCTTCTTCTTGCATTACGCACATCTTGTCGAAATCAGGGTCACTTTGGATCATGGAGGTGATATTGTCTTGTAAGTAGGCTGTTTAGGTTCTTATATTGGTAACGCCACCGCAACGTACCGCTCTGTATGAAAATCGCTGGCTGTGCTGTGTGCAGTCTGTGGCTGGGTGGCATTGTTGGAATTTGCTATTGTAGTGTTGGGCAGTTGGCTGTTAACAGCGCGTAGCGTTGCGCAGTTGGAGGTGAGCCGCCAGCAGTGGTGCATGTGGGGAGAGAAATGGCGGAGTTTTGAGAGCGAATGATCTGGACGTGTGTCCATCAGACACAGTAAATTTGCCATGAACTGCTATATATATTATGACTTTTGAACACTATTAAGGTAAATACATTGTTTGTTGTCCATAAAAATCTTTCATTTGCTAACTATGCCCATCAATAGTTAGTGCCTTCAGTAGTTTGAATCTTTTATTTAGCTGGCAGTAGTGGCGCTCGCTGTATTGCAGTAGTTCGAGTAACGAAGATTTTTGTGAGGTAAGCGATTCGTGAAAGGTATAGTTTAATGTTAGTCAGGGCCATTCTTTTGTAGGGATTATACAAAGTCAGATTGCGTTGCGCTAAAAAATATTGTGTGTCAGTTTAGTGTTGATCAGAAAAGGTAAAGAGCGAAATGTCTGAGTACATTCAGTTCTGCTCAGCTGTTTGAAAATCAAATAACATAAGATGTTTATCCGGACAGTAATTCGTTAATTTTTCTAAGGGGATGTTACAGTCTTCGAAACCTTCACGTACCGTTCGGCAGTCACCGTGCTATCAAGGAATATTGCTCCGATTATTGCGTGACCGGACATTGCACACCATACTGTCACAAGATGAGGGTGGCGAGACTTCTCGATCGCGAAATGCGGATTCTCAGTCCCCGAAATGCGCCAATTTTCCTTATTGACGAACCCACCCAAATGAAAGTGGGCTTCGCGTATACTAATCCCCATCATGCCCAGTGGCCAACCATGTAGTTTTAGAAGTTCAATAATTGTCACCTTGTACTTATCTCGGCGCCGGAAAAAGCAAGAGGGGAAAAATAATTGGTCAGACTAAGACTAGAATATGCTAAGCTGGCTGTAGAGCATGTGGCTATAGGAGTTACGAAGAGTTGAAGAGACTAGCAGAATATGCTACAAATATAGCACCATTCTTATCCCTCATCTATCAGAGATCACTGTAAAGGCGGAAAGTTCCACGGGACTGTAAGAAAGCCCAGATCATAGCAATCTATAAAAAGCGTAGAAAATCGGATGCACACAATTACCGGCCAATTTCACTGACATCCATTTGTTGTAGAATCGTGGAACATATTTGTGTTCAGACATAATGACCTTTCTAGACTCTGAGAAGCTCATCTGCAGAAACCAACCACGGTTTTAGGAAACAGCGGTCATGAGAGACACAGCTGCCCCTCTTTGTGCATGATACACAACAGGCTCTAGATACCGGCTGCCAGGTTGATGCCATATTTCTCGACTTTCGAAAGGCGTTCGACTCAGTTCCACACTGTCGCTAGCTCCAAAAAGTGCGCGAGCTTAAGGTCTATCCGATGACATATGCGGTTATATAAAAAGTTTCCTAACAGACAGGGAGCAGTATGTCGTGCTGAACGGGGTAACTTCAACAGAAACATACGTAACTTCAGGTGTGCCCCAGGGCAGCGTAATAGGTCCTCTGCTTTTTACGATTTACATAAACGATCTGGTTGATGGTATTGACAGCGGCCTTAGACTGTTTGCCGATGATGCTGTAGCCTACAAGAAAGTAGTATCACACGAAAGTTATGAACAAATCAATGAGGATTTGCAGAAAATAAATGCGAGGTGTAATGACTGGGAGTTATCTCTCAATATTAGTAAGTGTAACCTACTGCGTATAACAAGGCGAAAAACCCCATTAATGAATGTGTACTAAATACATGATCAGTCTTTGGAAGCGGTAACATCAGTCAAGTATCTGGGTGTGACTATTCGAAATGATCTCAAACGGAATGATCAGATTACACAACTAACGGGTAAGGCTAACTCTAGATTGCGGTTTATTGGTAGGATCCTGAAGCGATGCAGCCCTTCACCAGAGGAAATAGCTTACAATACGTTAGTTCGTCCAGTCTTAGAGTATTGTTCGTCTGTAAGGGACGCTTATCAGTTGGGTCTGATTCAAGAGGTTGAGAAGGGCCAAAGAAGAGCGGAAGGATTCGTGACTGGTACATTTACCCATCGCGAGAGCGTTACAAATCTCATAGAAAGTCTAAAGTGGGACACACTTGCAGATAGACGGCGCGCTAAACGGAAGGGGCTGCTCACTAAATTTCAAAATCCGATCTTCGCCGAGAATGTAGAGCACATGTTATTACCACCAACTTTCAAATCGCCTAATGATCATCATTCAAAAGTAAGGGAAATAAGAGCTCGTACTGACACGTTCAGACAGTAGTTTTCGCAAGTGGAACAGGGGGGGGGGGGGGGAGGGGATATGACTTTGGCACGAATTGTACCCACCGCCACACACCGCTTGGTGGCTAGCGGAGTATAGAGGGTGCGACAAAAAGGTACGGTCAAACTTCCAGGAAACATTCCTCACACACAAAGAAAGAAAATATGTTATGTGGACATGTGTCCATAAACGCTTACTTTCCATGTTAGAGCTCATTTCATTACTTCCATTAATCACATTAATCATGGAAAGGAAACACACAGCAACAGAACGTACCAGCGTGACTTCGAACACTTTGTTACAGGAAATGTTCAAAAAGTCCTCCGTTAGCGAGGATACATGCATCCACCATCCGTCGCATGGAATCCCTGTTGCGCTGATGCAGCCCTGGAGAATGGCGTATTGTATTACAGCCGTCCACAATACGAGCACGAGGAGTCTCTACAATTGGTACCGGGATTGCGTAGACAAGAGCTTTCAAATGCCCCCATAAATGAAAGAGGGTTGAGGTCAGGAAAGAGTGGAGGCTATGGAATGGGTCCGCCTCTACCAATCCATCGGTCACCGAATCTGTTGTTGAGAAGCGTGCGAACACTTCGACTGAAATGTGCAGGAGCTCCATCGTGCATGAACCACATGTTGTGTCGTACTTGTAAAGGCGCATGTTCTAGCAGCGCAGGTAGAGTATCCCGTATGAAATCATGATAACGTGCTCCATTGAGCGTAGGTGGAAGAACATGAGGCCCAATCAAGACATCACCAACAATGCCTGCCCAAACGTTCACACGGGGTCAGGGATTTTCTCTGCCTCGTGATGGCTGGGTGTTGTGTGCTGTCCTTAGGTTAGTTAGGTTTAAGTCGTTCTAAGTTCTAGGGGACTGATGACCATAGATGTTAAGTCCCATAGTGCTCAGAGCTATTTGAACCATTTTTGAACCAAACGTTCACAGAAAATTTGTGTTGATGCCGTGATTGCACAATTGCGTGCGGATTCTCGTTAGCCCACACATGTTGATTGTGAAAATTTTCAATTTGATCACGTTGGAATGAAGCCTCATCCGTAAAGAGAACATTTGCACTGAAATGAGGATTGACACATTGTTGGATGAACCATTCGCAGAAGTGTACCCGTGGAGGCCAATCAGCTGCTGATAGTGCCTGCACACGCTGTACATGGTACGGAAACAACTGGTTCTCCCGTAGCACTCTCCATACAGTGACGTGGTCAACGTTACCTCGTACAGCAGCAACTTCTCTGACGCTGACATTAGGGTCATCGTCAACTGCACGAAGAATTGCCTCGTCCATTGCAGGTGTCCTCGTCGTTCTAGGTCTTCCCCAGTCGCGAGTCATAGGCTGGAATGTCCCGTGCTCCCTAAGACGCCGATCAATTGCTTCGAACGTCTTCCTGTCGGGACACCTTCGTTCTGGAAATCTGTCTCGATACAAACGCACCGCGCCACGGCTATTGCCCCGTGCTAATCCATACATGAAATGGGTATCTGCCAACTCCGCATTTGTGAACATTGCACTGACTGCAAAACCACGTTCGTGACGAACACTAACCTGTTGATTCTACTTACTGATGTGCTTGATGCTAGTACTATAGAGCAATGAGTCGCATGTCAACACAAGCACCGAAGTCAACATTACCTTCCTTCAATTGGCCCAACTGGCGGTGAATCGAGGAAGTGCAGTACATGCTGACGAAGCTAAAATGAGCTCTAACATGGAAATTAAGCGTTTCCGGAGACATGACCACATAAAATCTTTTCTTTATTAGTGTGTGAGGAATGTTTCCTGAAAGTTTGGCCGTACCTTTTTGTAACACCCCGTATATGTATATGTAGATGTAGATAGAGGGAGTACACCATCAACCCAGTCAAAAGACTTGCGACTTAAAAGTGTTGTGGCTCTCGGGATGTAATAAAAGGCAGCCTCTCGTTTATGAACACTCCTCTTAGGGTACCGCGCAGCCAGCAGCTGTTAACTATGAGTGCGTTGTGCAGAACGAGGTCTGTTGTCATTAGCGGTAGTGGCCGCGGCTGCGCGAGAGACACGTGGAGCGCCACACATCTGCATTCCGACTAGCGCGACACGGCGCATGCGCGTCGGCACAGACCTAACTCGGTTTGTCCTGCTTATAAAAGTAAACAGCGCCAGCAAAAACTGCCGCGGGCCCGCGATTATTTTGCTCGCGAACGGAGACGCTAAGTTGATTTCAGAAGCGGCACGTGCGCAGCATACGGCGTAACTCGCCAGACCTCGCCGCCTCTCGGCTCCGCCATCTTCTCGTCTGCAGCGAACACTTGCTGGCGCAGCGCTAGACAGACTCCTGCCCTCCTTTCCATACGGAGAACTAAACTGGGTCTCTCTGTTGTCCCTCTACGCCGTAAAGTAGTTTCAGTTGTCAGTCCGAATTCTGTCTTGAGGTACACTCTGCGGTAGTGTCCCTCGTACAATTCTCTTCATCTCTGCATAACTCCTGCATGCAACATTCATTTGGATAACTTCTGCAGCCAACATCCATTTCATCCTACTTACTGTATTCAAGCTTCATCTTCCTACACGCTTTCTACCTCCAATTGCTTCTTCCTTTCCCAAATTAACTATTTCGCGATAACCATACTTAACAATCATATACAACCGTTCACTCGGCGAAAGATCCGTACCCAAAGACTGGAAAGTTGTACAGGTCACACCAATATTCACAAAAGGTGGTAGTAGTAGTAGTAGTAATCCACTAAATTACAGGCCCAAATCATTAACGTCGATATGCAGCAGTATTTTGGAACATACATTGTGTTCGAAAATTATGAATTACCTCGAAGAGAACGGCCTACTAATATACAGTCAACACGGATTTAAGGAACAGTGTTCTTGTGAAACATAACCTGCTATTCACACACACGAAGTGTTGAGTGCTATTGACACGGGATTTAAAATTGATCTCGTATTTCTTGATTTCCAGTAGGCTTTTGTCGTTGTACCACACAAACGGCTTGTACTGAAATTGTGTGCATATGGAATGTCGTCTGTTACGTGACTGGATTCCTCATCGCTTCCTTACATAAGGTTCGTTCTTGAATGCTACTAAGTATAATTTGATGCGACGATTTGCGTTTCGGTTCTTGTTTTCCTTACGTGATAATTCCGTTTGATATTGCTAACATTTGTACATCCAAGCATTTGCTTGAGTTGAGCGACTCCGAATGTGCCCCAGTGATATTTTAGTCGTAGAGTTCTACGTCGTTCCTTTTGTCACTTGCAAAATTTTATACTCAACGTGTTGAGCAAGTTGCCAATCTTTGCACCTTCTGGAATTATCAAGATATGACAGAATATTTGTGCAGCTTTAGTGTGACATAACTTCATTACAGATAACTATATCGTTTGTAAAAGGTTTCGCGTTACTACTGATATTGTCCACAAGGTCATAAATACATTACACCAACAGCAAGGGACGCATCACGCTTCCCTGGGGTGCAACTGAAGCAGCCAGCCGGGGTGGCCGAGCGGTTCTAGGCGCTACAGTCTGCAACCACGCGACCGCTACGGTCACAGGTTCGAATCCTGCCTCGGGCATGGATGTGTGTTATGTCCTTAGGTTAGTTAGGTTTAAGTAGTTCTACGTTCTAGGGGACTGACGACCTCAGATGTTAAGTCCCATAGTGCTTAGAACCATTTGAATTTTTTTGCAACTGGAGCTACTTCTACATCTGTAGGTTACTATGCATCCACTGAAACGTGCTTCATTCTCTCAGTCGTGTTATGAACTACGCATGGTTCCTTAACGACTATATTTTCGCTAATAACCGTATACATAATACTGAGAAAGATGCTTTTTGGAAGTTACGAAATACTGCCATGATCTATAGCTTTCAGAATGCCAGTATGTCATGCGAAAAAATGCAAACATGACCGATGTTTTCGGAATCCATGTGGTTGGAATGGAAGAGTTCAAGGTACTTCATTACATTTGCACTGGGGATATGTTCTCATATACACGCCATCTCTCTCTACATCCCCCCTCATCTCTCTCTCTTCCTTCCCTCCCCCCCCCCAATCTCTCTCTCCCTTCCCTCCCCCCCAATCTCTCTCTCCCTTCCCTCTCCCCCCCCCTTTCTCTCTCCCTTCCCTCTCCCCCCGTCTCTCTTTCTTCCTTCTCCACCCCGTCTCTCTCTCTTCATCCCCTCCTCCATCTCTATCTCTTCCTTCCCTCCCCCCCCCATCTCTCTCTCTTTCTCCCCTCTCCCCCCGTCTCTCTCTCTTCCTCCCCTCTCCCCATCTCTCTCTCTCTCTCTTCCTCTCCTCTCCCCCCATCTCTCTCTCTTACTCCCCTGTCCCCACGCCTCTCTCTCTACCCCCCCCCCCCCTCTCCCTCTGTCTTTCTCTCTCTCTCTCTCGCTCTTTTGTCTTTTTTTCATTTTCTGAGTGGATTATAAGCCCAGTCCTTACATCGCTGGAAAACAGTCAGCATTTTTAAACTAGGACCACTCGCCATCCCATATGTTCACAATGTTTTTCATACAGAAATTAAAAGTTTGTTTCATCATTCCTATTATACACAATTGCTGTACGTTAATTTATTAAATAAAACCACTGAATTACAATTACAACATTACGGTAATATAAAACAAATATTTACGGGAAATCTCGCGAAGCTGAACCGTAAAAGTGTGCAATTTTCCCTACCTCATCGTGCCATCACTTTGCCATCTGAACATGAACAAACTCACCGATTCATAAAAGTGACCTCTAGGTACAGGCACGCACCCTCTCTGCTGCTCACTTCGCAACTATAGGTACACTGACTGCGCTGTGGTCGCACAGTTGCCTCTGTTGCTAAATAAGGCAGAGCTTGGTGTGCAAGTGTAATAGCATCCCCGTTAAGGAACGGGAAAACGCACCACCTGTAGATGAACGAGGAATAAACGATGAGCTCCTAAAAAATTCAGAACCGGGCGCAGCAGATATCTGACTGTTGCACGGTTGATGTTGCAGCTGGCGGAAAGCAATGCATACTTAAGCAGCGTTACAGCAGTAAACAGTAAGAGAGGAAATGTAATTCAGTAAATAATGAATCAGAACGATTTAAAATGAAAGTCTGAGTAAGACAACGATACTGCCTCTCACCGCTTCCGTTTGACCGTATCCAGGACAGTTAACACGAGAATCATAGGCAGAAACCTGTCATCACAATATCTCAAGCGGAATCACGCTTATCTAAAGCATGGGCTTAAATTCGACTCTTAGCTGTCGCTTATACTGTAGAATTTTTCGCGCAGAATTCGGACATTCCACTCATAAAAAAATACAACAATAGAATGTAGAGCTGCAAATATGTTTTCAAATTGGAAAATACGTGAACATGGGCGAAAATGATTCAAGCAGGACAACGAAGACAGTGTGATACCAAAAGAACACAATAGATCTGAAGATTAGGTGCAGTTCTCGCCCCGATTTCAGCCAGAAGGCAACAGCCAAAGAGAGAGTCAGAAAGATGGGCACAGTATTCAGAATATGCTAGAACACAGTCCAAATTCAATTCTTTATCGCGCCAAGTTCAGATACTGCTGAAGTCGCTCTTGAATGTTTATACGCACTAGAGAACATCATATAGCATTAAAAAGTTACCATCAGATTAATTTACATCGCCCTTGAGATCAAACAAGCAGTTATATGAAGAGTTCGAGAAACTCTCAGACATAACAAATAAATGGAGGAATTAAAACAATGAAACCAGCAAGGGCTGTACGTAAGGTATTGACTTACTAGGAGAACTGAAAGATCCAAGCCTCATGGGTGCAAGAAGTAAATCAGTATCTAGGTATCTGAAGAAGAATAAAAAATGACAGAAAAGGTCAGAGCATAAAGAACTGGAGTGGTGGTTCTGTCCAATGAGATAATGAGAACCACAAGAATAGTATTCTCGCAACATTAAAATGCTAATAAGATTGGTGTTTGACACTAGTAGACTTCTCATTGCTAAGATTGCACTCATTGCCTGTGACAGTCCACTTTTTGTCCAATTTTGATTCCAAGGTAGCGGAATGCCTTCATGCTTATACTTCGTTGTTGCCGATTCTGATGATGCGTTTATCGCTATCATTTCTGCTACTCTGCATTCTTTAGTCTTTCATCTGATTCCTCTAAACTCACAGTGTGTGCTAATCGTGCTGTTCATTTCATCAACAAGTTTCGTAATTCTTCCTCACTTTCGATAATGATAGCAATCTGGTCAGTGATTTATATTTGCTGTCCACCCTGGATTTTAAACTCACTCTTGAACCTCCGTTTTATTTCCGTCATTTTTTCTTCAGCTTATAGAATGAGTAGTAGAAGTGAAACATTACATTGCTTCCCTTACACTTTTTTCAATCCGTTCACTTCGTTCTTGCTCTTCAATTTTTACTTTTATGTCTTTGTTTATGTACGTGTTGTACGTTATCCACTTTCCCCTGCAAATAATTTCCTAGAATTTAGAGGACCTTGAACCATTGTATATTGTCGAATGCTTTTTGTAGATTGACAGATCTCAAGGAGGTTTCATGATTTTTTAAAAATCTTGCTTCCATTATCAAACGTGACGTCTGAACTGCCTCCTTTCCTAAAGCTAACCTGAGCCTCATCTAACAGCTCCTTAATTGTACCTTCCATTCTTCTGTCTATTATCGTTGAGCATCAACTGTTAAGGCGACTGTGAGGTAGTTCTGGCACTTACCCAGTCTAGCTATCTTCGGGATTGTGTGAATGATACTTTTCCTAAAACCTAATGGCATATCTATAGATTTACAGATTGAGCAGTCGTTTTCTTGCTATTTCTCCTCTCCCCTCCTCCCCCCCCCCCCTCCCAAATGAATTTCTGAAATGATCGACGTCTCCGTCATATTTGATGGCATATCTTGTAAAGCTTTGTTGAACTGAATCTCTCATAGGTCTTCCGTATCGACTTCCATTTCTTCTTCTGTCGCATAATCTTCTCCGTATTAGTGGCCTCCAGTGTAGGATCTCCATCGATCCACTCGCTTCTTTTTCTTTTCACAGTGCAATTCCTCTTGTATTATTAATGCTGACGTTATTTTGAATTTCACCAAAGGTTATTTTGAATTTCCTATCTGCTGAATTAGTCCTTCCAACAACCATTTCTCTTTAGACTTCTTCGCGTTTTCCTTGCAGCAATTAAGTTTCGGCTTCCCTAGACTTCCTTTTTGTTACATTCGTGAGTTATATTGTTTTATGCCTGTATTTTCCTGAACACTCTTTTCACTCCTTCTGTCGATCAATTAGTCCTTCAAGCGTCACTACAAAACATTTTAGGGGCAGTTTCCTTACACAAAAACAAGAAAAAAACGTCTAGGAACCGTGGCTCTTAAATGCATACCTTAACAGCTATGAGCACTTGTTCATCTTCGATACTATCAAAAGGATCTCTTCTACTGAAAGGACTTTGCTTTCCATATTTTGGAAGGAGGTAGTATGGACCAAACGAAGAAAATAATGTGCAGTTAACATGGGGTCTACAAAGCATAGCGAAATAGCTACGAGCACATGTTCATCTTCGACAGTGTGAAACACATCCCTCAACTTTTTTCTTCTTGGGACACCCTGTATACTTACCACTGTCCTTCCATATTATTTACTACTTTATTGGCTACAGTCTGGAACCGCGCGACCGCTACGGTCGCAGGTTCGAATCCTGCCTCGGGCATGGATGTGTGTGATGTCCTTAGGTTAGTTAGGTTTAAGTAGTTCTAAGTTCTAGGGGACTGATGACCTCAGAAGTTAAGTCCCATAGTGCTCAGAGCCATTTGAACCTTATTTTTTTTAGATTTTTTTCAAACTTACCACTGAAACAACCACGTATGATTTTATGGTCCTGGCTCACTGATGATTGCTTACCACCCCATAACTTATAGTGCACTGGGAAATACATAATATATTGAGCAGTTTTACTGATTACTGTTCCAGTAGGGTACATACGGACCTCGCAGTAGTTTTTCTGATTACGCAAATTTGACACTTTTAAGCGTTAAAATATATCTTCGGTTGCCCATGATTTCTTCGCATTTACCTTCTCTGTCTAACTTCTGTGATTCCCCTTTTTATAGACGTCAATTCGCCTTCAACGTAAATGCCTACTGTGGTATTCATTATGACACTATCTGCTGACTCACAGAACTTCATACGCACTTCATCATTCCTTAGTGTGGCAGTAGGATTTCTGTACTCCAGTATCACATTTCGTTCCACACTGATTCTCTTTTCATCGCCACTAATTTTGATCGGTTTCTACATCCGCTCCTGGGCATTTTTTGAAAACTATTTTGTGCTAATGAGGGAATCCTGACGAAAGAAAAGGAACCAAAAAAGTGAAGACAGTTGCCCACTAGCGGCTGAAGCGATAAAAAATGAATCAAATAAAGAATCACTAATCCTGCAATACTGACTGGCTGCCACAGGTGGGATCTTGGAATGTTCCTACAAGCTATCACTTGTGACTCTTGACTTCCACCAGCTTACAGTAAGCTTGTTCGATGTTCAGTAAAATGTGGTTCGTATACTGTAAGGCTCAGAGCTCAAACCAGATGTCACTGACTACTCTGTTCAGACAATTACTGCCTCGTAAGAGCCAGACTTCAACACTTACGGACAGGTATGATTGTTCCCCACCATTTAACATTAGATCTTTTTAAGGACCGGATCTGTGCAGAATAAGCTAAAAAAAATAGAGAAAATGGAAAAATATCTTGAAGGGGCACATTTGTCTAGAGCGTAGTTTGCAAGGACTATACTATTCATAATGTTGTTGTTGTTGTTTTTGGGGAAGGAGACCAGACAGCGAGGTCATCGGTCTCATCGGATTAGGAAATGACGGGGAAGGAAGTCGGCCGTGCTCTTTGAAGGGAACCATCCCGGCATTTGCCTCGAGCGATTTAGGGAAATCCTAAATCAGGATGGCCGGACGCGGGTTTGAACCGTCGTCCTCCCGAATGCGAGCACAATAATTGAGATGAGGTATGAAATTAGAGCGAGTTGAGTGTGAGTCTTGCGAGACATATGTTTGACGAGCTACCTCGTCATTTGTCTGAAGCAGTCAGCACCTTCGGATAGGCTTCTAGAAATGCAGCGTTGCACTCACGTGAGTCTCAGGTAACAT
The DNA here is from genome assembly GCF_021461395.2 of Schistocerca americana. NCBI lineage: Eukaryota > Metazoa > Arthropoda > Insecta > Orthoptera > Acrididae > Schistocerca > Schistocerca americana. The sequence goes on from NC_060124.1 coordinate 532,605,939, forward strand.
GGCAATAAGAGGGATAACTTTCCTATAGTATCTATTCCTAAAATTCTCCATGTCTATGTTAAAGTGATCTAGCAGCACTGGCACGACCAGTGAAGGACACATTTATATTTCCAATATCTACAATGATTTTCAGGGAAAATGTCGGATAAACCATCTCCCGGCATATAGAGGAATGTTCAGAATTTACATTTCATGCTACTTGGATTTCCTTCCATGTGAGTCCCCTTTCCGACACAGAAAAAAACGGAAGGTTTAGCAACAGTTTTATACGCAGAAGACAGAATGAAAACTGATCGACGAATATTTTGGAGATAATAAAGGAAGGACTAACTCATCAAACTAAAATATTACACTAAGGACCTGCCATATAAAAGATAATAGAGAAGAAAGAAGTAGACGAATAGGCAAGTTACGCCAGACTTTTAAGCCTTATACCTTTCGTAACTGACGCTTCAGAAACTGTTATATTCTAGAAGGCCTACGATTTTACCGATCGAAACACACTACACATAATCTCAATCTTGAAGCTAATGGACTTTCGTAGCAAAAAGTGATAATCCAACAGACACTGACTGACATAAAAATGGAAGTCATATTGGCAGGCGAGATTTGATCAGGACAGGTATAGGTGGAAACGTTGAGTTCCGCAGGCAGTATGTGGGCGAGCATTTTCCTGTTGGAATAACGCATCACCTTCCTGTTGCGAGGCCTGGAGAGCGGCCATTGCACTCGGCGAGACAGCGCCCTTCGGGTCTATGTCGTATGTGATGCGCAAACGACCAACTGTGTCGTGCTGGCAGAATCTACTTTCATTGCTGAAGACCTTGCCGCGACATTCCATCCTCCAAGTGATACTCTGACGGCATCAGATGCTGTGGAGTGAGTGGAAGACGGATTAGACGCGTGCGTGACATTAGTCCCACTTCTAATAACCGGTCTGCAGCATTTCGTGGTGACACGTATGGCCTCACAAGCCCTATTATCTCTGATGTGGCAGAGTACGAGCTGTCACTGCTCCTATTACAATACGACGATTCTGGCGTGTCTGTGCTGCATGGACGTCGAACATCGTCCACGTGTGTGAGAATGATCGCATGACCAGCGATACCAGCATCGTTAGACGACTGACGCAACACGACTTGCGTGGCATTTCTCCAAACGGACCATGCCGCCAATAGGAACTACAATATAACCCCTTTCAAACTCGCTCATTTGGCTGTAGGAAGCACGAGATCGTCTCCGTGGCATGGTTTCGTGCTTGCTTCAGACATTTGCCCCACACTGAGCCTTCTGGCTGTGAGCGTTACCTATTAGATGGATCTCTGCTAGCTATGCCACTACGCCATCTGTTGGCGGCCGATGCTGAAACTATTATCCGGAAATCAACTGTTTTCCAGGTGGCATACGCCGTTATTTGATCAAAATCGATGTCATCTTTCCAGGTTGGTATTTATTTACAATGCAGTGATACCCAGGAACTTTTAAATCTACTTTCCGTTTGATAAATTTTGGTGCCGAAGTGAGAAACTGTAAAGAAGGGGTCAAAACTGCAGTCAGCATTGGTCGCTGGAGCCGGCCGTTGTGGCCGAGCGGTTCCAGGCGCTTCAGTCTGGAACCGCGTGACCGCTGCGGTCGCAGGTTCGAATCCTGCCTCGGGCATGGATGTGTGTGATAGGTTATTTAGGTTTAAGTAGTTATAAGTTCTAGGGGACGGATGACCACAGAAGTCGCATAGTGCTCAGAGCCATTTGAACCATTGGTAGCTGGAGCATAAACATGATAAACGATGGTCTACTTCTTGCAACAGATCCCACGACATTTTCCGAGCTACCACTAACGTGTACACACACACAAACACACATACTCTGTAAACTAGAGCAGGGGGCACATAACATTACACTACATACACTACTGGCCATTAAAATTGCTACACCACGAAGATGGCGTGCTACAGACGCGAAATTTAACCGACAGGAGGAAGATGCTGTGATATGCAAATGATTAGCTTTTCAGAGCATTCAGAAAAGGTTGGCGCCGGTGGCGACACCTACAACGTGCTGACACGAGGAAACTTTCCAACCGATTTCTCATACACAAACAGCAGTTGACCGGCGTTGCTTGGTGAAACGTTGTTGTGATGCCTCGTGTAAGGAGGAGAAATGCATACCATCACGTTTCCGACTTTGATAAAGGTCGGATTGTATCCTATCGCAGTTGCGGTTTGTTGTATCGCGACATTGCTGCTCGCGTTGGTCGAGATCCAATAACTGTTAGCAGAATATGGAATCGGTGGGTTCAGGAGGGTAATACGGAACGCCATGCTGGATCCCAACGGCCTCGTATCACTAGCAGGGATCAAGACGTGGCTGCACGATCCGTTACAGACATGCGGATAAGATGCCTGTCATATCTTATCCGCATGGCTGTAACGAAATGGTTCAAATGGCTCTGAGCACTATGGGGCTTAACTTCTGAAGTCATCAGTCCCCTAGATCTTAGAACTACTTAAACCTAACCAACCTAAGGACATCACACACATCCATGCCCGAGGCAGGATTCGAACCTGCGACCGTAGCAGTCGCGCGGTTCCAGACTGTAGCGCATAGAACAGCTCGGCCACTCCGGTCGGCTGGCTGTAACGGATCGTGCAGCCACGTCTCGATCCCTGAGGCAACAGATGGGGACGTTTTCAAGACAACAACCATCTGCACGAGCAGTTAGACGACGTTTGCAGCAGCATGGACTGTCAGCTCTGAGACCATGGCTGCGGTTACCCTTCACGCTGCATCACAGACAGGGTGGGGGAGGGGGGGACGGTGGGGGCGGCGTCAGCTTACTGACTAGTTCGATGCGGCCCGCCACAAATTCTTTTCCTGTGGCAGCCTCTTCACCTCAGAGCAGCATCTGTAACATTCGTCCTCAATTATTTGCCGGAAGTACTATGAATCAGCAAATAGTGTCAATAAATACCACAGTAGGCAGTTACGTTGAAAGCGAATTGAAGTCTATAAAAAGGGGAATCACAGTAGTTGGACAGAGAAGGTGAATGCGAAGAAATCTTGGACAACCGAAGATATATTTTAACGCTCCGAAGTGTCAAAATGGCGTACTCAGAAAAACCACTGCTAGGTCATTATGTACCCTATCCAAACAGTAATCAGTAAAACTGCTCAATATATTATGTGTTTCCAAGTGCACTGTAAGTTATGGGTTGGTAATCAATCAGAACAGTCAGCCAGGTGCACAATATCAAGCGTGGTTGTTTCAGTGGTGAGTTTGAAAACAATCTGCAGGACACTATCATTGTCAACTTTTGTTAGTAAACATACGCCCTCACGAGGAAGATGTATCCCAAAGGGAAGAGCTCACAACCAACTTTAGACCGTGCATATAAATCTACATTGACTGCCACGTCAGTTTCAAGACTTCCATAAAATGCTTCTTTAGGCACAGGTAAACACTCCAATCTACCGGATGAATCTATACCAAACGTTTCACCCGCATATCTCCTTGACACTGTGTTACCCAGACAACCGCCAGTTACCGTGCTAATATTTGAAAAGAAGAGAGAGTAGCTATATCATCCGCATCGGAGTTTTCTCCAAATTCTGAATCTTATGTAACTTCTTCCCAGCAATTAATTACACGAGCCCCCATGACGTAATTCTTATAAATTTAAACGAAACATACATGAATGTCAGTATAAGTCTACTAACTATAAAAAACAACCGAAAATGAGCAAGAGTACGTTAATTACATACGTTTAGGTACACAAACAGTTTTCGTTATGTCACATGTTTTCAACAGTTATCCTGCATGTGCACTATCTGAGTATCACTCGTAACATTCGTCCTCAATTACTTGGCGGATATACCGTATGTATTTTAATCTTTATCGTCCTCTACAGTTTTTTCCCTCTACTGCTCCCTCTGGTACCATGGAAGTTATTCGCTGATTTCTTAACAGTTATCCTATCATCCTGTCCCTTCTGCTTGTCAGTGTTTTCCTCTCCGATTCTGCCCACAAGTTCCTCATACCTTACCTTACCAGCTCACGTATTTTTCAACATTCGTCCGTAGCGCCACGTCCCATATGCTTCCATTCTCTTTTTATCCGGTTCTCCCACAGCCTACTTTTCACTACCATAGAATGCAGTACTACATTCTTAGGAATTCCTTCCTCAGTTTAAGGCCTATGTTTGATATTAGTACACTTCTCTTGGCCAGGAACGCCTTTTTTGCCAGTGAGAGTGTGCTTCTGATGCCCTTCTCGCTCCGTCCGTCATGGGTTATTTTGCTGCCTAGGCAGTGGAATTCCTCAAGTTCCTCTACTTCGCTACTATCAACCCTGACGTGAAGTTTATCGCTGTTCTCATTTCTTGCACTTCTCATTTCGTCTTTCTACGATTTACCCTCAGTCCATATTCTGTACTCATTTCACTGTTCATTCCATTCAGGAAATCCGTAATTTTTCTTCCCTTTTACTGAAGACAGTAATGTCATCAGCGATTCTTATCATTGACATCCTTTCACCTTGAATTTTAATTCCACCATTGAACTTTTTACTATTTTCATCAATGAAGCATTTTAATGAGTACAATTAAAAACAAGGACCTTATGTGATGAAATAAGTGCTTGAGAACGTGCATTAGATTGGTGACCTCATCTCACAGTTACGTGCATTTAATAGTCACCCAGTGGAAAGTACAAACGATTTCGGTGTTGCGTGTTTCATATTTGCTACAAATTTACCAGTTTCAGCTTATGTACACATATCGTATAATCAACTTTCCAAATGGTTCCTACGTAAAAAGAGGCTATATATTTGTCTCTGTGATGAACATGTGGAAAAAGGGGCAGCAATCGCGATAAGGTCCCAGCAAAGAGCGAAGAAGAACACGTCGGGAGCACATCGGACAATTTCAGATGAAAGTGATTGCAGTTTGTATAAACAGAGGAAACAGTTCTTTCAAAAAAATCGTCCTGCATTGCAGATATTTTCACCAAGAGAAGTTATTATATTTAGCACAGCAGAGCAGCGAAGCCGAATCTATGTGAAAGTGGTGTCATTTAAATGATTTGTATTGACAGCATGGAATGGAGTCCACAAAACGTATTGATAACGTGTGTCAGCACAGAAATTAAATTATGGAGAAAATCAAATTCTCAGATTTAGTTGCCTCTGTTCATTCAATATTATGCAGAAATTTCTCCCGCAAGATCGACAGTATCAGTTACTAGTTTTCAGCCACATTGGCCCAGATAGCACAAAAGTAAAACTGCGGCCATTTCACCTATATGTTTTAATTGCCACCTATGAGTACCGGACAAGATTTGCGACTGGATTTAAAACTTCCTTGCAGACAGAACTCAACAGGTCGACAGATGTGAGTGTAATTTCCTGAATACCCGAGGAAGTGTGATATGGAAGTTATGGTTTACAAATAAATGATCTAGTGAAAGGCGTCGGATGCTTTTTAAGACTTGCGGTTGTCCATAACAAAGTAGCAACGCCAGAAGGCAGTATCTATTTGCAGAATGATCTGCAGAAGATTGATGAAGGTTCTGGCACTTGATCCTGAATGCAAATAAATGTAACATATTGCGCATACATAGGGAAAGAAGCCACTTCTTTACAGCTTCACTACTGATGAGAAACTGCTAGAAACCGTATCTACCGCAAAATATCTGGCAGTAACTATTCAGAGCGATCTTAAGTGGAATGAGCGCATAAAATAGGAAATGCAGATGCCAGACTGAGATTCGTAGGAAAAATCGTAAGGAAATATAATTCATACATGAATGAAGTGACTTACAAGACGCTTGTATTCTGTTCATCTTTCTGGGATCCTTGTCAGGCAGAACTGATAGAAGAGGTAGAGCAGATCCAAGGAAGAGCGGCGCTAGTCGTCAGTGGATCGATTAGTCGGCGCGAAAGCATTACCGAGATGCTCAAGAAACTGCACTGGCTGTCCTTAGAAGAGAGGCGTTGTGCATCACGGGGAGGTTTACTATTGAAACTTTGAGAGCGGTTTCCAGAACGAGTAGGACAACGCATTAATTCCTCCCACAGACAAATCACATAATGACCACGAAGAGAAAATTCGAGAAATTAGAGCTAATACAGAGGATTACAGGCAATCTTTTTTCCATTCGCGAATGGAACAGGGTATGAGGCGTCATTAGTGGTGCCAGAAGTTCCCTCCGTCACATACCGTGAGAAAGCTTGCGGCGTGTGATGTAGACGTAGATGAATGAACGTTTCAGTTTCTTTTTAAGTGAGACAATGTTGTCAACAGCAAAGCCCATGACAACGTATAGTTTCAGAGATATTGAATCAATCGTCATTTTTTTTATCTCATTTTGTTCGCTTTCGTTCGTTGCATCCGCTCGGATCGGACATCGTAAGACAACCGTTTCAGTTCGTCGTTGATCAGTTTACTCAGTTTTTTTATTACAGAAGGCAGCTAACCCTCTGACCGAACACGCTGAGCTACCGTGCCGGCTAGTCTATGGTAATAGAACACGTCATAGGGAATGACTGTTGCCACAGGCGAAATCTTCGCTGCAAATTCCAGGTGAAGCTACGCAACCTTCGGTGTTTCCAGACCCTGGGACGATGAGATTTCACGTATCATATGTGCCACATACTCCCTATGCCAATAAACTGTTAGGTTTTCGACAATGAGAATGAGTATCTCTAGGCGAAGAAACGTATGTTAGAGAGAAACAGGACTTTAATCTTTCTGTGCCTACTACCATTTCATACGGATCTCATGGCTGAGTTGCAGGCAACAGACAAGGCAAAGAGCGCCGCAGAGTCACTATGTTGCAGCTCCTCTCATGGGCAGGACCAGTACGAAAAGATGAGAACCGTCACTGGAAAATGTCAGCAAACATTTCGTCTCTATCAAAAGCTTTCCCTCATGACACTGTCTTCCACCCCTAGATGTTTGATTTAATGTCTCTGAAACACCCTGTATGCACAGGAACAGCAAGGCTAAAATACCTAGACACTTGAACAACGGCCCCAAACGAAGTTCGCGAACTGACACCGCAGAAAAGTCTGTTATTTCGGGCTAAGGAACATTCTTGTTGAGTGCACAGAGCTGTCTCAAAATACAGCACCGTACGAGGCGTCAGAACGTTGTCAACTTCCACGTTTCAGTGTCAGAGACGGTGGAAATGATCCTTACAGTTAAGAGAGCAGCGTTCAGTTACTGCACAAGATCTTGAACGTGATACTTCAAAGAAAGCCTTCTGCCCTAGAAGCTTAAAATGGTCGACTTCACTGACTGTTCGATCACCGTCGGACAGTAAAATTCCGCTTTTATAATGGTTCTTGACTAGAAGCTATCAGGTTGGTGGATAAGTTTGAAGTATTTTTGTTTCGCGTGTTGGTACTCCGTTTGCTATGGGTTTATTTATCTATTGTCGTGTCATACCTGCAGTTCACTGTTGCTTTTTAAAATTATATATGTCACTTTGTCGTTTGGAGATAGTGAATGAACCTGTGAACGCTAGAAAATAGAGTGCCAAGTGGAGAAATCGGAACATTTCCGGCGCATTTTTCTGTCTGAGTTAAATAGAGGGGTGACGCGTAGCATCAAACATTTGCGCGGTGACTGGGATAATGCCATTGGACAGAGCACGGCAAGAAAGTGATTTTCTCGTTTTATGGAGGATCGTTTTGACATTAATAGCAATCCACTTTCAGGAAGAGGTTTGATGAATGTCGTTTAAACGCCTTAATCCTCAATGATCCACTTCAGAGTACACGAGAACGGTGTGTTGATGATGTGTTATCACTCCACCATCGTCCGGCATCTGAATACAATGGAGAAGGCTAAAAGATCGGGTATATGGGTACCTTATGCTCTAAGCTAAAATCACAACAGCTAGTGGGTAACCATATGTGCATCACTGCTTGTTCGTCATCAATTGGCTCGTGAACAGCAACGACCATTCGCATCCTGTACTGTTACTGGTGGCGATAAGTGGTGTCTTTATGCTAACATAAGAAAGAGAAAGGAACGTGAACCGTCAATTAGGGCGGTTCACAAACAACAACTCAACTACACATGTTATTCCAAAAACGTTATCGTGGATGTAGGGGCCAGGAGGAGCTCGTGAAATAACACACACTGCTAAGGTTATCTTTTTATTTTAAAAGGTTTTCTCAGTAATAAATTTTTAAATCTGGCAGTTAAAAAAATTTTAAAAACGATTTCGAATAGCTGACAAATTTTCTTTATGAAGAGGAGATTGCCAGGTATGACGTTAACAAGTTCCCAATAGTAAGATTTTAAACTTGTTATATCTATAAGAGAACAATTCCGTCAAAAACTACCTTTAAGTAGCTAGTTTGTACTAAAGGTAAAATAGTTGTCTCTCGCCAGTTAAATAACTTATATTACACCTGTCAGTTGTTACAAGATAAATGTGAATATGCCAGCACACAAACCTTCACATTAAAGGCAGTTCCCAAAAAGTTTTCCTTAGCTCGGTGAGGGAGCGACACGTGTAAAGGGGCCCAAATCACAACAGGCGCAATAGTTATTTGTGTTCTACAGGGCCACAGAAGATCAGCCCCAAAACTTCCATTACAAGCCACCACTTCCCCGAGTTACCCAAAACCAGAAGATGTAGCAAGGGCGGTGCCTGCGCAGACTCCGAATCATAGACACACGCGACACCGACCCTAAATCACCCAATCGTGATGTGAATGAAACGGCCCAACCAAGAAGCAATTACCACATTCCCGCGGACAGGCAAACGAAAACTGTTGTGGGAAGACCCCAAGAAAACCACTGGTGAAGAAACTCATTCACTTCACTAGAACTTGAAGAACTGTTACATAAAAACAGTACTCAACTTCTCACACTCCACCACAGCGCCGGGAACACGTCGCACTTCCAAATGCTCGTCAGACCCAACCACTGCGAGTGGTTTCAACGGCCGATAAGAAGACATACGGTACCACGCGCTGATCTCCTGCACCACGGCTTCTAAGCTTCATAAGCCACGTGCATGCGGGTAAGGCAGATTTAGCCCCTGACAGCCAAGAGGTCGGCCAAAGCACGTGGTGAGCAGTTGACGGCCCTCAACAACAGGGCCGCGCTCGAGCCACCACCTCTCTCGGTCAGTCCAGTACGTACTGCCTAGATCCTCAGGCGACTGTACACTTGCTCCACCTCCCGCCAGAGGGCGGTAGCGATCCAAACAGCGCGTCAAACCGAAAGCGCCATTGCAGACACAAGACGCGAAGCGAAAGTCCTCTGCCTGGCGCGCTTTTATAAGAGCCGGACACAACTACGGATCAGAACGCTTCATCCCAAAGAAAGCGACTCCCCAGTACAAAGTTCTGGGCTTATCGACAAAAGAGGTTACGCATGTGGTGGAAGAGCGACGGTATGGTGCACTTCACACATCAATAAAAAGTTTTGCATCACCGCCGTTCCCAGAACTCCTAGAGACAGACGTGGACTGTGGATGTTGTATCACAGACACAATCCCATTGACAGTGCAGACATGTTACTAAACCCGCCAGAAGATGTAAACAACCATGCATGAGCAGCGCCTATTAGACGGAGGGGGTCCGACAGCCGATCAGTTCCAGTAATTCCACCAGCAAGGAGGTACATGGCTCGTGTTGTGTGCAGTTCAACCATGCCTAGACGGTAAATTCCGCGGTTCGATCGCGTCCGCATTGTTACTTTATGCCAGGAAGGGCTCTCAACAAGGGAAGTGTTCAGGGGTCTCTGAGTGAACCAAAGCGATGTTGTTCGGACTTGGAGAAGATACAGAGAAACAGGCCTCCCCCAGGCCACCCAAGGGCTGCTACTGCAGTGGATGACCGCTACCTACGGATTACGGCTCGGAGGAATCTGCAGCAGCGCCGCTATGTTGAGTAATGCTTTTCGTGTGGACACAGGACGTCGTTTTAAGACACAAACTGTGTGCAGTAGGGTACAAGATGCGATACTTCACTCCTGACGTCCATGGCGAGGTCCATCTTTGCAACCACGACACCATGCAGCGCAGAACAGATGCGCCCAACAACGTGCCCAATGGACCGGTCAGGATTGGCATCACGTTCTCTTCACCGATGAGTGTCGCATATGCCTTCAACCAATCGTCGGAGCCGTGTTTGGAGGCAACCCGGTCAGGCTGAACGCCTTAGACACGCTGTCCAGTGAGTGCAGCAAGGTGCAGGTTCCCTGCTGTTTTGGGGTTGCATTGTGTGGGGCCGACGTGCGCCGCTGGGCGTCATGGAAGACGCCGTAACGGCTGTACGGGACGTGAATGCCATCCTCCGACCGATAGTGCAACCATATCGGCAGCATATTAGCGAGGCATTCGTTTTCATGGACGTTAATTCGCAACTCATCGTGCACATCTCGCGAAGGAATCCCTTCAGGATAACGACATCACTCGACTAGAGTGGCCAGCATTTCGTCCAGACATGAACCTTATCGAACGTGCCTGGGATGGACTGAAAACGGCTCTATATCGACGACTTCACCCATCAACCACTCTGAGGGATCTGAGGAGTGGGACAACCTGGACCAACTGTGCCTTGATGAACTTGTGGATAGTATGCCACGACGAATACATGCATGAATCAATGCAAGAGGACGTGATAGTGGGTGTTAAGAGGTACCGGTGTGTACAACAATCTGGACCACCACCTCTGAAGGTCTCGCTGCGTGGTGGTACAAAATGCAATGTGTGTTCTTCATAAGAAATAAAAAGGGTGGAATGATGTTTACGTTGATCTATATTCCAATTTTCTGTACCGGTTCCGGAACTCTCGGAACCGAGGTGATGCAAAACTTTTTTCCATGTGTGTATGAACTGATTGCCCAATTTATAACCATCGCTGCTGATATATATTGTCAACAATTGGGACGTCTTGAAGACACAGTCCATGGGGACTGCGTGTAGTGATGCTATTCCACTATAACGCCAGGCCTTATTCTGATGGACTGACGAAAAACACTATAAAGAAGTTAGGTTGGGAAGTCATTCCGCACCCGCCCTATGAATCTGATCTTGCGGCTTGAGACTGTCACTCTTTCCGCTCTCTATCGAACAATCATGGAGGAACGTACATTCTGGATGAAAAAGTGCTCAGAACATGGCTGGACGAGTTCTTCTCTTGAAAACAACGTGATTTCTACAGTCGCGGACTGGAAATACTACCGCAGGGTTGGCAGAATGTTGTAAAAATTCGGAGATATTACTTTTTACCATGCCCTGGTGAATCTGTCAGTGTTACCTGGTTTAGTCTACTACATATAGTTACGCTCGTATCACTTTCTCTGATTTTCATCTCATAACCTCTTTTGAAACATTATCCATTGTGTTCAACTGCCCGCATCTCGTGGTCGTGCGGTAGCGTTCTCGCTTCCCTCGCCCGGGTTCCCGGGTTCGATTCCCGGCGGGGTCAGGGATTTTCTTTGCCTCGTGATGGCTGGGTGTTGTGTGCTGTCCTTAGGTTAGTTAGGTTTAAGTAGTTCTAAGTTCTAGGGGACTGATGACCATTGATGTTAAGTCCCATAGTGCTCAGAGCCATTTTTTTTGTGTTCAACTGTTCATCTGAGTCGTAAGCTGTCTGTGACAGAATTACAAAGTCATCTCAAAGTTCTTATTTGTTTTGCCTGAAGTTACATTCCTTGTCGAAATTAATCTTTGATTTTCTTCACTGCTTGTTCAATGTATAACTTGAATAACGTGGTGGATTAGCTAGAAACCTACCTCACTCCTTCTCAAATACCTTCATGTCCTTCGAGTCTTACAACTAAAATCTGGTTCTTGAACAATTGTACGAAGCTCTTAAGTCCCAATATTTTATTCCTGTTAACTTGAAAATTTCAGAGTGTATTCCAGTCATCTTTGTTGCTTTCTGTAGATCTACAAATGACCCAAACTTACGTTTGCTTTTCTTCAACCTTTCTTCTAAAGTAAGTCATAGGCTCAATATTGTTTCGCATGTTCCTGCATTTATCATGAACCAAAAATGATCTTCCCGGGTGCACACGTTTACTTTGAAAATACTCCTCGAAATGTACTAAACACTGAAAACAGCTAAATACACTACGCTATTGCATTGTTCCATTTATCTCGTATGCTGTGCGTTCGTGATCATCGCAACAGAAAATCTAACAGTAATTGTAACCACAAGCTCTAATTTCTAAAAATGACAATAGCCCTATCAAAGAATGGTTTCATCGCATTGTGTTTCAGCCTTTGTGATGCAACGTTGCTACCTCATATAGGGAGGAAGCAAGTGCGATTACCAAGACTACTCTTAAGTAAATGGTCAAATCCGACATTTCGAAACCCACCCTGAAATTTTTTATGTAGGAGTAAGACTACTAAAGAAATGCACCTACAAAATTTGAGCTGCTAATATGCACTGCAAGTGTTTTTTTTTTAAGTTGTTCAAGTTACTACCTACTGTCCCGGGAACAACCGAATATGACAGCGCCTTTTACACTCGTTCCTGCCTAGTGCGCGATCATCTTCGATAAGTGTGCGTATACGTAGCGCCGACCAGTGCTAAAATCCGGAGTGACACATGTGTATCTGAAGTACCTAAACCATACAAAAATGTCACTCATCATTAAAATTCTGAATAAGAGGAAGTTCGTATCAACAGCTGAACTGTTGCATGTGTAATTCTTACAAAGGTGACTAGCAGGGGACATACATCAATGAAGTATCCAGTGTTACATTACAAAACACTTCCATCAATCGTGACTTTAATTTATATAAAAGAAAAATTCTCTACCCGTACATCATTTTATAGCACTTCCTGTAACACCGTTCTTATAAAAAAATTTGAGTAATGTATATTTTAGTAACAATGACACAGTTCCTTGTTCATTCCCTATAGTCGTCACAACAGGAAGCGGAGTGTCTTATCAATAACGACAACAAATATTTTCGTTACACCAGGCATGCCTAACGAAAGAAAAATTAATGTGCTTTCACGCTTTATCTAGACAAAACTACAGTGGAGTAACAAGTGGTCCTGGTCGTTGCTTCGCTTACTGTGCGGCATACCAAGTATATATACAGCAATTCGTAAAACGTGGCGATGCAAACTGTTAATGGACAATTGATTGCAATTTTAAAATACTGCTCTCATAAACCTCGAAAGTTGTATTGTTCAACAATTTCCACAGTCGAAAAACTTCTTTATAGGAAGTCATTTTTGTCCTTCCAGATGGAAACTGAATTATATCAACAGTCTTTTCGTCATCTTCATGAAAGACACAGGTACAGTTATGTGCAGGCCAAGAGTTCAACAAAGGCAATGAATTAATTTCTACAACTGTTTAGAAAGAGTTTCGGGTGAAATGTTAAAAATTATTGTTTCCTATTTTCCCAGATTTTAGTACGTCTATTACAAGATTTTTGATAGTAAACAGCACTTTTTTAAAAATTTTCGGTCTTAATATGCCGAGCGGTACCTGAAGACAGGTATAAAACTGGAGAAATAGTAATTCGCTCGAACTTACGACCGGAATTGTCGTCTAAGAATGTGTCATCGCATTAATCGATTACACAACAGACTCTTGGTTTTTTTCCCCCTAGGTTTTCTCGCTGTTCTTTCACAACACCTGACTGACTAGCGTTAGGTACAGCAGATGTGTGAATAAGAGCAAGCTTCGTCTTCATATAAGCAACGAATTGGTGGTATCTCCTCAACAATTGAAGTAAAGCCGGCCGCGGTGGCCGAGCGGTTCTAGGCGCTTTAGTCCGGAACCACGCGGCTGCTACGGTCGTAGGTTTGAATCCTGCCTCGGGCATGGATGTGGGTGATATCGGTAGGTTAGTTAGGTTTAAGTAGTTTTAAGTTCTAGGGGACTGATCCCCTCAGATGTTAAGTTCCATAGTGCTTAGAGCCATTTGAACTTGAAGTAAACTTCGTTGTTCTCCGACTCCCTGTACTGTATGATTTCTTGAATCTGCTGAACCATGTCGATGAAGCCTTGAAACCAGCAGTGTTCACCTCAGTGCCGATTCAGAGTGCCGAGTCTCGTACACGGAAAAATTCACTAAGAACCGGTCACTTTTTGCCACTGCGAAACGCGCTATTCTTTAGATTCAAAATCACGTAAGCTGTCTTGTTGCTCCACAGTTCACGCTGCAATAGCACCATAGCGTCAGGTGCTGTTACAAGCATTAGAAACTGTTCTTGTCCGATACAGTCTGTTCTCCAACAACACCCGACCTTCCCTTGTAACTAAATACGTCAGGCGTTAGAAAACAAATTGTACGGCTGAGCAGGCTTCTGCTAATTTTTGATAATAAAAACACAGCATTGTAAAGCAGTTCGCCTTAGGGTCGCATTATCTGTAGGAGGAAAGCAATATCCTGAATCACTGTAAATTATGAGTCAACATGACAGAGGCGATCTCTGAGGCCATTCTAACGGCGGACACAGGACGCGAATCGTTCGGGTGTGATCGGTATCTCAGCGCGTCCCTCTCGTTTCAATATCGATGACAGCACCGTTATGGTCACTTTCAGCTTTAGATAGCACTGTGAAGTTTATCTACGTAGCTGTTCGTTCCACTCAGCACGTTGTTTGTGCAGCGGCACACACGTCCTGCTTTAAATAGGACGATAACGCACTGGCTTTCGAAAGCTTCTTCCTGGATACTAACACATCAAACCCAGGTGCGTGATTCCACAGTAACTGTTTACTTTATGCTGTTGCCCAATATGTCTGTCCAACTTGCGTGTCGGGAGTGCAGACAATATCTGGTACACAACGTGTAGCTCATACTTCAGTCGTATCCCATAATAATGTCACGTAGAAGAAGGTGTAGTTAGATGAATGACCAACACTAACCTAACTTAACGAAGGTTTATTTAGCACCTGCACATACAAGAGCGCGGAGCGAACTGTCTCCGGCCAGAACGCATACTATATACACTCCTGGAAATTGAAATAAGAACACCGTGAATTCATTGTCCCAGGAAGGGGAAACTTTATTGACACATTCCTGGGGTCAGATACATCACATGATCACACTGACAGAACCACAGGCACATAGACACAGGCAACAGAGCATGCACAATGTCGGCACTAGTACAGTGTATATCCACCTTTCGCAGCAATGCAGGCTGCTATTCTCCCATGGAGACGATCGTAGAGATGCTGGATGTAGTCCTGTGGAACGGCTTGCCATGCCATTTCCACCTGGCGCCTCAGTTGGACCAGCGTTCGTGCTGGACGTGCAGACCGCGTGAGACGACGCTTCATCCAGTCCCAAACATGCTCAACGGGGGACAGATCCGGAGATCTTGCTGGCCAGGGTAGTTGACTTACACCTTCTAGAGCACGTTGGGTGGCACG
Organism: Schistocerca americana; assembly: GCF_021461395.2. Taxonomy (NCBI): domain Eukaryota; kingdom Metazoa; phylum Arthropoda; class Insecta; order Orthoptera; family Acrididae; genus Schistocerca; species Schistocerca americana. The sequence continues at coordinate 532,621,314 of NC_060124.1, forward strand.
GGATACATGCGGACGTGCATTGTCCTGTTGGAACAGCAAGTTCCCTTGCCGGTCTAGGAATGGTAGAACGATGGGTTCGATGACGGTTTGGATGTACCGTGCACTATTCAGTGTCCCCTCGACGATCACCAGTGGTGTACGGCCAGTGTAGGAGATCGCTCCCCACACCATGATACCGGGTGTTGGCCCTGTGTGCCTCGGTCGTATGCAGTCCTGATTGTGGCGCTCACCTGCACGGCGCCAAACACGCATACGACCATCATTGGCACCAAGGCAGAATCGACTCTCATCGCTGAAGACGACACGTCTCCATTCGTCCCTCCATTCACGCCTTTCGCGACACCACTGGAGGCGGGCTGCACGATGTTGGGGCGTGAGCGGAAGACGGCCTAACGGTGTGCGTGACCGTAGCCCAGCTTCATGGAGACGGTTGCGAATGGTCCTCGCCGATACCCCAGGAGCAACAGTGTCCCTAATTTGCTGGGGAGTGGCGGTGCGGTCCCCTACGGCACTGCGTAGGATCCTACGGTCTTGGCGTGCATCCGTGCGTCGCTGCGGTCCGGTCCCAGGTCGACGGGCACGTGCACCTTCCGCCGACCACTGGCGACAACATCGATGTACTGTGGAGACCTCACGCCCCACGTGTTGAGCAATTCGGCGGTACGTCCACCCGGCCTCCCGCATGCCCACTATACGCCCTCGCTCAAAGTCCGTCAACTGCACATACGGTTCACGTTCACGCTGTCGCGGCATGCTACCAGTGTTAAAGACTGCGATGGAGCTCCGTATGCCACGGCAAACTGGCAGACACTGACGGCGGCGGTGCACAAATGCTGCGCAGCTAGCGCCATTCGACGGCCAACACCGCGGTTCCTGGTGTGTCCGCTGTGCCGTGCGTGTGATCATTGCTTGTACAGCCCTCTCGCAGTGTCCGGAGCAAGTATGGTGGGTCTGACACACCGGTGTCAATGTGTTCTTTTTTCCATTTCCAGGAGTATATATATATATATATATATATATATATATATATATATATATATATATATATATATATATATATATATGTACAGAACATTCCAGAAGGATGATTCTTGACATTTGTGGATACTTCCAGAATTTACTCTAACCGAATATAGAAAGCAATATTTTACAGTTCAGGTGAGCATTGAACTCTCGACCCTCCATGCACCAGTCTAGTATCATAACCACTACACCACGGTTTCTGCGACAACATGTACAGGTGCGTCGAGTTAAATAGTTAAGCTCTATGCTGTATTTTATGGATTCACAAAATGAGGCAGACGAGGGATTCACAATCGTTACAAGCGACTACTCCTATCACGTTTCCATTACCAGCAACAGAAATCCTTAAAAGCCAGAGCAGTGCTAAAGTCCATGGAAATCCCAGACTCTTGACAAACGTAGGCGGTATATTTCACAACTAAGTACTGTTTCGAAGCTTCGAAATATTGGCGCTGAAGCGCTGCGGCCAACGATCTGAAAACGTGAAAAAAAATTGTCCCCCCCTTTTTTTTAAATGGTGGCGGCTGTCAGTTCTGAGGTAATTACAAAAAAATCACTGGTCATCGCCAAGAGCTGGTAATTAGTGCTTCATTGTTACCACCAGTTTCATCAGTCCAGTGTCGTAGAATTTTTTTTTAAAAAGTTCGAAGGCCTTTATATTCATCGATATATAACTGAAGCTTATGGAGAATATAGATCTGAGAGAAACAATGTCAGAATGTTTAAAGATGAACGTAATGTTGCTGATGAAGTGCGAAATGGGTGGCGAGGTGCCATAACTAGTGATCTGGAATAGAAAATCGGTACAAAAGTTCAAGAAAACAATCTACGATATTGTCCGTGCCTAGTTTGTTCGTGTTACGGGAACAGATTTTTTATGTGCTACAAAGACGATTACATCCAAAACGCTCTCCAGGAATGATTGATACACAAGTGGCACAATGAGTTTGGAATTCAGCCTATAATGCAACTGTCCTAAGTTTGGCCGTAGTTATGTTGATGATTAGATAAAGACATAGGGTATCACGCAATGAAACAGTTTCAAAAATGCATTTGTCTTTGCTTGATTGCAAAAATACACTTACTTGAACAAAACGGTCCTCGAACAACGACGCCTCAGAGATCTAGCAACACACAAATTATTAGGACAACATACATTGATGACAAAACTTCATTATGACCACTGCCCACCGCAAAACTACTGACACCTGGTAGCGTTGCGGGCTTGTCACGCGGTAAGGAAAGTGTATCAGCAAAGAGGAGTCATTAAAGTGCCGACACAGGTCGTAAAAGGGGGAAATCCACTGTCATGTCCTCCTGCGGGTCAAGGGGTTAGAACAGGCTCAATGTATTCCTGCCTGTAGTAAGAGGCGACTAAAAGGAGTCTCTCACGTTTCGGTCTTTGTGTGACGGTCCCCTGTTTTTCAAAATTTTCCCCGAAGAGCGAGCCAATTGGTGAAGGGCGCCTTACATGATACATCGTGTCCATGTGCTGAAATCTACCTCATCCTTCGTCAACGTGTGTCTGCATTTCTGCTCATTCTCCAACTGTTGGGTGAAGTCACCCTCCTGGGTGCGTATTTTTCCATCAACTGTGCAGTATGGATTTCTACGCTGGCGATGATAAGAGACTGGTTTGCTTGGTTGCACCTCATATGCAGCACGGTAGCCAGTCCGTTGTGGAGAGGCCACCATGTACCCTGTTGGTTGTAGCCTCCTGGCCACGCAGTGATCGTTCTGCTGATGCCTGCGCCGTGAACTCCCCACGTATGCTGAGGAGTGGATGCCTGTCACCCTGGGGTGACTACCAGCAATGGCAAACATGCTAGATGGCCTTTGCTGCGGCTGGGTGGCACCCTTGGGGAGGGCCCCTGGTTACAGTGGGTGGTATCATGGCAGATGACAAGTGATGAAGCGTAGTGCATCATCTCTTTCTAGTGGTCAAACAACAGCAGTCTCTAATCGTTCATAGGCTCAATTCAGTACACAGAAGTATGACCCCAAATCATTCTCCTCCCTGGTCACACCGTGGGAGGAGCGTCAGGCTAATGATGGGAGCGGCTCTTATTCGCCACAGTACCTTGTATTTTCGATAGCTGGTGAAGAATATTTCATGATGATGAAGCCTCTGTTTCCTGTTCAGCACTTAGAGGAGTCGTTTGGCGAGTTGGCTTGTCCAAAATGAGATCTGGTTCACTCTCTATCAAAAGAGCATCCGCTACCCAGTCATGGCCTACTCGCTTGAGACAAGCTTAAATATGGTCCAGGGCATCATATTTCACAGGGACCTTGTTTTGCAGTCTCACGATGAGCTGTGTTCCAATTTAGAGCAGCGAGATGTACATCTCATTCGGCGTGTCCACCGGGTTCCGAGGGGTAATCAAGTTGCCACTGGTGCCTTCATCTTGGCCTTCGAGAGTGACACATTGCCCGGGATGGTCAAGGTGATGGTCTACCGCTGCGATGTAAAGCCCTATATCCCTCCCTCAATGCTGTGCTTTAAATGTTTTCCCATGTGACTTCCCACAGTACTTTCAGGGTCACATGTCGACCTTGCAGACGCCCATCACAACCCAATACTCCCATCTGTGTCAGTTGTGGAGAGCACCTTTCGTCTTGCTCGCCTGACTGCAGGAGTCTCCAGAAAGAAAGGAAAATCATTGAGTACAAGACTCTGGACCAACCGACCTCCACTGAAGCTAAGTGGAAATTTGAACGCCTACGACCTGTATGTATGACATCGTCTTATGCCGCCACTACAACAGTTCTAGAACCATCAGCTCTTCCAACCCCAGTCACCTCTCAGAGCTGGAAGACTACACCTGCACCCTTGATCATGGGGGGCACTTACCTCCCTGTTGCTCCTGCAGCACCTACTTTGGGAGCAACAACCCCCCCATCCCCACCCCAACCATCAGGGATATGAGTCCCCACTTCTGAGCTGGAGAAGTGTAAGTCTTCATCGGCTCCTCTCGCTAGGAAGGGGTCCCTTGGGTCACTCCCCAGGTTCCTGCTAGTGGGAAAGGTGACACCTGCCAGTGGCTGCAGAGCCCAAAAGCAGCTGCTCATAGTGCTTCACGCTCATCCTAAGTCCTAGAGACTGAATCAGTGAAGTCCTCCCAGCCTGGAAAACCCAAGGGGCAGTGAGAGAAAAAGAAGGTCGCCAAGACGAAGGGAATTGCTGTGGCGTCAACACTCGGCGTCTGTGGATGACATGGTGATTCTGGCATCCACTGAGGACCTAGATCACGCAGGACCCTCAGACACAATGGATACAGACTGCTCAGCAAAAAGTCGGTGGCAGTAGGTGACCCTCACTGAATGTTCCATGCCTTCCCAGTCTTAGATGACGTCATCCTCCAGCGAAATTGCGGTGTTTTTTCCTACCGCCTGCCTGAGCTACAGCAACATGCTTTTCACCTGCTTTCTGCGTTGCCCTCCAGGAAATCTGGTTCCCGGCAATGCGGACCCCTGTCTTCGACGGCTATAAGGGATACTATAAGAACGACTATAACCGAGTGTCAGGTGGAGTTTGCATTTATGTCCTAAACCGCGCTGCTGCTTCGGTCGCAGGTTCGAATCCTGCCTCGAGCATGGATGTGTGTCATGTTCTTAGGTTAGTTACGTTTAAGTAGTTCTAAGTTCTAGGGCACTGATGATCTCAGAAGTTAAGTCCCATAGTGCTCAGAGCCATTTGAACCATTTTTTTGAACCGAACCCGGTGGAACACATCCTGGGAGATTACCGGGCGCCAAATCCGAGGCCAGAAACTACTGGCACATAACTTGCCGAGTCTACGCGTGCCACATAACTCCGGAAACATGGCGACATTCGTCGAGTCGACGCTGTGCACAATCGTTGAGGTATTGCTTTCCGAAAGTGGACCAACACGCTATTACCAGGCGGCCACAGTGGTCTGACTCATCGCTGTAAGTCTGACAGAACCCAATACGGTGCGACGCAGCCACTATGTAGCCTGTAGATGTCATTGAAGCGGATGTAGGCGAATCGTGACGAGAGAGATGAGATCTGTCAGCTTGCAACCAAGGGTGTCTGCAGAACTTTATTCAAGAGGTGGCAAGATTATATAATTCGCAGTTTTGATTTAATTGATTTGGTGAGTTTGGAGTGAATTCTATTTTACTGATAACTACACAAAGCGTATGGAGTCATAATCAACGGGTAGATTTTTGTCAATGATTTTGATATCGGAATGGTAAGCATATTTCATCGGCAGGTGCAAGTAAATATTTCTATATTACATTATTTATACAAACAATCCTGTTGGAATAACATCCGCAGCTGATCATTATAGCAGAGGTTGAAAATACCGCTTCAGTTGTAAATTACTTTCTCCTCACATAAACAATATTTTTATTGAAGCGTCAATAACTCTATGTTGCTACTGAAAATTAAAAATCTGAAACAGAAAAGAAAAGATAAGAATGAGTTACAAATACTGCTGGATAGAAACAAAAAGAAATCAGCAGAAATGCCACAGAAATAGTGCTAAAAATTACAATGAAATGAATTCACCTAGCTGCATGCAGGCGTTGATATAAATCAACGACGACAGTTGAAAATGTGTGCCCCGACCGGGACTCAAACCCGGGATCTCCTGTTTATATGGTAGACACTCTATCTATCTGAGCCACCGAGGACACAGAGGATAGTGCGACTGCACGGACTTATCGCTGGCAAGCCTCAAGTGAGACCCACAATCCCAACTTATTGTCCCGTACTATATTCATAGTGCCCCTGCCCGTTATACTCATTACCCGCGGTTTTTTGCCGATTCCCGTAAGAGTTCGGGCACTGTTTGTGCATCTGCACAGAAGAAGATGGTCTAATGGCCGGGGAGCCTTAACTAATATATTGTAATGGGACATCATCTAGCATTACCTTTCCTCAACAGTAGAGTTCGATACTAGTATTATTTTTCAAATTTTGGACAGATGAATATTATCTCAGTTGCTTTTCTGTGATCATATTATTTTATACAAAGTTATTATATTTAAAGCTAAAATTTATGAAAAGGAATCAATTTATAAAATATTTTAGCTTCGATGTTATAATCGATAAGTAATAGTTCTGAATGTACAGTTAAAATTACTTTTTTTAGAAACATTTGAAATAACGAAGTAGTTACTCATTTAAAATTTCTATTTTTAACTGTGCTATTATGTACTGTTTACTATGTTTGTTTCTGGATTAATTTATGAAAGAAGAATCGAAATTAATAAAGCAAGATAAACTAAGAGAAATGCATCCGTTAAAAAAAATTGTATACCTTTTGGAATATTGTTGTTTCCGCAGAATGGGAGAGTCGTAAGCACGTCTCTGATGTGATCAGACGTATTTATGTATTTTTGTGCGAACAACGTAATTTCGGCTTTGTTAATGTGAAAAATCAAAATACTGTATGATATACTAAAATGTGAGAAAATATGTTTACGTAAAAACAGAAATTCTGTAACAGTCAGCTTAAAATTTATTTAGTTCAATCCAATCGTGAGGACCTAAACTGTGAGATTTTCAGCTTCAACAAACAGACCACTAGACAAGAAGAACTGAAGCCAACTCCACACGACAAGCTAAGTAAACTAGAGAGTTTATTGTAATCTTCGCTCCTCTCAGATCTTCGTAAAAGACTTTAATGCGCACAATAGATGGAATTGTTAGCGTATGTTTTGGGAACATTACGCAATTAGAGGAGCATACTGAAGCGTTACACCGAGAGAAGTTTAAAACTGAAGAATACGCATCTGCTATAGGATACAGAGTATACTGTACTCATAGTAAGAAATACACTGCAGCAGGAAGTTTACACAAGTCATACCACCACACTGCAAACAAGAAGCTCTCACAGAAGAATAATCAAAAATGTTTTCAAGGGGAGAAACCGAACTGTATAAAAGACCACAGTACTCTCCATTCCAATCTGCAGTGGTAAATCTCGACTTAGTAGAGTCGCAAATAGCCAGTGCTATAAATTCCAGGGAATTTTATAATAAATAGTAAAGTGTATAGTCACAGATTCTAGAAAGGGGAAGTGTCTCGTTATTTCCCCTTCTCGGATACGCCTTCCATTGCAAGACACGCAGACTGTAACGTACTTCCGATATTCTTGCCGCTCCGCATTCGTATAGAAAACTGGGGTTCCGCCGCCTTCGTCAGGTAGAAGTGGCTATCGTCATGCTGTGACCTGGGAGGTGTCGACGTCTGCGATGTTGGTGGCGCCCGTTGCAAAATAAACCAGGCTGCGGATTCCAGTGCGGTGTCTCAACATGCGGCGCCTGCTTTCGCCCACGACCGAAGGGACGGCAGCTGGCACGCTTAAAGCCAGTGTTGCGCACCCTTCGCAGAAATTTCGCTCAAGCAAACTGCTTGAGAGGCTACGAAGAAATCCGCTGAATTACTTACATTGCGACAGAGAATACAAACGTCGTAGACATCACTTCAAGAGATATGCAAAACTCTTTCATCTTTGGCAACTGTTTTGACTAATGAACGGTCCTTTTTGGGAGCTGCTCATTTTTATTTGTTCATCGTCCTTTTTTTTATCTAATTACGTAAAACTGTAAGGATTTTCAAAAAGTCAGAATACTGGAAGTGCAGTACCTAATAGAACGACTGAAGTAGTTTCGAAACTTCACAAGTGGCTCCGGCAACACCTGCTGTTAGTGCCCTTTACATGGTGCTCCTCATTACATTTTGATGCTTCTAATCTGAATGGTGGAGAATGAGATACCGGTATGTGAAAGTCAATTATTTCTAGGAAGACGGGCGGGAGGAGGCACTGGACCGATGGATAAGCCCCCGTCCCATAAGCAAGTTTTCATAATAGTGAATAAAATTTATAGCAGAACTTTTTTTAAATGAAATTTCATAAATTCTTTCTACTGAAAGCTCGTCCTATCATAACATGTGTTCCATTCCACTACAAGTGTATATAGGTACTAAAAAGAAGTCACTTTAAAGACTGGTATTTAAATAAATATTGTACATGATAAAAATTTTCGGAATTCGAACTAAAAGTACCTGTAAAACCTCGAACTAGATGTGCTAAAAGCTGGGGATATTACAGCAGCGATCGTTACAAATTTGAATGAAGACTAGGTACTCTTAGAGTCTCTCTTTTTCTCTTCTTTTCAGTCTTCTCATTGGCATGATGCGGCCCGCCACGAATTCCTTTCCCTTGCCAATCTTTTAATCTCAAGAGTAGCAATTGCAGCTTCCATCCTTAATTAGCTGCTGGTTGTGTTCCAGGCTGTTTCTTCCTCTGCGGGTGTTACCCTCTGCAGCTCCCATTGGTAACGTAGAATTTGTTTCCTGATGTCTTAATATATTTCCTATGAAATTGTCCGTTCTTCTTACTTCTTTTTTTCCATTCATTCCTTTCCTCACCGATTTTGCGGAGAGCCTTCTCATTCCTTATCTTATCAGTCCACCTCATTTTCAACATTGTTCTGTAGCACCACACCTTCAACGCTTCGACAGTTTCCTGTTCCCGTTTAACCACAGCACATGTTTCGTAGGATACGACACTGTGTACCAAACGTAAATTCCCTGAAATGTCTTCCTCTCATTGAGGACTTCTATTGGCCGGGAATGCCTTTCTTGCTAGTGCTAGTCTGCTTCTTGTGTCCTCACTCAGTGGGTTATCAGTTATTTTCCTACATGCGCAAGCATAATTTTTTTACTTCCTCCACTTGGTAATCCCTAATTCTCCTGTTAAGTTTCTCGCTATTTTTAAATTGCTGTTTGTAATTACTTTGATGGCACTACGATTTAATCTCAATCCATATTCACTACTCATTAGACTGGTCGTTGCATTCAACAGATCCTGTAATTCTCCTTCCTTTTGACCGAGGACAGTAATTTCATCAGCAAATCTTGTCATTGTTATCCTTTCACTCTGAAATTTAATCCCACATTTACACTTTTCTTTTATTTCCGTCATACCTTCTTCGATGTACAGATTGAACAGTATGGGATAAAGACTACATCCCGCCGGCCGCGGTGGCCGTGCGGTTCTAGGCGCTCCAGTCCGGAGCCGCGCTGCTGCTACGGTCGCAGGTTCGAATCCTGCCTCGTGCATGGGTGTGTGTGATGTCCTTAGGTTAGTTAGGTTTAAGTAGTTCTAAGTTCTAGGGGACTAATGACCACAGCAGTTGAGTCCCATAGTGCTCAGAGCCATTTGAACCATTTGAATACATCCCTGTGTTAAAATATTTTTAGTTTGAGCACTTCGTCTTTGGTCTTCTTCCGTATTGTTCCTTTGGGGAATGCAGGAGGACGGTGTAGGTTATCTCCAATCAGAAAGATTCCCAACAGAAAGTAATAAAATATTTATTAGATACGAAAAAATACTCAAATGATGCTGCTTCTTCTGGAATGCGCACCGCAATGACATGTTTGAAATTATTAAGTCCTCTCACTGTGCCTCTAAGTGATGCCTATATAGAGTCCAGATGCTTACCAACCCTATGTCCCGGAGACGACGGACGAACACTGAAGCTTGTAGACTCGGCGGTAACTGGAGACTGCACAAGACTCAATGCTCTGAAGAGAACTGTCCACCGTAGCTGAGCGATCCGGTGTTCAACGAGGCAATGTCTGCCCATACACGTGATACCCATGGGTTGGCAGCTGCGGCCTCTGGAGGACCTCGGTGTAGTTCGTACTGCGAACCCGTACAGCTTCTGCGCTACGAGTGTTTTGAGCGCAACATGTCGATTGTGATGCGGTACTCTCTGGAGTTGTGATTAACGTCACCACAGTTCCCTCTTGATTCTTGTACATACTGCATACAACCCATCCCAAAATCCATTCCAAATATTACCAGGTTTGCCTCGGAAGCTGGAAAGTGAGAGGCTCAAGGAACTCTTTTGATAAATTTATTTATATAATTTATTTTTAACAACTGATTGACCATACGTATACACAAACATAAGAGGAGCCAATTACGCCTACTTTGTTGTTGAAAGCAAACGCTAGCGTATCAGAAAAGTAATTCTAGCGAATAGGTACTTCTTGTTTCAATTCTGATGTACACTAGTGTGCAAAACTTACGGTCCATAAAACTTTCGCATGACATGTCTTTGCCAAGTAACATACCTCATCGAAACTTCAGCCATACGTAGAAAGAACAGTTACGGTATGGTGCAGAAAGTTGACCTTTGACAGCATATCTCTGGCAGTCGATTTGGAGAGGCGAGACAAAAGTACTGCGTCGCTTCTTATTTCTGGCCTAGGCGGAAGTAAAGCGGCGTTATTTGGTGCGTGTCATAGTTCGAGCCTGCTTAGGAATGAGAAAATGAACATAGGGGGTGTCTTGGGGGGGGGGGGGGGGGGAGAGCAGTCAGCCTGTGTATAGCAGTTGCGACCGCGACTGCTGAGTCGAAAGCGTTGTCTCTGAGCCATGCACGTCGTATGCAGGCTGTTGTTTGTCTGCCTGTTCCCAGTATCGTGAACGGAGGACTGTGTACGTGTGGTTGTTGTGAAGTAACAGGCATCGAGTGTAGACAGTCGGCCTGTTATTACGTTGGTGCCGCGTACCGAATACGACGCCCAAATGGATGCTGTGAAATCGCAGGCTTCGAGTGTACGCTGTTGGCTTCCCATTTTCTCTGTGCTGTGTGTGGCGCAGGGTGCCCGGGTATATTAGCACGGCGCTCAGCTGAGGCTGCGAGAAGTCGACTATGTGTCGTGAGCGGCATTCGTTTGTCGGTCTTTATGGCGTTGTGGTTTCATTTAAGTTTCTTGCTGTCTCTTACGTGATGTTCTTGTCATTCGTTGAGTATTGTTAGCTTTGTCTGTTGTGCGATAACTAGTGACCTTCTGACTTGGTAAAACTTTGTATGTCAGCTTTTTGATCCATTGTACGAGTTAGAGGCCTGTAAAGCAGTGTCAAGCTTTATTCTCTTTTGTTCCAATTTGTTAAAACTAGCATCAAGTTCGTGTTTTCGTCTGGTTATCTACATTCATGACCATGCGTTTTAAGTGGTGCAAATAACTGTCTCGTTTCATTCAGACGTTAATACAAGACACTTCCTACTATTCCAGAATTTAAATATTAATTGCACTGGTAGCGCTGAGATTTTCTACCATATGGTTCGCCAGATGGTTCGCTATGTGTTGCTATGTTGTTTATCCCAAGGTGGCACCATTTGATTCTGTAAAGTTTAGTACGCTAGTTGCACCAATGTTGCGGTGCGTAGAAATTTCGGTATGTGTTAAGGTAGTTGATGTACATGCAGAGCCGTGCTGCGGCTCGAGTTGGTGCCGTGTGTAGGTTTCTACCAGATCGTATAATTTAGTTGGCATGGTTGCGTTGTTTGTCTTCTCGTGTTCAATGGTGCCAATCGGTTTCGTAAGCGTTGCCTGTCCACTAGTGGCAGCAGCGGGGTTTATCGATATGTGGTTATGCTGCCCTATCTTTGGGGCGACCTCGTGCTTCTTCGGTCTTGTTTGAGTGTGGAGTTCGGTTGGGGACGAGGAGCAGCAAGGTCCGTGCAGGTCGCCAACAAGCCGGGACCACTGGCGGCGCACATGGACTGCCGGATCGAAGGGCAGTGGTCACGAGTGTACTCGACCTCGTCGAAACCGAGTCCTGCATTTTTGAAGTTGATTGCATTGCAGTGCACGTAGGGAAAACTCCACAATTGTGAAATCTCGCGATTCTCCAGTGACTTGGGTTCATGTTGCTGCTCGTAGTGTCGCCGAGGCGAAAAGCAGTGAGTGGAGTACCTGGGGAGGGCGGATCTGATTAGCCTTCCTGAGCCTCTAATTACTATTTACTATTTTCAGCTTCTTACATTGTTAACTTCAACCAGCGGTATTTTTCTGTCTTGTGGCCGCTAATGTCCCAGTTATTTGCCCTGGGGGTTAGTGTATGTAACAGCAGCGTACGTTTCCTCGCCTTGCCGCCACTGTCCGGTGAGGCGTGTAAGTTTGAAAGCTTCTTGATTGTAGGTTGGGTGGCGTTCTTCTGCCTTCGTGGCAGTCATTCCTTCTCATTCCGGGCGCTCTAAGCACAGTATTCTGCGGGCGGAGCCCAGACCGCCGGTTCCGGCTTTGGCGTAATTTTACACCTTGCATTTGGTTGGGTGGATGTCAGGTAGCCTCACCAAGATTATCATTAGTCGCTCGTTAGACTGCCACTAGTCCGAGTTACCATCTTGTGATCTGAATGCAACTATTGGCTCTTCGCTCGCGAAAGTGTTTTTGGTGTTAGCAACTCAGAGGCGATTCCTGGAGCACCGTCTGTCACTGTCCCTTGTGTTTTATTTTATTATTGTATTATTAAGTGACCTTCATTTGTCTCATCTGTTTGGTGATCTTCTGTTTCTTTTAATTAACTTTTGCTATTCCATTCGCCGTTTGATAGCATATTAGATAAATTTTTATAATTGCCATTTCGACGATAAAGGCCTTCAGCCCATCCGTGATTGTGGTTACTTCCTTTAAAATTCCGATTGCGACCACAGTGGCTTGTTTTCAAAAATTATTTATTAAAGTAAATGAGTGAAATTGCAAAGCAAACCAATAGTAATTGATTCGGGCCTCGTCCACAATCGTAACCCAATCCTACCTTCCTTAATTACCAGTTTTCACATGCTTTGTTCGTGCTTCTGGTGAAGGCTTTTTTTTCGTGAACATTAATTTACGATAGTTTGTAAGAAAGGGACCACTGAGTGCGACGCCGCTGTTGTTGTAACTTTGAATATTCATTATGATATTTTTGTTTCAGTACTTGTCATAGGCCACTAATTGTAATAATTTTTGATGAATTATTCTGCCTTAATAGTATGTCTACGCCTGAGTTTTGTATTTTTTTTATGCACGCTGGAATAGAGCCATATAATTCGGGCCAGTTGTAAGATCAAAGATTTCTTGTCTTACATCCAAAAGCGATGAAACATATTTTGAGATCAAACTGTCGTGATCACTAATGGTGAACTCGCTCTTTTTAGTGATGTGCACAGCTCCGGTTCGGTTTCTGTTTGTAAATAATGAATTCAAAGTTATCCAGTAAAACCACCAGTAACATGCACTCCCCCTCTCCCTTCCGTTTCATAGGTAACTGAAGGAAATACGCAATGAGGAGAAGAGAAAAGAAACTTTTATTCAAAGACAGTAACTACACTTTAGTCACCACGATCTAAGATGTTCCCCTGGACACTATAAAAGGAGATAAATGTTTTTTAATGCGTTGTGCGATCTCCGCGGACGGTATTTAATGCATTGCAACGTGCTCAGATGGCGGCCAAGAGATAAGCAAGGAGATTTTGTAGTGGGCCGATCAAATCTTCCACCAGCGCGTTTGACAACGGCTATACGATCGCTGGTGCACGTGGAAGTGCTGCAGTACATGTTCCCGACACTACTCACACGAGCTCGATGGCGTTTAGGCGGTGGGACGCGACTAGCCAGTCCATTCAAAGGGCTCCTCCAGTTGGGCTCTTCAATTGGGTTGCGTATTGTCATCCATAAGAAATGAAGACTTTCAGTTTAGAATTCCCATGCAATGTTGTTGCTGTTGTTGTGGTCTTCAGTCCAGAAATTGGATTGCTGCAGCTCTCCATGCTACTCTATCCTGTGCAAGCTTCTTCATCTCCCAGTACATACTGCAACCTACATCCTTCTGAATCTGTTTAGTGTATTCATCTCTTGGTCTCCCTCTACGATTTTTACCCTCCGCGGTGCCCTCCAATACTAAATTGATGATCCCTTGATGCCTCAGAATATGCCCTACCAGCCGATCCCTTCTTCTAGTCAAGATGTGCCACGAATTTCTCTTCTCCCAAATTCTATTCAGTACCTCCTCATTAGTTATGTGATCTACCCGTCTAATCCGGCTCTGAGTACTTTGGGACTTAACATCTGAGGTCATCAGTCCCCTAGAACTTAGATCTACTCAAACCTAACTAACCTAAGGACATCACACACATCCATGCCCAAGGAAGGATTCGAACCTGCGACCGTAGCGGTCTCGCGGTTCCAGACTGTAGCGCCTAGAACCGCTTGGCCAGTCCGGCCGGCCCCACCTAATCCTCAGCATGCTTCTGTAGCACCACATTTCGAAAGCTTCTATTCTCTTCTTGTCTAAACTATTTGTCGTCCACGTTTCACTTCCATACATGGCCACACTCCATACAAATACGTTCAGAGACGACTTTCTGACACTTAAATCTATACTCGATATTAACAAATTTCTCTTTTTCAGAAACGCTTTCCTTACCATTGCCAGTCTACATTTTATATCCTCTCTACTTCGACCATCATCAGTTATTTTGCTCCCCAAATAGCAAATCTCTTTTACTCATCTAATTCCATCAGCGTCACTCTACTTAATTCGACTACATTCCGTTATTCTCGTTTTGCTTTTGTTGATGTTCATCTTCCATCCTCCTTTCAAGACACTGTCCATTCTGTTCAGCTGCTCTTCCAGGTCTTTCGCTGTCTGACAGAATTACAATGTCATCGGCGAACTTCTAAGTTTTAATTTCTTCTCCATGGATTTTAAATCCTACTCCAAAATTTTCTTTTGTCTGCTTTACTGCTTGCTCAATATACAGATTGAGTAACATTGGGGAGAGGTTACAACCTTGTTTCACTCCCTTCCCAACCACTGCTTCCCTTTCATGCCCCTCGACTTTTACTACTGCCATCTGGTTTCTGTACGAATTGTAAATAGCCTTTCGCTTCCTGTATTTTACCCCTGCCACCCTCAGAATTTGAAAGAGTATTCCAGTCAACATTGTCGAAAGCTTTCTCTAAGTCGACAAATGCTAGGAACGTAGGTTTGCCTTTCCTTAATCTAGCTTCTAAGATAGGTCTAAGGGTTAGTATTGCCTCACGTGTTCCGGTATTTCTACGGAATCCAAACTGATCTTCCGGGAGGTCGGCTTCTACCAGTTTTTCCATTCGTCTGTAAAGAATTCGCGTTAGTATTTTGCAGCCGTGACTTATTAAACTGATAGTTCGGTAATTTTCACATCTGTCGACACCTGCTTTCTTTGGGATAGGAATTATTATATTCTTCTTGTAGTCTGAGGGTATTTTGCCTGTCTCATACATCTTGCTCACTAGATGGTAGAGTTTTGTTAGGCCTGGCTCTCCCAAGGCTGTCAGTAGTTCTAATGGAATGTTGTCTACTCCCGGGTCATTGTTTCGACTCAGGTCTTTCAGTGCTCTGTCAAACTCTTCACGCAGTATCATATCTCCTATTTCATCTTCACCTACATTCCCTTCCATTTATATAATATTGTCCTCAAGAACATTGCCCTTGTATAGACCCTCTATGTACTGTTCCACCTTTCTGCTTTTCCTTCTTTGCTTAGTACTGGGTTTCCATCTCAGCTCTTGATATTCATGCAAGTGGTTCTCTTTTCTCCAAAGGTCTCTTTAATTTTCCTGTAGGCAGTACCTATCTTACCCCTAGTGATATGCGCCTCTACATCCTTACATTTGTCCTCTAGGCATCCTTGCTTAGCCATTTGGCGCTTCCTGTAGATCTAATTTTTGAGACGTTTGTATTCCTTTTTGTCTGCTTCATTTACTGCATTTTTGTATTTTCTCCTTTCATCAATTAAAATCAGTATCTCTTCTGTCACACAAGGATTTCTACTAGCCCTCGGCTTTATACCTACTTGATCCTCTGCTGCCCTCACTACTTCATCCCTCAAAGCTACCCATTCTTCTTCTACTGTATTTCTTTCCCCCATTCTTGTCAATTGTTCCCCTATGCTCTCCATGAAACTTGTACAACCTCTGGTTTAGTCAGATTATCCAGGTCCCATCTCCTTAAATTCCTCCCACCTTTTTGCATTTTCTTCAGTTTTAATCCACAGTTCATAACCAATAGATTGTGGTCAGAGTGCACAGCTGCCCCTGGAAATGTCTTACAATTTAAAACCAGGTTCCTGAATCTCTGTCTTACCATTATATAATCTATCTGATACCTTCCAGTATCTCCAGGCTTCTTCCATGTGTACAACCTTCTTTTATGATTCTTGAACCAAGTGTTAACTATAATTAAGTTGTGCTCTGTGCAAAATTCTACCAGGCGACTTCCTCTTTCATTCCTTCCTCCCATTCCATATTCACCTACTACGTTTCCCTCTCTTCCTTTTCCTACTGTCGAGTTCCAGTCACCCATGACTATTAAATTTTCGTCTCCCTTCACTATGTGAATAATTTCTTTTATCTCGTCATACATTTCATCAATTTCTTCATCTGCATAGCTAGTTGGCTTATAAACTTCTACTACTGTAGTAGGTGTGGGCTTCGTGTCCATCTTATCCACAATAGTGCGTTTACTACGCTGTTTGTAGTAGCTTACCCGCATTCCTATTTTCCTACTCATTATTAAACCTACTCCTGCATTAGTCCTATTTGATTTTGTATTTATAAGCCTGTATACACCTGGCCAGAAGTCTTGTTCCTCTGCCACCGAACTTCACTAATTCCCACGGTATCTAACTTTAACCTATACGTTTCCCACGCAATATGATGTCTTTTCACCGTAACACCTCAATCACGTTGAAGTATATTTGTGGGTGCATTACGTGTTCCCACCTCTGGACATATGAAGGTAGGTCCAGCATCAGTAATCAGACTACATCTTCTCTCGCCAGAGAAGAGCACGCGACTCCATCCCTCGTTGGTTTAGTCCCTGTGCTGTTGGCACCACCGCAGTCGGAGCCGCCGATAGGCGAGCACCAAAGAAACAAAGCATCCTAGTCCTTGGAAAAAGAGAACACAACCATACAGTCCCTATGCCAATGTGGAGCGTAAGACTGTGTTCCTTTAAGTACTGGTAAATGTTGTTGGAATTGCACCCGATCTTTGACGTCGGACACTTCTTGCCTGTTGCAGAAATTAGCTGTCACCTGCTTCTGTAGTTGACCGTGGTCTACCACTTCCTCTCTTTAGGGGAGCAGTGTGCCAGTGACAGGTTTGGAACACTCTCCATAGACGTGGAACAATGCTGTGAGCTATACAGAACTCCAGGGCCACACTCGTAGCGACACTGGACTCGCATTCGGGAGGACGACGGTTCAATCCCGCGTCCGGCCATCCTGATTTAGGTTTTTCCGTGATTTCCCTAAATCGCTCCAGGCAAATGCCGGGATGGTTCCCCTCAAAGGGCACAGCCGACTTCCTTCCCCGTCCTTCCCTAAACCGATGAGACCGATGACCTCGCTGTCTGGTCTCCTTCCCCAAAAACAACCAACCAACCACTCGTAGCATTTCGTTATTCTTCCCCATGACTCCTCGCTGTGTGAAGTACTTTTGATGTTACGCCTGGGCCATGTTGTAACGAAGGACACCACCACAGTGCACAGTAACTGCTCGTAAGTTGACACACACACACACACACACACACACACACACGCACACACGCGCGCGCACACACACACACACACGCACACGCATATATATATATATATATATATATATATATATATATATATATATATATATATATATGCACAGGGCTTTCACGGTCCAACTGGCTCGTGTTGCCAGGCCAACCCCATTTGGCGCCACAGTCAGGCTGACCTCACAGGATATGACGTCTAGATGACTGGGAGACCTCTGGCAGGAGGCTCCCGCACTTGAATTCGTCTTTTAAAGGGAGTTTATATGTTATTTTATTTATCTCTTAAGTTTATCTATCTTCTTACGTTACGCAAATCAGTGTATAGTTATCCAATGGCTTATGCAGAGAACTGGAAGTCGAACTTCTGAGAACAATCTGAAGTTAAACAAGAACGGAAAAACGCACTTAGCAGGAGGAAATAGAACTCAAAGAAAGACGATGGAACTGGAACGAGAAACAAGTGACTACTCGAAAAAGAGCAGATAAAAGCGGAAACGGTGGACGACAGTTGCTTAGAAATCATTCGTCGGTCCTTGCGTTTAGTTTAGTGAATCATTTCTTTGGATAAACTTTTCAGGGTACAACGTCGTATTCCAAGAAACTCTTCTGTTCCTAACGTTTCGTCCAAAACTGAGCTGGACATCTTCAGAAGCGTTGCTCTTCCGTTGGATCTTGCCGACCCAACTACTCTGGAGATGTCCAGTGCAGTTCTGGACGAAACGTTAGCAATAGAACAGTTTAGTGGACCACGCCCTTATACGTCGAAAGGTTTATCAACAGCATTGTCATCCATTTGTGAAAACCTTCAATCTATCATTCCTGTGGACGCGTTCCCTCGCGAACGACCCACCTATAATCGACACGCTCTCTCACAGCATTACGTCATTAGTGACTTTTCCATAGCGTTTATCCCGTATAGTACAGAATAGCTTTTTCAAGATTTGGCAAATTTTATTACTTCGTTGCTGGATGTCTCTGCTTTCGTTTGGTTGTGAGTGAGTAAGACGATGAAAGTTGTCGTCGAAAGCTTGTAATTTTATTCTACTTTAACGCGGCAAGAACACCGAGAATATTTTACGCATGAGGAAATTTATCGTCGTGACTGTGCAGCTCCTCTGCGACAGACAGAATAACTGGTTTTGTGAAGGGAAATAAACAGACGGCTTGATTAACCAGACACTGCACTTCCAATCACTATGTCATTTCACCACGGATCTCCGAACTAAATCCAGTTTGTCTACCTACAGCCGTGAATCAAGCGGCCAACTGAAATTAGTACTGCTCAGTCATTGGAATGCACAGGGAATGAAGGGCAATACAACAATCTAAACACCGGAAATAGATATAAGCTCAATGTAAAGAAATTATTTGTGTACCAGCTGAGTACCCGGTGTTGTCCTGTTGTTGAAATCTGCATTTAGTCTATCTCCTCCTTACTCCTCTCTCTTCACCTCCACCACTCTCTCTCACTGTCCACCTCATCCAACCCCCACTCCCTACCTACCTCCACTGGCCCCTCTCCATCTCCTCCCCCCCCCCTTCTCCCTAACAGTGTTTACCTCGCCCCTCTGTCCATGTATACCTCCCCTGTCTGTCCACCTATTTCTCCCCCTCTAATTCTACCTCCTCCTGCTCTCTCTCAACATCACCTTCTCCCCTCTCTCTCACTGCCTCTCTCTTCCATCCGTCACATCTCCCCGTTCATCTTCTCCCCTTTCCTTACTCCACCCATCTCCTTCTCTCCCCTCTCTCTGTACATTCCCCCTCTCCTATCCCTTCCCACCTCCTCCTACCTGTGTCTCTCTCTTCCTTCTGTCTCACTGTCCCTCCATATCCTTATCCATCCTTTCCTCTCTGTATTATCACATCCACAGCAAACTGAGGCGGGTGGGTCTAACCCTTCAGTACTTCTTTCCACATTTTGACTAACATGTGTACCAAATTTGACCGAAATCATTTCAGAAGTTTAGGAAGAGATTTTTACTCCTGGTTTTGCCCGCAGGCGCACATGTTCAATATTTGGCTGGATTGAAGAGTTTTTAGCAAACAGAACAAAACATGTTATTCTCATTGGAGAGACGTCTACAGACGTTAAAGTAACCTCTGGCGTGCCACAGGGGAGTGTTATGGGACCATTGCTTCTCACAATATATATAAATGACCTAGTAGATAGTGTCGGAAGTTTCATGCGGCTTTTCGCGGATGATGCTGTAGTATACAGAGAAGTTGCAGCATTAGGGAATTGCAGCGAAATGCAGAAAGATCTGCAGCGGGTAGGCACTTGGTGCAGGGAGTGGCAACTGACCCTTAACATAGACAAATGAAATGTACTGCGAATACATAGAAAGACGGATTATTTATTGTACGATTATATGATAGCGGAACAAACACTGGTAGCAGTTACTTATGTAAAATATCTGGGAGTATGCGTACTGAACGATTTTAAGTGGAATGATCATATAAAAGTAATTGTTGGTAAGATGGGTGCCTGGTTGAGATTCATTAGGAGAGTGCTTAGAAAATGTAGTCCATCAACAAAGGAGGTGGCTTGCAAAACACTCGTTCGACCTATACTTGAGTACTGTTCATCAGTGTGGGATCCGTACCAGGTCAGGTTGACGGAGGAGATAGAGAAGATCCAAAGAAGAGCGGCACGTTTCGTCACAGGGTTATTTGGTAAGGGTGCTAGCGTTACGGAGATGTTTAGCAAACTCAAGTGGCAGACTCTGCAAGAGAGGCGCTCTGCATCGCGGTGTAGCTTGGTGTCCAGGCTTCGAGAGGGTGAGTTTCTGGATGAGGTGTCGAATATATTGCTTTCCCTACTTATACCTCCCGAGGATATCACAAATGTAAAATTAGAGAGATTCGAGCGCGCACTGAGGCTTTCCGACAGTTGTTCTTCCCGCGAACCATACGCGTCTGGAACAGGAAAGTGAGGTAACGACAGTGGCACGCAAAGTGACCTCCGCCACACACCCTTGGGTGGCTTGCGGAGTATAAATGTAGATGGCGATGTAGATATATTTCACAAATATTTAATATATTTCACTTGTCGTTGTACACATATTCCATCTGTACGTCTAGAGAATTGCGCTCTGCAGTTTCATTTTCATACAGCTCAATGTTTAAGACGTATCTCCTGAATTATGTGCTATAGAATGGTATAATTCTGCACGTACATCCAATGGTATACGCGTCTACTGCCTGCGAAATGAGTTGCGAATAGAGTTAGTAGTTAAGAAGTAATTAAGTAAAACGTTATACTTCTTGCTTCAGTTACTCATGCATCTCAGTGTTAATGACAGCATATCTCCTGAATTATGTGTCGTACAGCGATATATTTTTATAAGAAGAGTTAGCGACCGATGTCGATACTGTCTGCGAACAGTATTGCGAATAGAATTAGTAGCAACGAAGTAATAAGTTTGAAAGTATTGCATGACGTGGAAGTTTCTCACGCTGTCATTGTTCATGATTTCTTAGTGTCGTACATTGATATAGTTTTTCCGGTACCTTCAGTGGTATATGTGAATACTGCGTGAAAAATGTGTCACGAATACAGTTATAATAAAGGATTTATAAATGATTTATGAGGCAGTTTTACTGAATGGACAATGAAAAGTTTTAAGGGAAGTGGGACTGACTAAGCTGCAGGCTTAGCAAACCTCTTAGGCTTTGACAATTTTTATTAGCTATGAAAAAGTTGGTGCGCATGCGGTACGTCATTGATGCATGCATTCACCACCTAAGTATTATTTACTGCAACTCCCCCTCGTTTTTTGTTGTAAATCTTAGAGGCATTTTTATACCTAATGAAAATTCACACTCGCGTATTATCCAAAGTATCTTTTTGGAGTTAAAAATCTCTATGTGGCTAGGAGTAATTAGTTTATACTTCATTTTAAAAAATTATTATACTAAAATTTTATTTACGAGCTTCCGGCATGCTGGTGTAGCAACTTCTGTTAAGCAGTAGAACGAAAAACCAGTCCAAGTTGGAAATTTGTACTTTTTATTCATTCGATGACCGGTTTCGGGCCGAGACCGATTTCCAGATCATCATAAAATAGTCGAAAATGGAATTTTATAAGCTGTCAGAAATGTGAAATAACGTTTACAGTGCATACTAATTATTATCAGTATTTAAATAATTATTTTCTACTTTTTTGTCTTGTGTGTACATAAAACCATTTTGATGAGACTATGAGGAAGACATCTGTTAAATTTCAGGTATATTTCACTGTCTTCTCATCTGATCGTATCTGATATACAGTACTGTTATACCTGACTAATAATATATCAGGGTATTTAATTGCTATTTTCCTAAGAAATAAAAAGAAGAACCAAGAAAAACTATTTTTGCATACCTTTATTAAGATTTTTATTTCAATACTGTCGTTACACTCATGGCCTTGCCGTTGTACGCATATGTAACGTATGTTGACCGTATCTCCTCCTTCATCCTCTCTTTCATCATCTCCCCCTCCTCCCCTCTCTCTTCCTAACCCCTCCAAACCTCTCTTATCCTTCATCCTATCTCTCTGTCTCCTCCTTCCACCTTTCTGTCCATCTTCTCCACACCACTATCTGTTTCTATTTGCTCTACCCCTTCTTCGACCATCTCATCTTACCACCCTCACCCACCACCCCCGCCCCTGTTAACCTCCTCCTCCGTCCTTTGCCTGTGCATCTCCTCACACTTCTCTTTCAACTTCCTCCTCCCCCTCACAGCTCACCCTCTCCTCCCTCCTCTCTACCCAACTCCTCATCCCATATGTCTCCTCCTGCACCATCTCTGCCCATCTCTCCCTCACCATTCTGTCTATCTCCTCCTACCTATTCTTTACCCTCAAACGTACGTGTCCGCACATATAGGCAGATACATTACATTCCGATGCCACACTACGTGATAAAAAGTATCCGGACACCTGGCTGAAAATGGCTTACAAGTTCGTGGCACAATCCATCGGCAATTCTGGATTTCAGTATGGTGTAGGCCAACACAACCTTGACGACAGCTTCAACTGTCGCAGGCATACGTTTAATCAGGTACTAAATGGTTTCTTGGGGAATGGCAGCCCATTCTTCACGGAGTACTGCACTGAGGAGAGGTATCGATGTCTGCCAGTGAGGCCTGGCACCAAGTCGGCGTTCCACAACATCCCAAAGGTGTTCTATAGGATTCAGTTCAGGATTCTGTGCGGGCCAGTCCATTACAGGGATGTTATTGTGGTGTAACCACTCCGCCACAGGCCGTGCGTTATGAACAGGTGCTCGATCGTGTTGAAACATGCAATCGCTATCCCTAAATTGCTCTTCAACAGTGGGAAGCACTGCTTAAGACATCAATGTAGGCCTGTGCTGTGACAGTGCCACGCAAAACAACAACGGGTGCAAGCCCCCTCCATGAAAAACACGACCACACCGTGACACCACCGCCTCCGAATTTTACTGTTGGCACTACACACGCTAGCAGATGACATTCTCCGGGCATTCACCATACCCCGCCTTGCCATCGTATCGCCACATTGTGTATCGTGATTCGTCACTCCAGACAACGTTTTTCCACTGTTCAATCGTCCAATGTTTACGCTTCCTACACCAAGTGAGGCGTCGTGTGGCTTATAAGCAGCCACTAGACCATGAGATTCAATTTTTCTCATATCCTGCCTAATTGTCATAGTACTTGCTGTGGATGCTGATGCAGTTTGGAATTCCTGTGTGATGGTCTGGATTGATGTCCCCCTATTACACATTACGACCCCTTTCATCTGTCGGCGGTCCCTGTCACTCGACAGACGAGGTCGGCCCGTACGCTTTTGTGTTGTACGTGCTACGGCAAGAAAGAAAGAATGAATGATGGCTGACTAAGCCAGAAATATTACAGTGTCCCTTCACGTTTCCACTTCACTATCGCATCGGGAATAGTGGACCTAGGGATGTTTAGGAGTGTGGAAATCTCACGTAAAGGCATATGACACAAGTGACAGCCAATCACCTGACTACGTTAGAAGTCCGCGAGTTCCGCGGAGCGCCCCATTCTGCTCTCTCACGATGTCTTATGACTACTGAGGTCGTTGATATGAAGTACCTGGCAGCAGGTGGCTGCACAACGCACATAATATGAAAAACTTACATATTTGGGGCTTTTCGGGTACTTTTGATCACATAGCGTACCTGAACAATGCAGTTGCTGTGCAGCGCAGATTAGCTGTCACCTGTTACCAACTTTTTTCACGACCCCTGAGTGAACAGTCTGACATGAAAGCAAGTTACGATTGCACTGTTCTCCAGTCCTGACCTAAGTTTAGAATTTCAAGCTCTAGTTCGTCGGGAAGTTAGTTTAAAATCAACTGCAAAATTTGTAACAGACTGATTGGTAAGCGGCCTAAAATGGTGTTAAAAGGGTAGTTGGTAAAATGCTGCGTATGAACATGAAACACGCGTCATGAGACTTAAAACATCTATGTGAAATAGCATTACGGTGCGCTGTTGCAGATATTTTAATACGATGGTAGCCGTGAGAACGTCCTTTTTCAGATTTCCGTATCTGTATACAGTGCGTTAAAAATAAGTGTCGCACATTTTTAGAAGTGGTAGTACCAATCAAAACAAGGAAATAAGTCCAACAAAAATGGGAATTGAACTGCGTACCCTAAGAGATACGAGCAAATATTCATCTTCGATGCTGTGCAACACATTTGTTCTATAGAACAAGAGCTCATTACTCTTAAACTATGCACTTCTGAGCCCATGTTTTGGTGGCTACTTCCACCTCTCTACTAATTGACAGTTCCTTAACACCCTATATATTAATTTCATTGTACCATCTCTCTGCCCATATGCCCACTTGTACATTCCTGTAGAGAACAAACACAGTGCCTCTAACCAACTTTTCGAACTGAACTCACTCTGCAGATTATGTGGTTTGGCACTGCAGCTATGTCGGTGAAAGAAAGAGGGAGCAAGGCTGATAATATGAGAAAAGATGGCCCATGCATACGAAATATTCGCCACCCTTCATAAAAAAACACTGACAACACCTCGGTCATACCTCTGCGACCACTTGCAGCTGCCTACTCTGCCAGCAATATTACCCTTCCAGGAATATTGACGGAAACTCAATTGCAGGCACACTTGGCTGTAAGATGTAGCCCGTGTAAGGGCATCTTTACGTGGCGGCTGCTTCAGAGAGCTGGAAAGTAAGGCTAATTGAACGTCACTAGGCAGGGTTAAGGACTCGGCCCCTCTCCTAGGAAGCAGAGCACTATCGTGGTTGGTACTACTTCGTATTGTTACTCTACATAAATGTAGCTTCAAAAGACTAAATCCCTTCTACAGACGAGTTCCGAGGGACCTTTTCGCGTCTGTTACGTTGCCCCTACTTGGTGTGAACCACCGACCACCCACTACCAGTGTGTCTTTGCACTTGTAGCGTCCTCCTTCATTCGGAGCTATGGTGAAAACGGAGGACTAAGAACTAAGAATAGCTACATCTACATTAAAGTCACCGACAATCATTTCGGCTTCTAATGAATAATATGCTCTAATTTCCATCTCTCCCTCGCCTCCGGAATACACGCAGTATCGTTACACAGATTTTATCATTCGTTAATTAATAATTTATTCGCCAAACACAATATATCAGATTTCATTTTAATTAAGCACAATTGAATTTCAACTGTACAGTTATATAAAAATCTCCAACCCTTCGGGACCACTCTAGAAGTTCTTGCATGTTGTCAGTGTATGCCTGTAACACTCTGAGTTTGCCAGCGAGAGCCGGCACAGTGCACATATCCTGTGTCAATTAAAGGTAGAGTTTGCGTCTGCAAGCCGTCCACACGGGTGTGCGGGGCTAATTTTTTTTTATCATATTCCAAAAAAATACCGAACAGCAACGTCGCCTTTGGCACTATAAAGCAATTTTCTGTATACAGGATGCCATTTGTGGTTTTTTCACATTCTCTTAAAATTTCCATTGCCTGCTCGTTTCCTGCCGTGGTCCCCTTCTGTTACACAACTGAGCTTATTGCCAATAGCGGTTGCGGAAAACAAGTTTCACGAACGTTCCGAATAAAGGGACCATTGAAAGTGTGTGAATCAACGTGCTCGAATAACAAAACTAAAAACAGTCACATCAGCCGACACACTGCCGTACCGACTACTTGAATGTGTAACCGACATGAAAACTGTGGACAGTTGAGTGCTACTTTTACGACAATAGTGCAGAGTTTCTCATTACAATACGATGGAACTTTACGGATCCGATCCTCATATGTAAAATAGATTCAGGCACTCGTTCCGACTATGCTTGAGGCTGTTTGTCGTCAGCTCCAGATAAGTCATAACGTCGGGGGGGAATTTTCTTGTTGTCTTTACCGAGATGAGAAAGGAGTCCACTCTTTCGGAGCGTTCTGTATTAATAAACGGCTCAAGTCACCTAATCCTAGTTTATGGTTGCCTAGCTAGTTGTTAGCAGGGACAACAAAAATTTGATTTATAGTATTCATGTAATTATTAACCAAAATTAAAAATTCAAAATACTGTATCAGCCTACTCATTAACAGTACACCTATTGTAATTCGCGCGTTCGCTTTCTAACCGAGAGCGCTACAGTTTTTGCTTTCTCAGCACTTTTCTAAATTCCTTGTTAAATCACGTCTGTCTTTCCCATCCTTAATCCGCTTACTCGGCTTAGACTTGATTTAAAATCTGTTTAAACTTTGCCCATAGTTCCTTTGCAGTTGTACTGCAAGTAAATGATGTCAGTTCGTTGTCTAAGTGCGATGCTACCAACCGTCTATCTGGTTCTCCTAGCAGGAACACTCTCCTAATGTTCTTGATTGCTTTATTAACGCGGGCAACCAAAGTCGCTATGATGGCACCATGGTCACTAATATCTGCCTCTATACTGAGGTCTAAAATGTTTCCATTGTGGTTGGACTGTCGAACTAGCTGCTGAAGACATCACAAGACTGTCTGTCTATCTGTAATGTGTGGTTTCACCGCCAGACACCACACTTGCTAGGTGGTAGCCTTTAAATCGGCCGCGGTCCGTTAGTATACGTCGGACCCGCGTGTCGCCACTGTCAGTGATTGCAGACCGAGCGCCGCCACACGGCAGGTCTAGAGAGACTTCCTAGCACTCGCCCCAGTTGTACAGCCGACTTTGCTAGCGATGGTTCACTGACAAAATACGCTCCCATTTGCCGAGACGATAGTTAGCATAGCCATCAGCTACGTCATTTGCTACGACCTAGCAAGGCGCCATTATCATTTGCTATTTATCTTGTGACGCATGTACCGTCAGACCGATGTTCACCAATTATGGATTAAAGTTAAGTATTCCATAAGCTCCGTACTTTTTTTACTGGACTCAATTCCTTTAACTGTTCCAGACCTCACCCCTTCCTTCGTGAGCTTAAACGCGTGCCTTTCGGCTATCTCATAGTGGCTTGGCTGTCTTGCCAAGTCACAACACAATGAAACCATAGTCTATACTCGGTAGGTTAAATTGGCCTGAAACTAAAACTGAATGACCTGGGTGTTTCCGGACTATTGACTGTAGCCTTCCTATCAATGACCCTACCGTCACAGCAGACTCGGTTTGGCAGTGAAAACATCCAACAATTAACCTGATATCACCTAGACCTGTTACACGTCTACACTTCACTATCACACTCGGATTAGATCTCAGCAGAGACAGTATTTTTGTCAAAGGCTATGAAGAGACACCCTCGTATGAGTGTAATCTGTCTTTTTCATATACGTCCCATGACTCGATAAGTATTTCAGAGCTTCCTACTTACCGATTCAGTCAGCTCTCAGTCCCGAGAATAAAGTGAGTGAGACGTGGAACTTAGGGAAAGCAGGAAAGGTGTGGACGGGGCCTAATCAGTTACTGTTGGTTGCACAGAAAACAAACTCTGTATTTTAGAGAAACAAAACTCTCAACAATCATTTTCAAAAGATTTTACTACACTGGCGCCTGAAACCTTAATTAGAAGAATTGCAAGTTAATTGTCTGCTGAAGGCCACAAGCAATATTACACACAATCAACGGCTGAAGGCCTGATTAAGAAGGTTGAAAATTATTCGTGGGCTGAAGCCCACAAGAAATTTCAAGGGCTGAAGGCCTGAATTACTAATAAGGTGGAAATTTACACTTACAAAATACTAAAACCCTTTCTAATAATGTTAATAACTTGTAACAAGCTATCGTGACGGTAGAAGGCCTCACTAAAACAGGACTGGAAATTATTTGTCGGCCATGAACGTCACAATCAACGGCTGAAGGCCTAATTAAGGAAGGATTCAAAATTATTGGGGGCTGAAGGCCACAAGCAATTATCAGAATAGTCAACGGCTGAAGGCCTGAATTATAAATAAGGAAGGCAGTTGCATGTTAAAATAGTAAAACCTTTTTTAAACAATCTTAACGAACTGTAACAGGCTATAGTGACGGCTGCAGAACTTAAGGGAAAATTGAAAATAATTTGTCGGATGAAGGCCACAAGCAGTGTTACAAATAATTAACGGCTGGAGGCAGGAATTAAAAGTGGTGAAGGCCTTAACATGTTAAAACGTTAGAGTAAAATTTAAACAGTTATGACAACTTGTCCAAATAAGACGGAGTGATCCACATGCACTGCTCCCTGAATCGACCTGTGGAAGGTGACTACAGCTGTATAAGCGGTGAGACAGGCAGCTAAGAGTTGTACTCACCTAACAGGATGGCAACTCACACTACGCGTAGTTTAAGCGCCGACCTACCGACTAAGGCAAGGGCGAAGAGACGGTCAGCACCACGTCTTCAGAAATACACCCAAGGCCTAAGGAAGCAAGGTAGACCTCCCAAAAATATCTGCACAATACTGTTTAAGAGGCTGTCGAACTACACGCCCTGTCGGACAGCATCAACACGACGAGAAAAGGTACACTGCCAGAAAACTGGGGCGTTAGCGGCCACAAGGCAGAAAACACTTCACTAATAAGAATAATACTAAATCCAAACTAACATCAAGGAGTAGAAGGCGGCTAATTGCTTCTGCCAACTAGACTGACTCCACTTGTTGCGGTTGGTCTCACCGACCCAGGGAGCAGCAACACGTAAACAGCGAGATCTCAAACAGTGGAGGTTTCAGTACTGGACACGGTTCACTCAACTTCAAACGTCCTGGGTTCGGTCGTCGGCTACAGCCCCTCGGTCTGACAATGCCTGCACGCCGCCAGCGGTCCCGGCCTGTCTTCGCCCTGTGGACCTCCTCGCTGCTCCGTCCGAAATGAACTGCCTCTGACACACACGACGACCCGGAATACTAGCCGTGGCACCAAAGATAGTACCACACTACTGGCTATCAATAACCGCTGCTGCTGCCACTCGAGGACTAACAATAATAGCAGCTCAGTGGCACCATTAACACAAGAAGGAATGGAGACGCCACTACCACTATTACACAACATCAAGATATGAACGGCAAGAACGCGAGCCACACACGGCTCAGTGAGTGCTAGAAGTTTGCTGGAGGGTAGTAAATTCGGGGACCTCGTTACGAATACTTCAACTTACTGATAAAGGTTTGACAGCCGAAGTGTCTTTACTCTCAATGTGGTAAGATTTCGCCATGTATGAGTCGTATGGTGAGTGTTCATCAGAGAACCTCAATCTACCCCCTAGCCTAAGGAAACACGCATGTGCACTCCACAAGCGCTCTCCTACACGAGTGGCTGCTTCCTTTGTACGGTGCACCTCTAACCTATCAAGGGGATACCTACAATACACCACCTGATAATGCAGGTCCAGATATCGGCAGCTAAGTCCATCACAGAGTCGATGAAGCCTTTGGTTGAGACCCTCCATACGGCTCCAAACCACGACGGTGCAGATTGCGAGCTCTGCTCACACACCGCGCACGAAGCCAATAGCCTTCACCACCTGTGCCAGACTGGGGATGACCTCAGGCCCAAGCGGCAGGCGCCTTTGTGGCTGTCGTGAACCACAACTTGCAGACCACTGCACCTTGCACCCTCGATAGCCGCCGGAAATGTCTCCTCCACATCTCGGAGAAGGACCACGGCAGACGTACCGAGTGACTGTAGGCTTTGTTTCTGGCCCTGAACGATGTCTACCTTAGGGGCACCATCACGCACATCAAGTTGGAGCTATCTACAAGGGCGTTCGAAAATTCACTTTATAAACTTCTAGGGTTGTAGCGGGTAGTGACTACATAATATTTTGAACAAGAACCTGTGTCCAGTAGCGTCAAACAACGTCGCTTCAGAGCGTCATAATTTTAGGCACCATTTTATGTATATGTATGTATACAGTGGGACATTCCTCGAAGATATTACAATCTTTCAAAGATGATGGACAAGGATAAATGTATTAATCTGAGGTAAGGGTCCCTGTACCGGAACGAAAGTGTGGAAAGTTGTAAGCGAAAACCGTTCTGCATCTACCGGTATTGATGATGCTAAGAGTTTAGGCTAGGCAACTTTCACATATGATAGTATGGACCAAAACAAGAAAAGATGACTGGTAAACATAGGGTCTACAATACGTATAGTGAGAGCTATGAGCACTTGTCCAATAAAAGAGATGTGTTTCACACTAGCGAAGATAAACAACTGCTGATAGTTCCTTAGGTCTGGATTTTAGAGACGGTGTTTACTAGAGATTTTTTTTTTTTTACTTTAGTTCATTCCACCACCTCTGGATGTTACTTATCCTACATTCTTAGTAACAATACCGTTACATGTATTCCACTCTCAGAACAGTTTCCTCTTAAAATTTTCCTTCGTTCGTTTCTGGTACAGCGATCCTTACCTCAAATTTATACATTTCTCCTTATCCAACTCCTTGAAAGTTTGTAAGATGATCATGGAATCACCCTTATATTCATACATTTACATACACTGGCGCCTACAGCTTTGAAATCAACTAGCGTCGTTGGATGATGTTTCCGGACAGGGTTCCCTTTCAAAATATTGTATATTCACTACCCTCTACAAGTTCTAGACGTTTGTAACTTGAATTTCCGAACACCCTGTACAGAGACCGAGTCACAGTCAACTGATACCAAATCCACGTCTCCCATGGATGTTATTACTTGCGGTCGTTGTGTGTCCGGCTATGCAGATCCAAGGATTCTATTATTTTGTGTTACTTTGGCTTTGTAAATAGCAAAAAACTTTGCCTAATGTTTGTTTATTATTGTTGTGTCCCGCACGGGGTAACCGAGCGGTATAGGGCACCTTGCACGGTTCGCGTGACTCCTCCCCCCCCCCCCCCCCGTCCGAATTTCGAGCCCTCCCTCGTGCATAGGTGTGTGTGTGTGTGTGTGTGTGTGTGTGTGTGTGTGTGTGTGTGTGTGTGTGTGTGTGTTTTGTCCTTGGTGTAAGTTAGTGTAAGATTAAGTAGTGTGTTAGCTTAGGGGCCGACGACCTCAGCAGTTTGGGCCCATAAGACCTTACCGCAAATTTCCAAAAAAATATTGTTCTGTACTATAACAATTACACGATTTCGAGGAAATGAAATACCTCTCAATGTCACCACCTTCATATTAGGAAAAAAGGAAAAAAAATACATCTCAAAAATACGCATATCTGCAGTTGGCAATCGTCTGCTTGTTACAACCGTCGATGTCGCGTCATGATTGTATCACAAGTACCAGTACCACATATTTCATTCTAGCGGCTTGTTACGTCATTTTCATTGGGTCAAACAAGCCCTTCGTTAGAATAATCACGTGGCTTATGAATCGAATTAGGTTTAATGTAATTTTAAGCTGTGGCGATGACCAATTATGCATATCACTTAGTACATATCAATTACAATGGGACTCCCGCATAAATTGCCTGTGCGGTTCGTATGCAAATCGTGTTTATAATATATTGATTAAATCAGCTTGAAAGAGCTGTGTATAGGCTAAAAGCGTACAGAAAGAAACCATAGAAAAATGTAAAAATTGAAATGACAAAATGTTATCAAATCAAACGAATCTGTTTGATCGGAGGATTTCGAAGCTGAAATTTTCTCTTTGTGAAATGTAACAACAGCTGCCGATGAATATTTATCAATGTTTTAATTAGTATCTTAAACATCGCCTTTAAAGTAGAACTGGTTATCAGAATAGAGATATTTTGACATCGTGGTTCGACTGAAATGCTTTAATGGCTTCAAATGGCTAGTCTAAAGGAAACTGTTAAAAATAAGGCGGGCAGTTTTCTCATATAAAATTTTGCACGCTTAGTGCACGGAAGCTGTTCCTGACGATACCTATTATGTCACAGCGAAGAAGAACTAATTCTAATTTCCAACAGATCTTAGGAACGCTGGGGATAATTTCTGAACCAGAAAGTAATATAAAAACTTCAACCACACGAAGGAACGTGATAAGATAAATACATGTAAAAAGTTTGATATGGAAAGGGAGTGATAACTTAAGCAATTTCATACATTAACCAAAAGAGTCTATTGTTTTATAACAGAACCAACTTTTCCTACACAAAATTTCAGGTTGTAATTTATGAAGCAGTTCTCATCTGCAATTTCAGTCAACGGATTTGTGAAAAGAGGAGCGAGTTCAAAAGAATTACATCACAATATCATGACAAGGTTTCTCAAAAGTCTTTTTAACTACATGGTTCCCCAGTCACCAATAAATAGTTTCCACTTGCTGGGGAACAGTTATCAACAGAAAAAATTATTGGAGTGTTACAGGTTGCTTCCGTTTTACTGAATGCAAGCTTTCACTCTGCCTAATTTCGTCGCAGCGACTTTTAGTTCTGAAGTGTGCATGTAACCCACAATAGTGCTACAAATTTCCACTAGTTTCCGGCTGAAAAGATAGAGTTACCTTCGCGTGGATATTTAAAATTGACGTTGGGCGTAGCAACCACGTTCCCATTGTTACTGAGTTCTGAATTCGGAAGCAATAAAAGGATCTCTCTCAGCAAACAGTTTTTCGGAAGATGCGTGCTCTTCTTTTTCGTGATAACTGAGTTTCATATACGAGTAAGTTCACGGTATTAGGAAATCCACCTCTAACGAAAAACTTTGGAAGAGATCAGCAGCAGATAAATATTTTTAAATCAGAAACCGTACCTTATTAGATCTCATAAAATCGAACGGTTTTACTATTCATTTGTGATACTTGACCGTCCTTTAGTTCATACTTCGAATTTCTATTCCATTTGCCTAACTCTGTATCAGTAGGTGAGAAGTTGTTCATTATGAGGGCGGTATAATCCCTCCTTTGAATATCTGTCAGCCCATTCACATTTAGATGGTTTCACACTTCAAGTCAGATATTAAAGCCACTTTTACAACAACTTAAAACACTCTATTCTTTTATCTGTATATGGATTGTTGTGGAGAACTTACGATGAAAGTAGGTTAAATTACAATGAAATGAATACCCCCTAGCTGGATACAACGGGGACAGGTGAAAATGTGTGCCGACCGGGACTCGAACCCGGGATCTCCTGCTTACATGGCAGACGCTCTATCCATCTGAGCCGACGAGGACACAGAGGATTGTGCGACTGCAGGGATTTATCTCTGGCACGCCTCCCGTGAGACCCACATTCCCAACTTATTTTGAGCGGTGAACCTTAACTATATATGAAGATAGTACCGTCTTCATGTATAACATGTTAAGATGTTAAGATGGTATCTGTTCTTTCGGACATGTCCGAATGACCAGATACCGTCTTAATATACAGAAAGTAAGTTTCACATGATGTACCACTGCCAACTAAAATAGCTCGATAAAACTTGGAACATACACAGAAACAACTTCTATAGTATTGCACGGTACGGTAGAGAAAAGAACAACTGAAATAAACACGCAATAAAACGAACTGATGTTACACTTTTCTTGAAAGACAATTAGACGCAAGTCACCGTAATTTATGATGGTCTCCTGCACACTATAAAAGGCGGGACATGGTTTGTGATAGGATGTTTTATCGCCACGAACAGCAGTGCACGCACTTCAATGTGTTGCCATGCCGGCCACAAGGTCGGTAAGGAGTTCTAGTAGCGAGGCATTCCGTTCCTTCATCAGCGCTATTGACAACTACTGGCTGGTGCTTTGTGGATGTGTTCACGTTTCAGTACGTCTCCCAACGCATCCGGCACCTGCTCGATGGGTTTCAGGTCAGTGGTACGAGCACGTCTCTTCAAGAACTCCACCACCAGCGCCGTTCTTGTGTTCTAAGTGGTGCCACGTCTTGCCATGTCAGGGTACGTCCGGAATTGTCGAACGCGTTAGTTATGGTGGCCCAGATGTTATGGTGTGGGGAAGCATAAAGTTGCAAATCTTTGAACTCTGTACTCTCACCCATCAAAGTTGCTGTGAAACTGTACTCCTTCTCTATGTGTGACTTTTCAGAGGTGCATTCGCCACCGACTTAATTTTTATGGATGCCAGTACGTAACCGCATCGAACATGGCAGTTGCATGCTGATGACTATTGGAAGACTTCCACACAAAACCACCAAGAACAGCAGAGTGTCGGCGATTGTGTCAGGTACATGTAACGTACTGCACTTTACACCAAGGAAAAAAACCATTCCAGTCCTGTTGGAGGCAAATTACTGGAAACAGCAAATACCATGAAGCATTTAGAATTAATTGTCTGGAGCGATCTAAAAATGAATGAGTCCTAGTAATTATAGGAAAAGAAGTTACCATGATGGTAGTCAATACACGAATCTTCCTTCCCTTGTCCGTAATTTCACAGAGTCGGTATGTTAATTATCAGATTTGGCAATTATTTTAGTGGTTTAGTGTGGTCGGATATCCTTCCAGCCACTACCCCTTCGTACCCACCACCCCCGCGCAATGGAAACTATGCAACCCAATAGTCTTCCACTAGTAGTATCTCTTGCGTAAATGTGCGAATGTTTTCTAAATGTTTGTGCCTAAAAACCACGTCCACTCTGCCTTGCACACCGGACGCTCTCGTTAGTTCAACGGGTGTATTCATTCTGGGGCCGGTACGCCACCCCCAACTTATCCTATACAGTCATCGAAACACGACACCAACATTTTTCTTTCCCTCTAATCGAATACATACTTTTTTCTATGGCATTTGAAAGAAGCTTCTAGGAGCAGGGGAAGTGGTTCAACAAACGTCTGCCCTATTATACCAAATGAAAGCAAACATGTGACTTACGTTTACTATCACGGCTGTCATTACCAAGTCCTGAAAATCTTGACCCCGAGGATTGCTGCACGCTATAAAGTGACCCTGGAGAAATATTACTGCACGTTGAATTTCATCTGAAGTTAAGAACAGCACAGGCCCGTGTCATAAGGTATGCCTTCGGGAGTCGTCCGTGTTACGTAACACACGTCTCTTTTCTAAACTTTAGCTACTGTTGAATCCGTCAGCTATTAAGTTTGATGAGCGTGTACATCAGTCGCTACTGTGTGGAGGGCCATGCCGGAGGTCTGCAAGCGCTTCCTTCCACATAGCAGTGCTCGGCATTAATACCATGCGGTTGTCCAGCGGCGACCAGTTTCCGCCACCATGCAGTGATGGGAAATCTTGCACTGACTGGCCCAACCGCATGTTACGTATTACCAGATACCATAATTTTCACACACCTGAAGATGGGATTTTAAAATCTCAAAACCGGTCACAGTTTAAATAAATATTAGTGCAACTGAAGCTGATATCTCGAAATTAATTATCATTTCTCTCAGTTCTGGATGTCCTATGTACCAAACCTTTTTCTTTATAATGTTTGCAAAGACAAATCGTGAGTGCCTGGTGTGATGTGGATATATTAAGTATGCAACTGCTCAGCTTGTCCAATAATTTGGCGACATTCGCCATAAACGATATACCCTTCTTCCACTGTCTTATAAATTGTGAATGTCTCAATAGCTTCAGGGCAAATTATCTGATTTCTACAACAGCAGAATAATTGCACGCATAAACACAAGAACCATAACAGAGTCACGTGTTGGCGTACAGTTGGATATATTTTGTGTGGCCTGTCTTAGCTCTCTCACCCCGTAGGCTTTAACTCCACCTAGTCATAAGTTCAGTGAATGATAACTGCAGGGTGGAGCAAGAAAAGGCCGCCAATTGTCATCTATTGTTTCGAAGCTGTTGGGACTACGTTTTTTATTGTCAGTACGAAATCCGTTGCGACTTGGTTAAGACGTGTGAAGTAAAGTAAATAGATCAGCGAGATGTATCCCTCTCGAGAAAGTCGTAGTAGTAGAGGCGTACGTGTCTACCGGTTCTTGTAAGTAATGCGGGACCTTTCACGCAAAGAAGTTTTCTGACGTTCTCGTACCAGCGAAGAGCAGCGTACGTAATTTGGTAACGAAAGTGAAGTACTACAGGCTCAATTCCAAATTCGAAAAAGAATCTAGTCCTGTCCGTTTGTACACCTGCTATGATCGCAGATATTGAAACACGAATGCTCCGCAGTCCAAAGAAGTCAGCATGAGAACTGTTGCAACAAGTGAGAATTTCGCAAAGCAATATGAGATGTGCCCTATAACTGAAGAATGAAGATAGAGCAACAGTTCGTGCATTGCTGGGGAAACAGTCCGCATTCGGGGCCAGTTTTTCGTGCGCCACCCTGCATTGTGACTTGGAGGCTTTTCGTGGCCGTGCTGCTGCTGCTGTCTTGAGGTTCTGCTGATTCTGTGCCATTCTGTCGCTGATGCTGTCTTCGGTTATTTCCAAGAATGTTTGCCTATCGAAGTTGGAGCGCTCCAAGCGTTACATATCGAAGTTGCGATAGTAAATCGATTATGGCGGTCTCGTGGCGCGCGTTATGATGATCGTCATTTGTATCAGTTTTGCGTTGTTTCTTCAGTTTCAGTTAATTACGTTCCGGCCATAATTGTTTGTGACATTTTCCCTTCATAGCGAGTGTAATGAGTCGTATTTCTCAAGTTTCGTCTGCGGATCGCCTCACATGGAGATCTCTCATCCCATGCATAAGCAGTGCAGACAAATGTTTGACTGTTTTCCGGAAATATGGACCTCTGCCCGACGAAGTCACGAGAGATTGTATTGAATGTGGTGCTGCCAAGTCTGTGAAACTGCGTAAGAGGAGTGCGGACACAGAGATTCCATTGCAATTTCATTGCAGGCTTTGTGAAAAGCGAACCAGCATCAAGAAAAATACATGGTTCGATTCCTCTAAATTATCAATTGAGACGAGCATAATTCTTGTGTCATGCTGGATTCGTGATTACACTCTGCGAGCCACAGCATCAGAAACTGGGCTATCGGTGAATACCATCTGTGATTACTTCGTGTTTTGCCGAGAAATGTGCTACGTCGTAGTGACAAACGACAGTGTGCCAATTGGTGGACCGCATAAAATAGTGGACGTAGACGGGTCTCACATTGCTAGGGGAAAGAACAGAGAGGGCGGGCTACTAAAACTGAAGTAGACCATATTTTGGTTGTTAGGGGCATAGAAAGTGAGTCACGCAAGTGTTTGGTTGTCAGGGTATTGTCGCGAGGCAAGGTGACTCTAGTGAGTCTTATAAAGCATTTCATACTGCCAGGAACAAAAGTAATCACCGACGGGTTCCAGTCATACCACAGTCTCAAAGCTGAAGGGTTCGAGCACGAATTTGTGAGCCACTCTGTCGAGTTTGTCTCTTCAGATGACGCCAGTGTCCATACCCAGAACATAGAACGCCTGTGGAAGTCTGTCAAGTCAACCATAAAAATAGAAGGCCGTCCAGGACAGAGGGACGAACTTTATTTATTCCAGTACCTATACTTTCACAACTTGCGCCTCCAGGGAGAAGTCGACCCATGCGACACTCTGCCGATATTCCTACGCGATATTGGCAGAGTATACCGCGGGTATGGCAAAAAAGGACTTGTCCCTGCAGCTTATACATCGAGCAGACTCTCACAAGACGATAACACCGACGGCGACTAAGGTAACTCGTCTCCTTTCAATTTACCAGCGCTTCTCTAACGTCTTTCTTTTGTCGTTCTCTAGTGACAACTTGAAACATACTAGTAACGCGCGCCACGAGACCTCCATAATCGATTTACTATCGCAACTTCGATATGTATCGATTGAAGCGTTCCAACTTCGATAGGCAATCATTCTTGGAAATTACCCTGTCTTCATAATGAGTGACTGAAGTCGTGAGTCTCTGCTTGTATCTGCATTTGATGGTGATGTCCACTTAGCTTGGATCTTATGGGCGCTCAAGGATGTCCACTTAGCAACAATGTGTGTGACGTTAGGAGGTAGGTTAACGTAATCAGTGCTGTGTGCGCCTTTTCTGGAAGTTAGATTTAAGGGGGAACGACAGCGTGACGGACGAAAATATTGCTCAAATACAGGAATTTTTTTTATCCGTGCCGGAATGTCGTAGCCAAATGGGGTTATTGCAATTAATAAAGCATACATTGAAGTCTGTATTGGTAATCTATTATTGAAAAATATTAATGTACTGACTGTGTAATTGCAGCTTTCCCTCGGCAGCTCCGAAAGGGGGTAGATCGACGGTTGTCGTTCTAACTGCGGTTGTGGTTATCTGAAACCTGAAATTAGCGTATCACCCTGATCCTTTAAGAATCATCGTAATTTCATCGTTGGAATTCGCAAAAAAAAGAAATTGACGAAATTATAGATATTTGAAGAAATGGCCATTTTTGGATCCCTCTTCCCTGGGCGAGTAAAACTGCTAAATATCAACATTAAAAAAATCGGCTATGATGAACTGAAGAGAATTCAGTTTGCTTCAAGAAAGACCAAAAATCGTCAAAATCGGATGAAAATTGTAGCGTGGCTGACTAAAACCACTCCGAAAAACGTGGTTCTGAGAAAAATGCGTTTAAAGTCTGACAAGTATTTACCATATACAGAAAGGGACAAAGCTTGAAGCCTACGGGATATCATCTTTACCTGGTCCATAATAACTATAGCCACGGCTTGTCGATAGCGGATTTCTGCAACTTTGGCCTGATAAACCCTCATTTTCGTCCTCCCCTTTTTGTCGCCGAGCGCAGCGCCGCTGGCGCTTCTATGTTCACACAATCGGCCCATCTCATCGCCGATTTTGATTTGAAGGGCATTTTCCACGTGCATTAACGCAGTCTGGCCTGTACTGAACAGATATACGGCGAAATTTGAAGCAATGTTCACAATTTCTCTTCGGCTGGATGTTACACTACTGGCCATTAAAATTGCTACACCAAGAAGAAAAGCAGATAATAAACGGGTATTCATTGGACAAATATATTATTTGATTACATTTGGGTGCATAGATGCTGAGAAATCAGTACCCAGAACAACCACCTCTGGCCGTAATAACGGCCTTGATACTGCTGGGCATTGAGTCAAACAGAGATTTGATGGCGTGTACAGGTACAACCGCCCATGCAGGTCCAACAAGATACCACAGTTCATCAAGAGTAGTGACTGGCGTATTGTGACGAGCCAGCTGCTCGGCCACCATTGACCAGACGTTTTCAATTGCTGAGAGATCTGGAGAATGTGCTGGTCAGGGCAGTAGTCGAATATTTTCTGTATCCAGAAAGGCCCGTACAGGACCTGCAACATGCGGTCGTGCATTATCCTCCTGATATGTAGGGTTTCGCCGGGATCGAATGAAGGGTAGAGCCGCGCGTCGTAAGACATCTGAAATGTAACGTCCACTGTTCAAAGTGCCATCAATGGGAACAAGAGGTGAGCGAGACGTGTAACCAATCGCACCCCATACCATCACGCCGGGTGATACGCCAGTATGGCGATGACGAATACACGCTTCAAATGTGCGTTCACCGCGACGTCGCAAACACGGATGCGACCATCATGATGCTGTAAGGAGAACCTGGATTCATCCGAAAAAAATGACGTTTTGCCATTCGTACACCCAGGTTCGTCATTGAGTACACCATCGCATGAGCTCCTGTCTGTGATCCAGCGTCAGGGGTAACCACAGACATGGTCTCCGAGCTGATAGTCCTTACTGCTGCAAACGTCGCCGAACTGTTCGTGCAGATGGTTGTTGTCCTGCAAACGTCCCCATCTGTTAACTCGGGGATCGAGACGTGGCTGCACGATCCGTTACAGCCATGCGGATAAGACGCCTGTCATCTCGACTGCTAGTGACACGAGGCCGTAGGGATCTAGCACGGCATTCCGTATTACCCTCCTGAACCCACCGATTCCATATTTTGCTAACAGTCATTGGATCTCGACCAACGCGACCAGCAAAGTGACGATGCGATAAACCGCAGTCGCGATACGCTACAATCCGACTTTGATAAAAGTCGGAAACGTGATGGTACGCATTTCTCCTCCTTACACGAGGCATCACAACAACGTTTCACCAGGCAACGCTGGTCAACTGCTGTTTGTGTATGAGAAATTGGTTGGAAACTTCCCTCATGTCAGCACGTTGTTGGTGTCGCCACCGGCGTCAACCTTGTGCGAATGCTCTGAAAAGCTAATCGTTTGCATATCACAGCATCTTATTCCTGTCGGTTAAATTTCGCGTCTGTAGCACGTTATCTTCGTGGTGTCGCAATTGTAATGGCCAGTAGTGTTTTTTGAAGCGTGTCTGCAAGTAAGACTGTTGAAATTTTCGTTTACGTTTTGAGTAAAACGGGCAAACAACCGTCCAGCAAGTCAGGTTTACTCAAATCGGAGGGAGCTTGAGCGCGAAAACGGTTCTCTAACGCCGTGGCCTGTCGTGCAAGCTCGGCATCGTACTTTTTGGCGATCTCGTGTAATATTTTTGGGCCTAATTCTTCAATGTATATTCAAGCGAAGTCCGCAGTAAAAATAGTTGAGAGGTTTTTCGACTGTCCCCCCTGCGGTTCCCTTTTACTCACTGCCGCCTGGCTAGTAGGCAACCCGACAATCTTTTAGGTATGGCAGGGTGTCGTATCTCTGGCGGACACAGCAGTCAGCAAGCCGAGACGTGAGGAAGTGTCACTGCGCGAGGCAGGCAGTAGCCGCGTGTCGTGCGCAGCGGCGCGTGCTGACCTGCCCGCTGCCCCACGGCGGGGCGTGGCCTGCCTGCCCGCCTGCCTTTGCCCCCGGCTGCTGGCGACCTTTCTGCGGCAGACGCTAGATTAGCGTGTGTGGCGCAGCGGGCCGTGGAACTGCGATAAGCCGGCGGGCCGTGACACCTGCACCGCCTGCACGTCTCGCCGCCGAATGAGCGCGGCCCGGGGCGGCCCGCTTAGCGCCGGCAGATAGCGTCACTCCGAAGAGAAAGCACCGCCGGCGCCAGACACGCCTCGGCCGATCCGTTCAGGGTGGGCGCACCGCAGCCACCGGCAAAGCTCTGTCACTACAACGTTCCCCATTTGCAGTGTTACGTACGCCGACCAACCACGAACAGTGATCGTGGTATCCATATTGCCGAAAGGAAGACGTCGGTTGTGATACGATGACGGCAAATGGCACCTCGGGGATAGTGGATGTACTGACATCGTTTCAAGCGTCATCTGCCAACGGATGGTGTCTTGCCACAGTTATCAGAGTGCCAGCTGTGTCTACCCTCTAATTGCGTATGCTCCCAGCAGTAAGTCTCAGTGTGGTGCAAACGTGTCATGCAAAGCGAAAAACATGCCACGGATACGCAAGAATGCTTCCTAGTCATCCCAGTGAGTTTCAAAGGGGTCATATTGTGGTATTCCGAGTGGCGGGATCGTTCTTCTGGAGAACTGCAGCTTAAGTTGGACGTGCTGCACCAGTCGTGCAACAATGGTAGCATCAGTCACCACGTGAACATGCTCCCACCCATAGACGAGGTTCTGGACGTCTGCGCAGCACAGACAGCCTCTAATCTCGTCGTATTGTAAGGGCGGAAGTGGCATATCTTATAGCTGCAGCACAGGTACACTAAGTGATCAGAGGCATCCTGGCTGAAAATAATTTGAAAGTTCGTGGCGCCTGTTGTGGACTGGCAAGATAGCCAATCCACAATGACGGGTAGCCGAAAGGCACGTGTTTAAGCTCACGCAGGCTGGCGTGAGGTCTGGAACAGTTAAAGGAGTTATACTAGCAAGAAAAGTACGTAGCTGCGGGAATACTTACCTTTAATCCATAATTGGTGATCATCGGTCTGACGGTACATGCATCACAAGATAAATAGCAAATGATAATGGCGCATTGCTAGGTCGTAGCAAATGACGTAGCTGAAGGCTATGCTAACTATCGTCTCGGCAAATGGGAGCGTAATTTGGCAGTGAACCATCGCTAGCAAAGTCGGCTGTACAACTTGGTCGAGTGCTAGGACGTCTCTCTAGACCTGCCGTGTGGCGGCGCTCGGTCTGCAATCACTGATAGTGGCGACACGCGGGTCCGACGTATACTAACGGACCGCGGCCGATTTAAAGGCTGCCACCTAGCAAGTGTGGTGTCTGGCGGTGACACCACAGCGCCCTCCATCGGTAATGCTGGAATTCAATATGGTGTTGGCCCACCCTTAGCGGTAACGACAGCTTCCACTCTCGCAGCCACACGTTGAATCAGGTGCTGGAAGGCTTCTTTGGGAATGGCAGACCATTCTTCGCGGAGTGGTGCACGGAGGAGAGGTATCGATGTCGGTCGGTGAGTCCTGGCCCGAAGTCGGCGTTTGAAAACATCCCAAAGGTGTTCTATAGGATTCAGTTCAGGATTCTGTGCGGGCCAGTCCATTACAGGGATGTTATTGTCGTGTAACCACTCCGCCACAGGCCGTGCATTATGGACAGGTGTTCGATTGTGTTCAAATGTGCGATCGCCATCCCCGAATTGCTCTTAAACGCCGGCCGCGGTGGCCTAGCGGATCTAGGCGCTACAGTCTGGAACCGTGCGACCGCTACGGTCGCAGGTTCGAATCCTGCCTTGGGCATGGATGTGTGTGTTGTCCTTAGTTAGGTTAAATAGTTCTAAGTTCTAGGGGACTGATGGCCTCAGAAGTTAAGTCCCATAGTGCTCAGAGCCATTTGAGCCATCTTTGTTCTTAAACAGTAGGGAGCAAGAAGGTGCTTAAAACATCAATGTAGGCCTGTGCTGTGATAGTGACACGCAAAACAGAAAGGGGTGCAAGCCTCCTCCATGAAAAACACGACCACACCGTAACACAACAGCCTCCAAATTTTACTGTTGGCACTACACACGCTGGCAGATGACGTTCGTCGGGCATTCGCCATATCCACACCGTGCCAACGGATCACCACATTGTGTATCGTGAATCGCCACTCCACACAACGTTTTTGCACTGTTCAGTCGTCCAATGTTTACGCTCCCCACAGCAAGCGAGACGCCGTTTGGCATTTACCAGCGTGATGTGTGGCTTATGAGCAGCCGCTCGACCATGAAATCCAAGTTTTCTCACCTCCCGCCTAACTGACACAGTACTTGCATGGGAGCTTGATGCAGTTTGTAATTCCTGTGTGATGGTATGGATAGAGATCTGCCTATTACACATTACGACTCTCTTCAACTGTCGGCGGTCTCTGCCAGTCAACAGTCGAGGTCGGCCTGTACACTTTCGTGCTGTACATTCACTTCACGTTTCTACTTGACTATCAAATCGGTAACAATGGACTTAGGTATGCTTAGGAGTGTGGAAATCTCGAGTAGAGACGTATGACTCAAGTGACCATCAGCTGACCGCGTTCGACATCCGTGAGTTCCGTTGAGCGTCCCATTCTTCCCTCTCAAGATGTTTACTGACTACTGAGGTCCCTGAAATGGAAGTACCTGGCAGTAGGTGGCAGCACAATGCACCTAACATGAAAAACGTATTTCAGGGTGTCCGGATACTTTTGATCATATAGTGTAAGAAAGCTTATGAACCCAGATGCGTCAACGTGAACTGTTTTGAAAGACGTGTCGACACGAACTGTTGCGAACCGGTATTAGCAGTGAGACTACGGGCACGCGCATCTGTAGCCCGTATCAACTCACTCCACACTCTCGTTCACTGATCGACTGGTGGCGTCAGAGGTTACTGGGAATGACGCGCCGTAGTATTCAGTGATGGAAGTAGATACTGCCTGCACGCTAGTGATGGTCGCGTTCGCGCATAGCGTTCGATGTAGACCTAGTGAGTGCTGTCTCGTAGAGTGCATTCGCCCAAGACATACTAGCCCCTCCCCAGAGCTTATGGTCTGGGCTGCGAGGAGCTCATCACCGTTGGTGTTTCTCGAGGGGACGCTAAGCAGCGCTCGGCACGTGCAATGTATTGTTAGACCAATTCTTTTACCGTTCTTGTAACAGGATGGTGATGTATTGTTCCAACAGAAAAATCTCACTCACACATAGCCCGTGAACTTCAGCGTGCTCTGCAAGACGAGCACCAATTTCACTAGTGGGCACAATTTCCGGACATTTCTCCAATTGAGCAAGTGTGGAATGTGTTGCGACGAGAAACGACTCTTGCAACCAACAACACTTACGGAACTCTGTGAACAAGTCAAGCAGGAGTGGCGTAACGCATCCCAGACAGTGTTCTCCATCTGTACTATCGACCGGATGCCAGAGTCTGCACCACCATTGCCGCCCATGAAGACTACGCGACTTATTAATATGGGCGTCCCAGCATGGTTTGATACCTAGTACCTCACAATTGCTTATGCTATTTATCTGTAGATATAATTTCATGTACTCCAAAAGCATTATTGCAACGATAAACCTTGGTTAACTGGAAACCTCA
Organism: Schistocerca americana; assembly: GCF_021461395.2. Classification (NCBI taxonomy): domain Eukaryota; kingdom Metazoa; phylum Arthropoda; class Insecta; order Orthoptera; family Acrididae; genus Schistocerca; species Schistocerca americana. The sequence goes on from NC_060124.1 coordinate 532,665,407, forward strand.
GTTCGTATGAAAGAATTGGTGCACATTTTTTAGTCGATGCGGCTTTCTCGGATAATTCTAAATAAATCAGTGTTCTTCATCAATTTTACTCTTTTCTCGATTTCAGCGCCATCTGTCAATGGTTTAAAAATGTTTCGGACAAAACTTGATTACTTTTTTTATGGAGAATACGAATGTGCAATAACAATGGGTGTTTACGTTTAAGATTTAAAAGTTGCCCCCGGCCCCACCCAAGGTGGCGGAGGCTGGAGATCCCGTGTAGTATCATTTGATGTCCCCCTTTGAGCTTACGAACTTCTCTTACCCACTATTTTTACCCGATGTATAGTTTTCGGGATCGAGATAATCTCATCCAGAACTTCAGATGGACCACCCTATATATATATATATATATATATATATATATATATATATATATATATATATATATAGTGTGTGTGTGTGTGTATGTGTGCGCCCGCGCACTGAGGAATCAGTGATAACAAGGAAGCTGATAGGATGGCCAGGGAAGGGGCGGTGACTTCGTTTGTTAGACCGGAACCTGTCCTAATTTTGATCATGATTTCTATACCTACAGATGTCTTTGCAAGTTTTCAAGACCTCTTTGTCCTCTTTAAACCTTTCAAGTTATATTTTTAAACAAAACTACTCTTCCAAAGTTTTTAGATGATTCACTTCCTAAAGCATTAGCAGTTACATTATCAGTTCCCTTAATGTATCTGATTTCACAGTTGAACTGCTGTAAAAACAAGGCCCAACGAGTAATTCTGGTATGGTACAGCTGACACACCTGAAGATAATGTAATGCTTTGTGATCGGTATAGAATAATTTTTAAATTTGTTGAATGCCCAGTGTACAGCCAAAAGTTCTTCCTCAGTAACATAGTATGTCTTTTCATGTTTCTGCAATACTCTACTAGCAAATGCAAGAGATCTACGTTCAATAGCACCATCAACTTCAATCTCCTAAAATAAATGAGCACCCAGTACAACATCAGTACTTTCTGCCATAATACAAAAGAGAAGAGACTAATCTAGTCTGAACAAAATCTGACTTTGACACAACTGTCGCCTTATCTCATCAAAAGCATCCTGACACTCCTAATTCCTATCGCAAAGGGTAATCTTATTCAAAAGTTCATACAAGCATGGAGCATTCAAGCTTGTCTGTTACAAAATTTTGTGTAAAATCCAGTTAACCCAAGAAATGATTTAAACTCTTTTTTATTTTGAGGAGGAGGAAAATTAGCATTAGCATCAAGTTACTCTCCATGAGGTGTAACTACTTTTTCAGACATAACATGTCCTAAAAATTTAACTTCTTCCACACCAAATTTACACTTACCTATTTTCAAAGTCATGCCTCCTGATATTAATTTTGAAAACACATCTTTTTACCAGATTCAAATGTTTTTCCCAAGTCTTTTCTGTAACCAGAATGTCATCAACATAAACTATTAATTTCCAACTCTCTTCACTTCCTAAGACGCAATCAAGAGCTCATTTTAATTCAGTTACAGATACATTTAGCCCAAATGGCACCACACCATAATGATAACACTTACCTTCATACAATAATGCTGTACACGTTCTATAATTAATTTCAAGTGGAATGTGGTGAAATCCAGAGGTCAAGTCTAAATTACTCATGTATTTCACATAATCAAATTTGTGTAATAGCTTATCCATGCTCCTAGGATGGTCGTACTCTCTCATAAAATTTTTATTAAAACGTGTAGAGTCCAAAAAAATTCTCACTGCACCATTTCTCTTACTTACGACAACTAAAGGATTATTGTAAGCACCCCTACTTCCCCCTATTACATCCTATTTTTCCATTTTCTGAATTTCTTTCCTTTTCGAAAATTGTATATTATATGGCTTGAGAAGGAAAGGGAGACGATCTTTAAGGTAAAGCATGCACTGACAGTCTTTCACTCTCCCTGGTTTTTCACTAAACACATTTCTAAATTCCACTAACAGATTTCTAAGTTGTTCCTTTTGTATGTAATTAAGAGTCATAGCTTCCATTACTTTAGAATCCACTAAACTTTCAAAATCCTGATCCTCAGTCTCATCAAAATCTAATCATCACCAAACGCCTGGTACTCCCATTGGTTCACAATGTTTTGCTGATAGTTACATTTTTTCCCACAGTTTAAAGTACAGAAATTACTTTCCACATAAATATTACATTTAGGTTCCAAAATAAACAATTGTTTAGCATTCCCTTCAAAACAAGCCTCAACTTTGACTATTCAATCCATACTGAGAATTATGTTTTCTTCAAGACTAGGGATCACTGAGCATCCATGTTCAAAGGATTTGCCTTGTATACTAAATATTAAATGCACCTGAGATTTTACCAATTTGCTTTGCTTACCTGTAGTTCCTCTTTATCTTTACAACTACAATGGTCATTTCCATAAAATTCTTACTATAGTGGATTTGGTCTCAAATCTGTTCCAATATACCACAAATTGGGCTACCAGTATCAATCAAACAGTTCCCTTCCCGTTGATCAATCTTAATATAAGGACATTGAAAATATGAACTATCTCTTTTACTACACATTTCATGTAAAAGATCACGTTCAGTTTCATCAACTGTTTCTTCACTGTTTTCCCAAGGTTTTATCAACTTCACTGGTATCATAGCATAACTTTGGTTAAACATGTTGTCAGGTAAAGATTGAACTCACTGAATGAGTCCATAGCACTACTAACATCACTTATTACAGAAGGAGCACAAAATGTATCACTGTCAACATTGCATTTCCTTTATGGATCTCCTTTCACTTCATTTCGATACAAATTTTGACTAACCACAGCTAACTTATTCCAGAATGTAAATTTATCCATGTTGTCATCAATTTGGTCCCAAACAAATTTTTAAAAAATTCAGCTTTATTCTCTAAGCTTAGAGATAACCCAACCCACCTATACTGTTTGGATCATTACTCTGCATGACATTAATGACAAACTACTTTGACTGGACTGGTATTCCATGACTTACTAACATCATCACAAGCGTCACTTACCTTACTTGTATTCGCAAATAACTCTTAAACTTCATTATTCTTAATCTCCACAAAAAACCTGATACCCATCATCCTCATCTTATTCTTCCACAACTATTTCATCAATAACAGAATTAATAACAGAATTGTCATCGCTATGAAAGTCACATACCTCACCTACATTCATTTGCAGTAAGCTACCAATCTCAGATTTACCAACCTCAGTCATTTCACAGCTCTCATTCACATATACATGAAAAATACCATATAATTCAGATCCAATAAAGATATGACCTTACATAGATCAGTAGCACTGTTTTCTGACCAAGAGAAAATAATCATTAGTACGTACTGCACCGAAATTCTCATTACGCTCACATTCTGGTTTGTGATTAGTTTCTACATCGTTATAATTTAACATAGTATTCCAAAACTTTTGATCAAAACATAAATGAGAAATCTAATGTTCCTTCTGTTCAGATACCTGTGCTGCATTATTAATGTTGTTATTATTGTCAATGGGGGCTATTATTGTAAATGTGGGTCCTTTATTTGGTGTGTCTCTTCGCCACAAAACTGTGGACCTCCATTTAGGCATACCAGCGTTTCCTAAATTGTTGCCTGTATTATTATTTCTCCTATTACACTGCCCATGGTTATCCCCGTTATTCTTGTTCTGCTGAGGTTCAAAATTTCTGTCTTTATTATATAATTATAAAGATTTTTGTGAGTACAATTTTCCTGAACTAATGGAATTTTTTGATCAATGACATTTACATTAGTTATTGTACTGATTTCAACATTTAGAATTTATCTAAACTACGAAGTTATATTCAATTTTTTCCTCTAGGACCTTCTGTTGAACTCTGACTTCGTTAACATTCTTCTCATACTGCGAAGATTATGCAACTAACTTATTTTCAAAAACAATAAATTTATTTTTTAATACATCGACTTTTTCATTCACACTTTTTAAGCTCCAAAACCTGATTACTTACTTGATATATTTGTTATTGTATCCTGTCCATTTTATCATTGTTTTCAGATCTTATTTCCATTAATTGATAATTGTCTGCACTAAATTTGCCATTTTTTCTTTTATTTTCTATTAACTGATTATTAACTACATTCAGTTTTGCCAAAATCAACTGCATAATGCCGATTTTCACTGTTTCTTTGCTATCTATAGTTTCACTTGGTCCAAACCTGTCTACGCTGTAGCTGTAGCTTTCACTTCATCACCACTACCCTCATCTCAATTCATTTAGTACGTAAGGTGCTGAGTTCGAGTCTCGGTCGGCCACACAGTTTTAATCTGCCAGGAAGTTTCATATCAGCGCACACTCTGCTGTAAAGTGAAAATAACATTCTAGATTTGCACTTATATTTTCTTATGTCCTTCGTCGTAGTTGTGAAGTTCTGTTTCAGTTCATCTGGTCCATCAATGTTGATATTATATGAAACGTCACGTCACTGTTGATAGGACTTTGTCGAGCAGCTCTCTGGTCTTCTTTCTAAAGGTGATTGGAGATTCCGGATCTATATGATAACTGCAAATACACATATCCAGAATCAATTTTTCTTCTGCAATAGACAAAACTTCGTTATCAGTCAACAGATCACGGACGTGCCCCCACACTTGTAATCTTACCGTCCCACACATTACCATGGAAGTCACATTCCCTGCGCAAATCCTGAAAACTTCGAGAGGAGTAAGATTACAAAAAAAGAACCTTTTACGTATCTTGATCATCTCGTTGTTGTCGATGGCTCAAAGTCTGGTCTAAGAGTACTTTCTTGCAGCTGAAAATTTCGATTTCTTAGGTTCGTGATGACAAAATAACTTTTATTAAGAGTTGCCTGTTGCTATGAATATCTTTTTATTTTATCCCGTTCTTTTAAATCGCACTGACTTTACAATTTCCACGTTGAAAAAAGACAATAATTACGTTGTTGTTGACAAGTTTAGAAAAATATGTGCGTTTTCATCAGAGGTGTGCCCACCACTCTTACATTGTGTGGTACTCACATTATTCCAAAGAGTTTACAAAACAAAATGTGTGAGAAATCGTAGGGGACTTAACTGCGAAGGTCATCAATCCCTAAGCTTACACCCTACTTAACTTAAATTATCCTAAGGTCAAACACACACACCCATGCCCGAGGGAGGACTCAAACCTCCGCCGGAACCAGCCCCACAGGCCATGACTGCAGCACCCCAGACCTCTCGGCTCATCCCGCGTGGCGTTTACAAAACAAAAGATGAATCATCTCTAAAATATAACATTATTTCATAAATTAATCCAGGAATTAATTTAATAATTAGTGTTATATTGTGCAATGAATAATGAGAATTTTAAGTATGCCACAAATTTTGTAATTTCAAATATTTTTAAACGAAGAGTAATTTTAACTGTTGGTACATATCTATTGTAACAGATTGATTTCTTTTTATACATCTTAGCCTGAAATATAAAACATCATATACAGAATCATATGTATTCCTTTAATGAAACAGCTGAGATAACATTAACCTGTACGAGATTACTCAAATGGAGCCATCAGGTTACACTACACGTCACATTGTAAGTGACAATCAGCCATAGGTACAAGTAAGCCACAACAGACTAACCGTCTACTGTCCAGAGGTACATATGGGCAAGAGTACAAGTCGTCCTTAGTGTCCAAGCTTAACTGGATAGATTCTTTCACTCACATAATCTTCTGCTATCGGCTGACGGACACCCGAATCTCGTCTGCTAGCAGGAAATCTCGAAAAGTCAAATTCTGACCCAGTCGTCAACTGATGCTCTCTTTATACGTTTTCAGGGCTGATTGCTTATAGATCGTTCGTGACCGCGTCTCATTTTTACCCGCAGTGCGCAATCAACCAGCTTGAAATCAGTTTTTTCTTAATGCTCGCGACGTCATATTGATCTGGCGAAAGTATCAAGCACTGTACATCCCGCCTCAGTCTCCAGGCTCTTCTTGTTAAAATTCCTACCATGGTGACTTATTATTTTTTGTTGGCAATCTCTTTGATTCAGTCACTACACTGGATCAGAAGACAGCACATAAAAACTGAACTAGAAAACCATAGCAGAAAGATGGCAAGTTAGTGACGGTAAAATCATATTCGGAGAGACAGGACTTGAACAGGAAGCACACATAATTCATAGTAGGTTTACTGACTAGTCATAAAAATTACAAGGAACACCTGCACATGTCAGATAAAGGAGCCCCTGAGTGCAGCCTATATGCTGCGGCGGATGAGACCACGCCACATTTAATCTACCAGCAACAGGTTTTAGGTCTGAGAAACAGGGACCTATGAAAAGCGTCTCCCTGGTTAAATCAAACCACAAGCCATCTACTGGCTACAAAAATTCACCACAACAGCAAGCACGACAGTCAATTGTCCCTGTCGAAGACCATGGATTTCAACGAAAGCTTACGATTTTACCCAGATACGACACGAAAAGTAAACCGACAATATTTTCTGTCAGGTTACAGTCACTTCGATTTCTCATTGATTAAGCTAATCTGTTTCAACATAAGTTTATGGGGGACGACATTCATTTCAGCTGTATTACGCATTTTTTTATTAGAAAAAGTAGAATGTTTTGAGCTCTTGGTCTAGAAGTACAAAATAAATCGACATCGCCCAAAGATTTACTTTCAAATTATTTCAAGTTGCTGATTTTTGGATTTATATTGACTCTCGGAAAATAAAAATGAAGAGAATCAAGTCGTTTGGGGAGCGGTTCTACTCAAGGATGTAGAAAATTGGATGGACTGATAGTTAGTAATTGGGGAACTTCTCTGCAGAATTATGCGAAGAAAGAAATATAATAATACAATCGTGATACTCCTTTGCACCAATAAGTTTTCCTGCAGCTTCCTGATCATTGTTCATGTGACGTATGCATCACATTAAAAAAAGTGGATCGCAAACAAGTTATTTCCTTCTCTTTCTTCTTCTTGTTCACTTCAAGGTGTAGGCTTATAGCCTGTTCTGTCTTCACAAAAGCCACCCTTTACTTTGTCTTCCTGCATCACTCTTTCCTAATTTAATGTGTGACTACTCGTTCTGTCTGCTTTCTTTCAATATGCTGTTTCAATTTTGTTATCTCGTTTTCTGTTCTTTCACTCATGCAAAGTATGTTTAATTCTTTCTGTATTTCAGAACTCTTTATTTGAACCCTTTCACTTTCCTTAAAAATTTCATTTCAGTTAACTGTATCCTCCTTTGGTCTTTCTTAGTTATTGTCCAGGTGTGCATTGTCCTGTGGTTATCATAAGCGTTGCCATTACTGTGTGAGTTTTGTCTGTGTGTCTTTCTTGGTTTTATTCGCTAATGATCCATGTAAAGTGCTACATATGACCTGAAACTTATTTAACTTACTTAACCAAAATTACAAGACACGGCACATGGTAATGCAAGCGCTATGAGACGCAAAAGTTATATGGTTGCAGTCGCTGCGGCAACAGCTCGGCAAAGCATCGGTGTGCCACTGTTCCATTGCACTCAGTGAAATCATACACGAGGAGGATATCAGCCAAAACTTCGTCAGCGATCCTATCTATAGTCACAGCTAAGGTAAATCCAACACTACTGGACAACAAAACCATAGTCAGAACCGGGAAACACTTACAGAAACCAATAGGTCGAAAGAGAAAAGTGAGCATTAGTGTTATCAAAAGCTTGTACCGTCAGTGAATAGAAGATGTTTGGTAGCAAACAAGACACAGCGTAAAAAATGGCGTACTGGTGTTCAATTCGCTTCTCTGACGTTGCAGTGTTGCCTCTCTACGGTATTGTGTCTCTTAGGTAGGAAACCTAGAGCGTGGTACTTCGTTAAATACTCTCTGGCACGCATTTCATGGTGATCTTCTGAGTAAATATTTCAACTAACTATTCAGAAATTTACAGAACTGGTTAGAATAATAAAACGTTTGTGTTTAATCATCTAAATGTATAACAGTAAAATTTTCAGTGAAAAATCAAATTTGCAAAACTAAATCACATTTTAACAGCATCAACTGTTTAGAATAAAAATATTTACATTTGCATGATGCGGCAGTTTTTTCTCGCGTTTCAGTATTTGACGTTACATCACCTACACAATGTGCCGTAGAATGTTACATTTTTGTTGGCAGATTCATTGGAAAATGTGGAACCGTGTGTTGTTGTGAATGGAGTTAGTAGCAACGAACCAATTAATTTAAATGTGTAGCTTGATGCGGTAGTTCTTAACGCGTTGAGGGTTTATAACGTCATATCTCCGTAATCTAGAATAAACGTAATGTAGAACGTAATGTAGAATTAAATGAGTCGGTTCTTAATTGTAAATGGCGGAAGAATTGATGTTTTGACTAAACAATAGGTATCTTTTGTCCTAGAATGGAATCTGCAACAAAAATGGGGATTCGCAGTCGAAAATAAGAAGTTAGGGTGGCCATTTTCAGCACGGACAGTTATCCCCCTTTGAAAATATTAACTTTTCTTTCTCGAAATCTCTTCTCGTATGACGCTTATATTGCGAGATATTTAAATGGTCTAAATTAAAACAAATACCCAGTATCGATACAAATTATAAAAATAGATGTGCATAAACATGTATGTTCCACATCTCCTCCAAAACTACCCAACTTAATACAGATATCATATATGATTTGGCAAGAATCAATGTGAGAGGGGTGGAGGTGAGATGAAAAAGCAGTGTACCAAATGATGCAAGCATACCCACACTTTAGTCATCCAGAATTTGACAATGAGGGCACTTACAGACTTGGAACGAACTTTACATATAATTTCAAACCATTACGAAACCTTTTAGCCCTGACGACACCCACAAAATGGTGAAAGAATAAAAGATTTACCGCTTACTACGTTTGCTTTGTTCATGCCGTAAAACTACCATATGAAGCATGTTTTAATTTATTACTCCCTTTCTATTAATGCATTTGTGACACAGTTTGCAGAGAGTAATCACATATACCACTGAATATACGAGAAAAATTAATCATTGTACAACATTCAGTTCAGGAGATACGACGTTACGAGGGTCACTCCAAAAGAAATGCACACTATTTTTGTAAAACTGCAGTTTTCATTCTGCATGTGTGAAAGTTTTACAGTGTGTAGATACATTCTTCCCTCTTGTTTTCAAACTTAGTTCAACCTGTTCCCGTGAGTGCCGCCGTCACAGCATCTCTTAAAGATGGCTGATACACTTGACGTTCGTCAGAAGCAACGTGCTGTCACAGAATTCCTGTGCTGTGAAAGCGAGACAGTGGGAAACATCCACAAGAGGTTGAAAAAGGTGTATGGAGATGATGCTGCCGATCGCAGTACAGTTAGTCGGTGGGCAAGCAGGTTACGTGATGAAAGCGGGCACGGCAATATTGAGGATTGTCCTCGCAGCGGCAGGCCTCGTACTGCGCACACTCCAGACAATGCGCAGAGAGTTAACGAAGTGGTGACTGCTGACAGACCCATCGCAGTGAACGAATTGTCACGCTACGTTGGGATAGGGGAAGGAAGTGTTTGCAGAATACTAAAAGTGTTGGCGTTAAAAAAGGTTTGTACCAGGTAGGTTCCCAGGATGTTGACAGTGGCTCACAAAGAAATAAGGAAAACGGTATGCAACGAAATTTCGGGACAGTAAGAGAATGGTTTGTTTGTTTGTATTGGTTTTAGGGCGCAAAACTGCTATGGTCATTAGCGCCCGGTCCGTGACTTAGGAAACAGTAAAAAACCGAAATTGAAAACCAGCAGCAATGGGAACGAAAGTCATAAAATTGGAGAAACTAAAAGCAGAAGGAAGGCTTAAAAATCCACTACAGAAAGGGATTGGTTGTCCCCAAACAAAAGCTTCAAATGACTGACGTCATTTCACTGGCACTAATAAACTTGAGAACGCGGTCGGCTGAGCGCGTGTCATCTGCTAAAATCGACGATATATCAGGCGATAGCTGGAGACGGGAGCGTAACGGATTAAAATAGGGGCAATCAATTAAAAGGTGTCTTACCGTCCACAGCTGAGAGCAGTGGGGACAGAGTGGGGGAGGATCGCCGCTTAAAAGATGTGGATGGCTAAAAAGACAGTGCCCTATCCGGAGTCTAGTTAAAATTACCTCCTCCCGGCGACGCGTTCGGGAGGAAGAGGTCCAAGCACAAGGAAGAGCTTTCACGTCCCGCAATTTATTATGGGGAAGTGTCGACCAATGCGCGTGCCATAAATGAACAACACGACGACATAAAACGCTCCGTAGATCGGCGAAGGGAATCGATTGAACAGCTGGACCAAGAAGAGAGACTGCAGCCTTGGCTGCAGTATCGGAAGCCTCATTTCCACAGATACCAACGTGTCCCGGGAGCCAGAGGAACGCCACCGAGACGCCCCCCAGGTGGAGCAAGCGCAGACAGTCCTGAATCCGGTGGACCAGAGGGTGCACAGGATAAAGAGCTTGGAGACTGAGGAGAGAGCTGAGAGAATCTGAGCAGATAACGTACTGTATCCGCTGATGGCGGCGGATGTAGTGGACAGCCTGGAGAACAGCGTAAAGCTCCGCAGTATAAACCGAACACTGGTCGGGAAGCCGAAAGTGATTTAGGGTGTCGCCAACAATATAGGCACTCCCTACACCTAACGATGTTTTCGAGCCGTCGGTGTAAATAAATGTGGCGTCCGTCATTTGTGCACATAGAGCAGCAAATGCCCGACGATAAACAAGTGAAGGAGTACCAATCTTGGGAAATCGACACGTGAGAGAAACGTGGCGATAGCTAGAGGGGAGATGTTTGTCCTTTCCAGGTTTCGGAACAGGAACGACGATAGCTTCCCGCTATCGTCTGGGAAAAGCACTGTCGGTCCAAATTCGACTATAAAGGCGAAGGAGGTAACGCAGACTATGTGTTGATTAATGCTGCAACATGTGGACGTGGATACCATCCGGTCCTGGGGCGGAGGAGCGAGAAGAAGAGAGTGCAAGTTGGAGTTCCCGCATGGAGAAAACAGTATTGTAGCTTTCGCGATTTTGAGAGGAGAAAGCAAGAGGTCGCACTTCCGCTGCACGTTTCTTCGGGAGAAATGCTGGCGGGTAATTTGAAGAGCTCGAAATCTCAGCAAAGTGCTGACCCAACGAGTTAGAAATTGCGACGGGGTCCACTAATGTATCATGCGCGACAGTGAGCCCAGAGACCGGGGAGAAACTAGGCGCGCCTGAGAACCGTCGAAGCCGACTCCAAACTTCCGAGGAGGGAGTGAAGGTGTTAAATGAGCTAATAAAGAATTTCCAGCTTGCCTTCTTGCTATCGCGGATGACACGACGGCATCGCGCTCGGAACTGCTTATAGCGGATACAGTTGGCCAAAGTAGGATGGTGGCGGAAAACGTGGAGAGCACGTCGCCGCTCACGTATTGCATCACGGCATGCCTCGTTCCACCAAGGAACTGGGGGGCGCCGGGGCAATTCGGAGGTGCGTGGTATTGAATGTTCCGCAGCTGTAAGAATAACGTCGGTAATATGTGTGACCTCATCGTCGACGCTGGGAAAGTGGCGGTCATCGAATGTCGCTAGAGACGAAAAAAGTGTCCAGTCAGCTTGGGCAAACTTCCAGCGTCGCGGGCGCATGTATGGCAGTTGAGGCTGCAGTCTAAGGACACATGGAAAGTGGTCACTCGAGTGTGTATCGTCAAGGGCGAACCATTCGAAGCGCCGAGCTAGCGGAACAGTACCGACCGCAAGGTCCAAATGAGATAAATTTGTCGTGCAGGCAGACAAAAATGTAGGGACCCCGGTGTTGAGGCAAACTAGATCCGCTTGGTGGAAGACGTCTAGCAATAGTGAGTCACGTGGACAAGGATGCGGAGATCCCCAAAGCAGGTGGTGGGCATTGAAGTCCCCAACCAACAAATAGGGGGGTGGAAGCTGACCAAGAAGATGAAGGAGATCAGCTCGTGCCATTGGTGTGGACGATGGAATGTATACAGTACAAAGAGAGAACGTGTATCCAGAAAGGGAAAGACGGACGGCGACAGCTTGGAAGGAAGTGTTTAAATGGATTGGGTGATAATGGAGAGTTGCATGGAGAAGAATCATGAGTCCTCCATGTGCTGGAGTGCCTTCAACAGAGGGGAGATCATATCGGACGGACTGAAAATGAAGGAGAACAAAGCGGGCATGGGGACGCAGCTTTGTTTCCTGAAGACAGAAGATGACCGGCGAGTAGGATCGTAAGAGGATCGACAGTTCATTCCGATTGGCTCGAATACCGCGGATATTCCAGTGGATAATGGACATAGGGTGAACAGAAAATGGAGTAATGTGATCAAGGTTGCTGTCAACTCATCGACTGCTCAGAGCTTGCGACCGACAGCATGAAATGGCATTCAGCCGAAGGCAGAAGATCCTGATCCATAGGTTGTTCTGGAGCAGCTCCTGCCACCAGCGACCGGCCGGTTGATCGGCCGCCAGCAGTGCGCCTCGGCGACACAGAAGACGGCCGAGGGCGATTTCCGCCAGGTGGTGCTGTAGATGGGACACGCCTTGGCGGAGAAGGAGAGGAACTGGGTTTCTTTGTAGCCTTCTTGGAAGTATGATGTTTAGATGAAGGAGGAACCGATGGTTGTGAAGTTGCGGTACGTAAAAACTCTTCACGAGTATGCTCTTTTTTCGAAGTCTTGGTGTCTGACTTTTGGGCTCGAGATTTAGCAGAACCTGACGAAGGGTGAGCCAGAGAGTGGGCAGGCAAAAGTGGTGAGGTCGAACGGGCGATCTTTGCGCTGGCCGATCTGACGACCGTGACACCAAAGGTGAGGTCGCAAGTCTGCGTGGCCGCCTCCTTTGTTGGCCGAGGAGAAGCAAGGACAGTGCTGTATTTTCCTGTCTGAGGCACGGTGGGCTGTCGACTGGCGAATAATTTTCGAACAGCAAAGGTCGTCACCTTTTCCTTCACTCTAATTTCCTGGATGAGCTTTTCGTCCTTAAAAACGGGGCAATCTCGAAAGGAAGCAGCGTGGTCACCCATACTGTTGATGCAGCGAGGGGAGGGAGGAGGACAAGCACCCTCATGGGAATCCGTGCCACACGTAACACATTTGGCCGGATTGGAACAGGACTGGCTGGTGTGATTGAACCGCTGACACCGATAGCAACGCGTAGGGTTTGGGACGTAAGGGCGAACGGAAATTATCTCATAGCCTGCTTTGATTTTCGATGGGAGTTGAACTTTGTCAAATGTCAAGAAGACAGTGCGGGTTGGAATGATATTCGTGTCAACCCTTTTCATAACCCTATGAACAGCCGTTACGCCCTGATCAGATAGGTAGTGCTGAATTTCTTCGTCAGACAATCCATCGAGGGAGCGTGTATAAACGACTCCACGCGAGGAATTTAAAGTACGGTGCAGCTCCACCCGGACAGGGAAGGTGTGTAGTAGTGAGGTACGCAGCAATTTTTGTGCCTGGAGGGCACTGACTGTTTCTAACATCAGGGTGCCATTCCGTAATCTGGAACAAGACTTTACAGGACCTGCAATTGCGTCGACACCTTTCTGAATAATGAAAGGGTTGACCGTGGAGAGGTCGTGACCTTCGTCAGACCGAGAAACAACAAGGAGCTGTGGCAACGATGGAAGAACTGTCTGTGGCTGAGACTCAGTGAACTTACGCTTGTGAGCAGACATAGTGGAAGGTGAGGAAACCATTGCGGAAGAATCCCCCATGATTACCGGCGTCTCCGATGGCGCGCTCCTCCCTTGTGGGGGCCCTCTCAGAGGGCACTCCCGCCTTAGGTGATTGTTCACACCTCGGGTCACACCTCCCGACAAACGGACGGAGGGACCAATCGGCACTTTCGGAAGGTATCAGCTCGGGTAATCACCCCTCCCTGGGCCTGGCCGTTACCAGGGGGTACGTACGTGTCCTACCTGTCTACCCGGAACGGGGAATTACGCGTTACCCCGTCACCGGCTACGCATGGAAGTACGTGGGTCGGCCTTCAGACACGCACAGGGAGGAAAAAAGAGAAAGGGAAAGGGAAAGGAAAGAAGAGGGGTCTCAAACGCCACAGCGGAGAAAAGGGCAAAGAGAAGAGGGAAGGAAAAGAGAAGGACAGAGGAAGGACGAAGACTTGCAAGTGTAGAAAGCAAGGAATTGTAACAGTTTCGAGCGTCCGTCTCCGGACATAGGCACAAACCATACTCCCAGAGTGAGAGAAAGGGAAGGAAAGAGCCAGAGGTGAGCGGGGGGGAGCGAAGATGGGGGACAGGGAAGGATGCAGAAAGGGAGGGTATGCAGCCCGGAAAGGAAGGAGGGCCCCATTAGCTCGGGGTCCCATGCTCGCTACGCACGTATCCACAAACGAGTTATGGACCCCCTGGGGGGTACGAGAATGGTGGAGATGAATTTCATGGAAGAATTGTGACATGTGATGAAACATGGCTTCATCATTTTTCACCAGAGACGAAGAGGCTCCAACAGGTTTGTCCAGAATTTTACCGTGCGGGTATACAGGCGCTGGTTCCAAGATGCGCAAAGCAGTTGAGAGGGATGGAAGTTATGTGGAGAAATGAAAATATTGTTCCCAAAGGATGTTGCTTTCAAACTTGTAGAATAAAAGATGGATTTAAAAAAAATAGTGTGTTTTTCTTTTGGAGTGACCCCCGTATAAACCCTGAACGCGTCAAGAACTACTGCATCATGCTACACATTTAAAATTATGAGTTCGTTGCTACTAACTCTATTGAGAAGAAATCCCAAAGGCGGTTCAACATTTTGCGCTGAATCTACCTACAAAAATGTATCATTCTACGACATAGAATATAGGAGATATTATGTCAAATACTGAAACGCGAGAAAAAACTGACGGGTCATGCATGACGTTTCAATTTCTTACTTATTTGCTACTGCTTCTATTCGCATCACATTTTGCAGTCAGTATCCTCATATGCCACAGAATGTACCTAGAAAAACTGTTATTGTACGACACATAGTTGAGGTGGTACGACGTTATAACTACGAGGCCTGTTCAGAAAGTAAGCTCCGATTGACTGGCAAATTGAAACCACAGTGAACATCAGAAATTTTTTTACTTGTAACAATTAGCTACACCTTTCAGCTACTTCTCTACATAGTCGCCGTTCTGACTTAGACTTTTGTCATAGCGTTGTACCAACTTTTCAATAGCCTCATCATAGAAGGCAGCCGCCAGTGCTTTCCGCCAATTCTCCACGCTGGCCTACACCTCGTTGTCTGTGTCAAAATGTTGTCTTCAAAGACAGCGGTTCATGTGACCAGAGATGAAACTCAGGGGGAGACAATTGCGGACTGTATTGTGGGTAATCTAACATTTCCATTTGAAAACGATGCAGGAGCAGCTTCATTGCCCCTGCAGAATGCGGCTGAGAATTGTCGTGAAGACGAAACAGCACGACAGTTATGTAATGTTAGCTGCATAGCTTCAGGCGAAATTTCTCACCAGGCCCTCGTACTTGGCGGCAGACACTATTTTCTAGACATCTTTACGCACTCACTGCGAGCTCAGAAATGAGAAGAGCGACGTGATGTTAACTGGGGTTATACTAGAGACACTACCCAACACATCTGTGCAAAGCTTTATCGGATTTTCATAGTCGTTTCCATTTCGCGACCGATCGGAGCTTACTTTCTGAACGCCCCTCGTATGATACGCGCCAGTAACTGCTGCATGATGGATAACGTTTTAATTTATTACTTCATTACTTTTGACTGTATTCATAGCATATTTCGCAGACAGTAGGCATTTATACCGTTGTATGTACCTGCAAAATTATATCGTTGTATGGCACATTAATCTGCATGAAATGAAATTACAGGATGAAATTCGCTATACATACAGGTGAAATAGGTGTACCAATACGCGTAAAATACGTTAAGTACCGGGTCATCAAGAAGTCAGTATAAATTTGAAAACTGAATAAATCACGGAATAATGTAGATAGAGAGGTACAAATTGACACACATGCTTGGAATGACAGGGTTTTTTATTAGAACCAAAAAAACAAAAAATACAAAAGTTCAAAAAATGTGATCAGAATAGCAATAAGTAGCATAACAAAGTAAGACAAAGCAAAGATGATGTTCTTTACAGGAAATGCTCACTATGTCCACCATCATTCCTCAACAATAGCTGTAGTCGAGGAATAATGTTGTGAACAGCACTGTAAAGCATGTCCAGAGTTATGGTGAGGCATTGGCGTCGGATGTTGTCTTTCAGCATCCCTAGAGATGTCGGTCGATCACGATACACTTGCGACTTCAGGTAACCCAAAAGCCAATAATCGCACGGACTGAGGTGTGAGAACCTGGGTGGCCAAGCATGAAGAAAATGGCGGCTGACCACACGATCATCACCAAACGACGCGCGCAAGAGGTCTTTCGCGCGTCTAGCAATACTTTGGTTTTTTTTTTTTTCTAATAAAACCCCATGTCATTCCAAGCATGTGTGTCAATTTTTACCTCTCTTACATTATTCCGTGGTTTATTAAGTTTTCAAACTTATACTGACGTTTTGATCACCCAGTATATGCGAAAGATATTTGACATGTGCGTAGGTCCTCAGTCACAGGTAAAAAGCTTGTCTTAAATCCATGGAACGATTTCAGTCTAATTTGGTATAGGTATTACTTACAATCTGGAAAGGCACAGTGAGTAGGATAATAACAGCCAGTATCCTACTGGCAAGAATATGATGACATGGAGTCAAACAGTGTGGGGGAACTAAGAGATAGGCATTGATAGAAGGGGGAGAGGGATAGCGACAGGCCGGCTGGAGTGGCCGTGCGGTTCTAGGCGCTACAGTCTGGAGCCGAGCGACCGCTCCGTTTGCAGGTTCGAATCCTGCCTCGGGCATGGATGTGTGTGATGTCCTTAGGTTAGTTAGGTTTAATTAGTTCTAAGTTCTAGGAGACTGATGACCTCAGACGTTAAGTCGCATTGTGCTCAGAGCCATTTGAAACATTTGATAGTGACAGGTGAGGGGGAAAAGGAGAGGGGAGAAGTTGGACAGAGAAAAGGGGAGGAAGAGATAAGCAGAGATATGTGGAAGGAGGAGACGAACAGACAGATGGTGGGAAGGGGGGGGGGGAATGGGGAGAAAAGGAAAGAGGGAGAGGTGGGCATAGAGAGGGGAATAGATGGAAAGGGCATGAGGTGAACAGGGAACGGTTGACTGGAAGGTAATGGACGGGATAGGGGCAGGGCAATATGTACAGAGTATGGGAAGGAGGAGTTGGAGTTGAAGTAATAGAAGACTGGAATAAATTCGTATCTGGGCAACGCTGGGAACGCAGGTAGTATGTATATAAACTGGACAAGTCGGTATCTAGGTAAAGTATTCAATAAATAGGCACGGTAAAGAGCATAAATCGTAGCGTGTGAAACAGGCCTTTGTCTGCCTGTCACAGTTTCGGCCCCTGACCCTACCTAGCGCGTGTTCTCCTGCTATGCTAATCGGGAGGAGATGTGGCTGCGGCTCGCCCCGGCCATGGAGAGGAATTCCTCTGGGCTGACGCAAGCCGGGCCGGTGATTGCCTCTGCAGGTAATCTCTGGGAGGGTGGAGGGGTGGGGTGTGCCCCCTCCCCTGCAGCCCCACCTGCCATTCCGTTTTACGGTCTGCGCTGTAGCAGCGGCGGCCTAAACGTCCGCCTCCTGTTGTCTGCCGGCAACAGCGAGAGGCGACAAAGCGCGATATGACGGCAGTTCCATCCCAAACGATAATAGCGTTTTCATTACCTCCACACAGTCCGCACCTTCTTCCTGCGTTATGTTCCCATTCTCTTTATCTCTGTGAAAGCATTGCTTTCATTTCCCTCAAAAATGTATTCTCCACCATCATTTGTGAAATTGCCCGGAAACAAACAGACGGACTAATCTCAACTCGTAAGATGTGTAGAGCAGTATTCCTGCAATATGGATGTGGATCGTAATTTATAGCGTAAACTGTAAAGGACAAAATTACAAGATAATAGAGTAAAGGTCGAAGGAAAGCAAGGCTGTGTTTATTGGATTTGTAGAGTTAGAGAAAATGTTTGACAATGCTGACTGGTACACACACTTTGGTGTAACGAATTTAGCACGAACGAAAGACAGCGAGGAAAGATAATACCAACCTGTACTGCCAAGGTTAGGTGCTGCCTTATGCCAACCACGAAAAATAAAAAATCACAAACTTTATTAATGTTGTTGGATTATATTAACAACAAATTTCTAAAGAAGAGCTGATGCGTAACTAGAATCCAGGACCCGAAAATATTTCGAGCACTCTGTCAGTTATACCACGGAGTTTTAATAAGGTGTACTAAGAAGTGTATGGGAGTAGGTTCTGACCACACAAGAAAAGTGAAAGTATAAATTTCGTTAAAAACGTTTGCCGTTACTTGCAACAAAATTTTTAGAGATATATTTGTGTACAAGTAGTGTTGTAGCCTGTTTGTTGGGTGCGTAGCTGTGGTTGGGGTCTTTGTCGTCGCTCCTTTTAAGAATTTTAACCAATACGGATTGTCGAGAGATGGATGAAAAGGCATTTGCAGACGTAACAACTTTCATTTTTCCTTAGCACACCACTCACCTGCTGATCTTCTGTCCCAGGCGTCCGTTTCGTATAGTAGGTGATTCGTCGCCATGCACGGAAGTCATTGGAAAAATGGAACAGCAGGTGAGCTGCATACCAATGAATATCAATACGAGAATGAAATTTTCACTCTGCAGCTGATATGAAACTTCCTGGCAGATTAAAACTGTGTGCCGGACCCAGACTCGAACTCGGGACCTTTGCCTTTAGCGGGCAAGTGCTCTATCATCTGAGCTAACCAAGCACGACTCTCGCCCCGCCCTCATAGCTTCACTTCTGCCAGTATCACGTCTCCTACGTTCCACACTTCACAGAAGCTCTTCTGCGAACCTTGTGAAGTTTGGAAGGTAGGAGACGAGATACTGGCAAAGTGAAGCTGTGAGGGTGGGGCGTGAGTCGTGTTCGGGTGGCTCAGATGAAGAGCACGTGCCCGCGAAAGGCAAAGGTCCCGAGTTCGAGTCTCGGTTCGGCACTGAGTTTTAATCTGCCAGGAAGTTTAATGCCAGTACGGTTTGACAGTGCATCTATTTAGAAATGAGAGGTAGCCCTGTCACAAGCTTCCTAAACCATCACTTTCAGTAGGCCAGCCGCTGTGTCAGCAGTGGACTTGTTGTAGGACAAGTCAAGAGGACAAAAGTTCACACGTACAATATCTTCAGCATTAAGACCACCGAGCGAGGGGGCGCATTGGTCAGCACACAGGACTCGCATTCGCGGACACTCCCGCTGGAGGTTTGAGTCCTCTCTCTGGCATGGGTGTATGCGTTGTTCTTAGCGTAAGCTAGTTTCAGTTATATGTAAGTCTAGGGATCGATGGCCTCAGAAGTTATTCCCCTTAGGAATTCACAATCATTTGAGCATTTGAACATTTCGCATTTACGAGGACGACAGTTTAAACCCGCGTCCAACCACCCTCATTTAGGTTTCCCGTGATTTCCCTAAATCTCTTCAGAAAAATGCCGGGATGGTTCCTCTGAAAGGACACGGCGGACTTCCTTTCCGATTCTTCCCCAATCCGATTGGACCGATGACCCCGCTGTTCGGTCCCCTCCCCAGAATCAATCAACCAGTCAATAAAGACAATTCCCAACAGAGAGCGCGGAAATGAATTAATGTGAATCACTGTAACGAAAGAAGCTTGTTACGGGCCACGGACACGATCACAGTAACAGGGACTGGACAATAAGAGCTTACCACGCTACAAGTTGATCTGCAGCGCCAGTATCTCGCGGTGGAAACGTAGCGACGGCACAGTTGGAGCCATCGTAGTTCCGGCGTGCTTCGTGATTCTAAACATGACGAGCATCTCGCGGATGGCTAAGTCAAGGCTGCTGCCAAGCTGATGGAAAGCAACACTTGTCACAAAATGGCGGTAACACTGGACGGTGGACCTCGCGTTGTCGACACCCTTAGAAACTGCAACGGAAAGGGATGGGGAGCTGCTCTGCAGGTTACTTAAAGACTCGGTCGGTGTACAACAACGCAACAACGCGGTACACGAAAGTTTCCTTGTAACCGTTACTGCTGTTCTGGCCGACTGGAGCGGCGAGGACCCTACCCTCACAATTTGGGTGGCCCCAACTGACACGGATTCCCTGAACGCGGGAAAAGTGTTGTCTCGGCCACCGCGTGGGTTGACCGACGATTAGAGGAAACGGCCAGAAAACCAATCTCGATTTCGCGATCATAGGTGTTTTCAGTATTAATTAAACGGGAATGGCAAGGCTATCGTGTCCTCTCCAATGGATGCTCCTCTATGTAGACAATACCTTTGTAGTGTCTCAGGAACCGGGAATACTAGTTAAGTACTCTTAAGTGAGTAATTGAGATTGAAGACTTGTTAATCATTTAACCAACCGGTCTGAGTCTGCCATCAACTGACTCGGAATTTTATTGGAAGTTCGAATATGTGTTCAGGAATAATGGATTAATTTTATTACTTTCTCTTCCTTCGTGGTGGGGACTGGTTGGAGGAATTCTGTGGTCCGACCACGTGTGTTATGTGGATGTTAAAGTCACTGTGGTACACGGACGTGGTAATATCAAATGGTTCAAATGGCTCTGAGCACTATGGGACTTAACATCTGAGGTCAGCAGTCCCCTAGATCTGGGAACTACTTAAGCCTAACTAACCTAAGGACATTACATACATCCATGCCCGAGGCAGGATTCGAACCTGCGACAGCAGCAGTCGCGCGGTTCCCTACTGAAGCTCCTAGAACCTCTAGGCCACCGCCGCCGGCGTAGTAATATCCACACCTATATTTTATTCAGAATAATATTGACAACATTGTGTGTGGAATGTGAATGAAAATTCTCGTGATATTACTAAAAAGGACTTCAACATTAATGAAGTAATAATTATTGTTAGAGACGTAATTTAACATTTTGTAAAAAAAAATTCAATAAGGTTGAGGTTACGGATATGAAAGTAGCTAGGATGATTGCAGGTACTAGTAGATGGGAACAATGGCAGGAGGGTGTCCACAATGAGGAAATCAAAGAAAAACTGGGAATGAACTCTATAGATGCAGCAGTCAGGGCGAACAGGCTTAGATGGTGGGGTCATGTTACACGCATGGGAGAAGCAAGGTTACCCAAGAGACTCATGGGTTCAGCAGTAGAGGGTAGGAGGAGTCGGGGCAGACCAAGGAGAAGGTACCTGGATTCGGTTAAGAATGATTTTGAAGTAATAGGTTTAACATCAGAAGAGGCACCAATGTTAGCACTGAATAGGGGATCATGGAGGAAGTTTATAAGGGGGGCAATGCTCCAGACTGAACGCTGAATGGCATAATCAATCTTAAATGATGATGATGATGTAAAAAAAAATATCACAGACAATATCAGTGGAAAAACGTAATGATAATCTCCATCTTTTGTTACCTGTGATTCCTCTAAAATAATCCTCTTCCTTATTCGAACTGTTGTAGTGATAGGATGTGATTGATGCCTCTGTAAACATTCAATATTTGAAAAACAGAATTTAAGTGTCACTGAAATGAATCTTCTTCGTTTGGAGTTCTATTTCCTTGTGATACTCGTCCGATATAAATGTTAAGTTTTCTAATCAGCTACAAACGAGTGCAGCCATTGGCGCTGTTGATCTACGGCGCGGTTTATTGGTAAATGCTGAATAGTAAGCGATTAACACTGATAAATATTTTCAACTGTTAATGCATACAGTGAAAGTACAAAAATAGTAATACATATTACTTGTCAGTAGTAAAACAGAGTCTGAAGGAGAATCGATTAGTGATTGTGTTGTGTTAAGCAGCCATCTTAGTGAAATATTGCAGTGGCAGTTATAAATTGCTTTTCTATACAAATATAAATGTTATTGGTAATAAATGCGATAGTAATTGTGTATTGGTATCCCAAAACCCACTCTGAGATAACAAATTCCACTTACTGTGAATAATCTCTAAATAACGTGATCTGCTATGAATGCAAACAGCATCTTACTTGATATACATTCTTACATGCTGATGTATGAAACCTTGTAATTCCGTAACAACTTTTATGAAATATTTTGATAGGAAAAATACCTCTTCATTTTGTTTAAAGAAAACCGTTGTCACATCGAATAACAGTAGCATTAAATTCGATAAACGATCTGCTACTAGTAAAGAGACCATTATGCAACAGCAGTGAAAATTAGTAAAAATCATTACTCTTGTTTAGTTGAGATTACGTACTATACATTTAGTTTGTTTGCTGGTATGTATATGATTACTTTTGTGCATAAACTTAGTGCCATTTACACTGCTTGACAGACAGCATTGCTACACGCTCCCTAGTGGAGATTTCTTTAACAAAATAACGAGCATTAGACGGGAAAAGCAGTGATTAAATAAAACCACCATGTTGCATTAATAATAAGCATCTAGTTTAATTGTGATTTTGCTCAAATTGTACAACATGCAATCCTACCACAATACAGCACGCCACAGCGTTCAAGTGAAAGATGTAGAATATTTGCGTGATCTGGTTCAAGGCTTCACTGAAAAAAATAATTTTTCAAATTTTAAAATATAAAGTACCTCACTGGAGTACTACATTATCAAAATATGTTTAGCGCCGGTAAAACTTCTACGGAAACGAGGCTGCAGTTACGAGTCGAATGTTATGGAAGAGAATCAGTAGTTGAGAAGGAAATGGAACAGGGTTGTAACCTATCCCCGACGTTATTCAGTCTGTACGTTGAGCAATAATTCAAACCAAGGAGAAATTTGGAAACGGAATGAAAATTCACGGAGAAGAAATAGAACGGTTTTCCGATGACGTAGTTCTGTCACACACTTCAAACGACTTCGAAGAACACCTGAATGGAATGAATGATGTCTTGACAAGAGGTTTGAAGATGGTAATCAACGGATGTTAAACAGTAGTAAACGCAATCGAATTAAATCACATTATTCTGAGGTAATTACTGTGACAAAAGGAAACAACATCTCATATTTAGTGAAAAGAGTCGCAGAGGACAAGTACGAATCTGTTTTGGTTAAGGTCGTGACAATGATAGATGAACTCATCAAGTGGTGGCAGCGAATCGAGAAAAAGCAACATGAGGGAGTCGGACGAAGGAGGTGTGACCAACTGCTGAATGTTGTTCCTGTTGCAACTGTGGAAGAGCACCATGAACTTGCTCCAGACTTATGCTAAATGGTAGTCTTGAGTCTTTTGACTTGTTTGACGCATACCGCCACGAAGTCCTCTAATGTGCCAAACTTTTCATTTGAGCGTAGCACTTGCAACCTACGTCCTCAATTATTTGCTGGATGTATTCCATTCTCTGCCTTCCTCTGCAGTTCTGCCCTCTACAGTTCCCTCTGGTACCATGGAAGTTATTCCCTGATGCCTTAACAGATGTTTTGTCATCCTGTCACTTCTTGTTGTGTTTTTGATACGTTCCTTTCCTCGCCGATTCTAGGTACAACTTCCTCATTCCTTACCAAATCAGTCCACCTAATTTTTAACATTTCTCAGTAGCACCACGTCTCAAAGGCTTCGATTCTCTTCTACTCCGGTTTTCCTACAATCCATGTCTAACGCAGTGCTGTGCCCAAAACATAGATACTCAGAAATTTCTTCCCCAAATTTAGACCTATGTTTGATACTAACAGTCTTCTGTTGGCTAGGAATGTCCTCTTTGTCAGTGCTACGCTGCTTTTGATGTCCTCCTTGCTCCGTTCGTTATTGGCTATTTTGCTATCTAAGTAGCAAAATTCCCTAGCTCCATCTACTCCTTGACCATCAATGCTGATGTTAAGTTTCTCGCTGTTCTCATTTCTGGTACTTAACACTACGTTCGTCTTTCTTCGATTTACTCTCTATCCTTAATCTGTTCTCATTAGGCAGTTCATGCCCTTCAGTATATCCTGTAAATCTTCTTCTCCTTCACTGAGGATAGTAATGTCATCAGTAAATCGCATTATTAATATCCTTGTACCTTAAATTTTAATTTCTCTCCTGAACCTCTCTTTTATTTCGCTTATTGCTTCTTCGATGTACGGACTGAACAGTAGGGGCGAAAGACTACATCCCTGTCTTACCCTTTTTCTTCAGACTCGCTTCCATTATCAACCGCAACGTGAGCACAGCCTCTTGTTCTTGTCAACAAATTTGATGCATGAGTCGTTAAGCTGAGTGTGAGATAAATCTCGACTTGTCGGTTCTTGAAATGTTCGGAATTCTGTGAATGATATATTTCCAAAAGTCTGGTGGTACGTTGCCAGTCTCATAGCTTCTACACACCAACCTGAACGTTCGTTTTGTTGGCAGTTCCTCCATTGATTTTAGAAATTCTGATGGAATATTATCCATCTCTTCCGCCGTATGTAATCTTAGTTCGTCCAAAGCTCTTTTAAATTCTGACTTAGTACTCCTTGGCTTCAGAAAATCTTCACTCTCATACAAGCCTGCAATGTACCGTTTCCATCTATCCGCTATCTGCTCTACATTTAACAGTGAATTCCCACTGTTACAGCCCTTTCTTTTAATGTTGCTGAAGGTTGTTTTGATTTTCGCGTCGCAATTATCTCTTCTTCGATTTCTTCACATTTTTCATGGAGCCATTTCGTCTTCTAAATCCAAGAATGCTATAAACGTATTTTTCCTGTTATCTTAGGGCTATGTCGAAGGATCACTATTGCCTCACGTGCGACCACATTGATTCAGAACCGAAACCAAGCCTCCCAGATGTCGTGTTCTATCAGATTTTCCTCTCTTCTGTAAATAATTAGTTTCAGTGACTTGAAACTAATAATTCATCACATTCATAGTTCGACATTTAGTACATTAATCTTGTAGTTCGAGGGTTTATCTTGTATACCTGGTGGAACAGATTTTTCATGGCTAGTTCTTCCAAGGATCTTAATAATTCTGAGGGCTTGACGTCTGTCCCAGGGAAGTTATTTCGACATAGGTGTTCATTAGTTCTCTCATATTATTCTCGCAGTGTCATATTTCTCAGTTCATCTTCATTTACTTCCTGTTGGTTTCATAGTTCTGTCATATTATTCTCGCAGTATTATATTTCCCAGCTCATCTTCATTTACTTCCTGTTTTCTTTCTTGAAGTTTGTTTCTGTTATAATATTTCTTGTAACACTTAGCACTAGCTTGCAGTCCGAGATGTTAATATTTAGTTCCGTTTGTCAAAGGTCACTTAAATTCTACGAGACCCCGCGTCTGTTTCCCCTGGTCACGCACGCTTCAGCTTCCTTGAACTTTTCACCCATCCCGTCCTGCCTTGCCATTTTGCACTTCCTGTTAATTTCATTTAGACATCTATATTCCTATTTGGTTGCTACATTTCCTGCATTTTTACTACATTTATTATTAATTATAGTAATGAATTAATTAAATACACTGAAGAGACGTACGGAACGTATCTGGAAAATAGTGGGTTTTTGGTGAAGTTTTACGTGAAGTAGTTAGTTGGAGAAAAAGACATAGGGACTGACTTTTTAATTGTTACAGCTAACATTCGTTATACACAATGACAGAATCTGTTTTATATTTATAACTGTTATCGACCATCATCAGAAAGATTGAAGGTAGAATCAGCTGCTCGCCGATTAATGATTTGTATAAGCAACTCTGCAGCGCATCACTTGGTGAAATATTATGTTGCTTTAAATGTTTCTGATGGAGTCCAAGCTTGCCCAATTAACGATATAAAACATTTTCTGTGATTCTTTCGGAGGAATAGTAGCTTTGCAGTTTTAGTATGGTAGGAAGGAGTGTTGAAAGGTAACTGAAAAGAATGAAGTCGTTCGCTGCAAAAGAATTAAAACAGGGACGAGGTAAGGAATTAAGATCTCCAGCAATAATTTGTTTTCTCAAGACACAGGTTTTACTGCCTAAGAAGCCAAAACTGCGAACAAGTCTGTGGCTTTCGTTCGCAGCTGCGGGTTGAGCGCTCGCTCACGTGATACGGCTAGTTTGCGACTTCAAAAGCGGTAACGAGGAACAGAGCTGCTTGCCTCTGCTGTGTCTATCGCGAGACGTCCGCCTTCTCCACGGCCCACGCGCCGACTAACAATTCTCTTCGCCGCGTGAACGAATTCCCAGAAACAAACTTGTAACTGCATGGAACCCGAGTGGGAATACTGTCAAGAAATAACTTTTCATTACCATGCCGTCTCTGTTGTTTTATTTAGCGGACCGAAGATCCCCCTAAACTGTTTTTGTTCCTTTTCTGCTGCTACTTCTATCGCTTTAATTCTCGAGGGCCCGATTCCCGAAGTAACCGAGTCGCTCGCTGATTTAATTTCAAGGGAACGGAAGCGAAAGGCGGGGAAACCACTCGTAATGAGAGAATCGGAGTTATTGCTATGCGCCGCCTTACAACAGCAGGACTTGGATCACACTTTTTGCTGTGACGTCGCGGCCCATGTGGCCGTTACCGGGTGCCTTATTTCACGGCCATTTTAGAAGACGCAAGAGGAGGTTGCTTACTATTTCTCATCACGAAAGGCTGCATCCACATTGCATCCTCGATTACTCGTGAAGCTGCTAACGCTGATAGTGACAATTAGTCTTCGCCCCCCCCCCCCCCCCTAAAAAAAAAGCAGTTAATTTCTCTAAAGACTTTGTTAGTCATAATACACAACTGGCCATTAAAATTGCTACACCACGAAGATGACGTGCTACAGACGCGAAATTTAACCGACAGGAAGAAGAGACTGTGATATGCAAATGATTAGCTTTTCAGAGCATTCACACAAGGTTGGCGCCGGTGGCGACACCTACAGCGTGCTGACATGAGGATAGTTTCCAACCGATTTGTCATACACAAACAGCAGTTGACCGGCGTTGCCTGGTGAAACGTTGTTGTGCTGCCTTCTGTAAGGAGGAGAAATGCGTACCATCACGTGTCCTACTTTGATAGAGATCGGATCGTAGCCTATCGCGTTTGTGGTTTATCGTATCGTGACATTGCTGCTCGCGTTGGTCGAGATCCAATGACTCTTAGCAGAATATGGAATCGGTGGGCTCAGGAGGGTAATACGGGTCGCCGTGCTGGATCCCAACGGACTCGTATCACTAGCAGTCGAGATGACAGGCATCTTATCCGCATGGCTGAAACGGATCGTGCAGCCACGTCTCGGTCCCTGAGTCTACAGATGGGGACGCTTGCAAGACAACAACCATCTGCACGAACAGTTCGACAACTTTTGCAGCAGCATTGGTGCCATTGGTTACACGTCTCGGTCACCTCTTGTTCGCATAGACAGCACTTTGAACAGTTGACGTTACATTTCAGATGTGTTACGACCCGTGGCTCTACCCTTCATTCGATCCCTGCGAAACCCTACGTTTCACCAGGATAATGCACGACCACATGTTGCAGGTCCTGTACGGGCCTTTCTGGATACAGAAAATGTTTGACCGCTGCCCTGGCCAGCACATTCTCCAGATCTCTCACCAATTGAAAACGTCTGATCAATGATGGCCGAGCAACTGGCTTGTCACAATACGCCAGTCACTACTCTTGATGAACTGTTGGATCGTGTTGAAGCTGCATGGGCAGCTGTACCTGTACACGGGATCCAAGCTCTGTTCGACTCAATGTCCAGGCGTATCAAGGCCCTTTTTACGGCCAGAGGTGGTTGTTCTGGGTACTGATTTCTCAGGATGTATGCACTCAAATTGCGTGAAAATGTAATCACATGTCAGTTCTAGTATAATATATTTGTCCATTGACTAGCCGTTTATCATCTCCATTTCTTCTTGGTGTAGCAATTTTAATGGCCAGTAGTGTATATGAACTTTTTCATCCATTCATCCCTTTCATTTTGCATCCATTTCACTTAAATAAATTCGCGAACACTGAGCTTTACTGAACTTACCTCAGTGAACGGATTCCAGAGAAAAGTAGGAGCAAGCAAAGCAATACATACCATCCGACACATCTCAAAGAATTGGATGAAGAATACCATAACTATGTCTAAAGTATTTGTCGATTTGGAGAAAGCTTTTGACAGTGTTGACTACTAAATACTCCTTGAAAATTATGAAACTAGCCGGGATAAAGTATCGAGAGCAAGAGGTTATGTTCAGCTTCCACAGACATCTGCCTATAGTGACAAGACTAAGGGAATATGGAGGGGCAGCAGAAGCAGATTTAGTGTGATAGGGTTGTCGCCTATGCCATATGTTATTCAGTTCTACATAGAGCAAGCTGTGAAGGGAACCAAGGAGAAATTTGGGAAGGGAGCTAAGGTTTAGGGAAAATACGTGAAAATTTTGTGGTTTGTCAACGAATCTGTAATCCTTCAATAAAAGGCAAACGTCTTGCAAGAGCGGGCGCATGTCACTAGCTCTGTAGTTGGCATACTTACGCTGTGTAGTATCCGATGCCACGTTTTATATTTAAATTTCATGTACAAATCTCACGTGGCGCACTAAACGTTGTCGAATATATTGTTAAAATGGTAGTATTTTTTAAAAAAGTTTTAAGACCGACATGGGCCAACAGCGTTAGCTGGGACAAATACCGGACGAAACAGACGATGGCTGAAGGCCAGTACCTTGAATGTGTGAAGTTGTGGGGAGTAGGGGCAGGCACCGTTTCTCTAATAAAATTTTTTTTACGTTTAAAATTTCAAAACTTTACCAACGTCATTTTAAAATAATAAGTGGACATTCGTTATCATGAACAGCAAGATCATCAACATAGTTTCCTATGAAAGTTCCTGAAGCAATTTAACCAACAGTCTCTTGAATACTAACAGATCAAAGAACAGTTCTCAGAATCAATTTACATCGCTTAAAACTCAAAAGGTTTGATAAATGATTCTAACGCCACATGACAATACCAAAATTTTCCTAGGTACCTCCTGTGATCTCTAAAGGCATTGAAATTTCAATTAAAACAACTCAAATGCAATAAAATCTGATAACTATCAACGTGCACTCGGATCCCGTAGCCTCTACGATGCGCATCTTATTACAAAATATTTTCCTTCCCCTTAAACACTTTACACAATAAACCCCCTTACCTTTGTGATGCATACCAAACCCAACGAATTATGACAAATAATGAAGCACAGATCTCATAATTGACCAGCTACGTAAATCTTCTCATTTCAAAATAAGTCAAAAACACACAAATAAACTCTTAAGCTCATGGGTTATATCCGTTAAAAAATAATACACAATTCATATCTTTTGATTCGGTCGTGGTCACGCGCTGTTGTGCACTGTGCTCTCCTTCAGGATCACAGGTGACATGGGAAAGATTTTCCAAGATGTACACAACATTAACACCACGCAACCAACTTACACAAATTACGTACTGGGATTATACATCGATATGGATGCAGCTCGCAAATCTCAAAACGGGCAAGGGAGTAGATGCGATACTACTGAACACTTCGCCTATACTATACCGCGCGCACCAAACAGCAGCACGGTGTGGTATACAAGAGACAAATCAACAACTAATGCAAGGCAACCTCAGCAGAAAAGTAAGAAAATATTTGGGGTTTTAAACTCTTTGGAGGGCCACACCAAACAACAGAATGACGTCCCAAGCTAAATTATGAACATACTATCGATCGCTACGACAATTAGAACCGTAAAATACCATAAGAAGTGAACTGCAATCAACACGATTCATAAGCGTCCGACTGAAAAGCTCCACAGTCAATCTTTGCATTACTAGAAAAGCTTAACAGTACCTTCAAAGTTCATTCGTGGACACTATCAGCGTGTCAAATTCCTTCTTATAACTGTAGATAACAGAGTTTAACAAGCTGGGGACAAACTTAGGTTTCTTAAAAAGACAAGCAGTGATTCGGCCCCTCATTTGGATCCACCTTCGATCCAAAACAGTCATTTACTTTAAAGCAGCTAAATAGATGACGATGCTCATATCAATGCTCTTCTCCCAAGTAGCACTCTATCGGAAGACTGCAGTATCGAAGCAAAGCTAACACCACTATCAAATCTGATATATGCGGCACCAAAGTGCAGCTTTTTAGAATTCTTTTATTCATCTCATAAACTTGCCGTAATTATTCGTCGGATTCCAAGGGCAGAACCAAGAAATCACTTCTCGGCCCATGAATGACCACACGATGACTGGCATCGGGACACCACCGTCCCTCCACACTGCGATCTTCGAGCCCACGGCGTTCCGTCCCCAACCGACTGCTTCCTCGGGGCCCACCGACCAAGCGGCCTTGCCCTCAAAAAAATGGCTCTGAGCACTATGCGACTTAACTTCTGAGGTCATCAGTCGCCTAGAACTTAGAACTACTTAAACCTAACTAACCTAAGGACATCACACACATCCATGCCCGAGGCAGGATTCGAACCTGCGACCGTAGCGGTCGCGCGGTTCCGGGCAGAAGCGCCTAGAACCGCTCGGCCACCGCGGCCGGCAGGCCTTGCCCTCCAACGCCGACGTCGCTCCTCACGCACACTCCAGAGATAACTCCCAGCAAGACCCTCCTTCCTCTTCGTCACCACGCGGCGCGCGGAAAGCCAACTCGCCAAAGATATGTGGCGACCAGAGACTCCAATCCGATGTCGACATTGAAAGGTGGTTACACTGAGTCACAGCGCCAGAGATTGCGCCAAAGATTATTATTCCACCGCCTCCACTGGAGCAGTAGTAGTTCAGAGGTTGCCGTGGGCAGTACTTGTTGAAAGGATGTCGAGAGCAGTATTAATTCAGAGGATGTCGTGTGCAGTTGTTGTTCTGTTGGGCGAGACAGTAGATGCTGTTCGGTTGGTGTAATGTATAGATGGAAGATGTTGCAATGAACACAGTGTAGTTTTCGTCAATATATATGGAGCTACCAAAAAAAAATTGTTTCACATTTCCTCAATGACAATGGCTCTTGGTCACAGGTTCAGTCAAAAAAGCATCTGGCTCGTGTTCATCTATTAGACTTGTAATTCTGGTTTCCATGTGCAACTATAGTATTTCTGGTTTTTCAATTAGTTCATTGTAAATGGTGTTTAAAATATCTTGTCGTATTGAGGAAGAACCGTGCCAGATACATGTACGTTGAATCGCACTACCATACACAGAACAATTACACTTGTGCTTTGTTGTTTCGTAGCTTTTATAGTTGCAGGGGACTTAATTAATCAATTGTGTTAACGGAAATTTCCTTTCATTCTTTATTGTTATTTTATGCAGTCAGATTGCGTACTAAGACTTGTCAGGGCCAACCGGTTACGAGTTTTCGTAACCGGATAAACAGCTACTAAAATTATTGCATTAATAATTAAGCCCCCATGCAATATTCACATAGCGGCGAGTACCGATAAGGTGGATTATTTAAGAAAAAAAAAAACATTAATAGCGATCCGTACCGGCTCGAAGAAAAAGCTCTACAGTAGGCAGCTAGTACTTTCAAATTATGGATTTTAAATGGTGATTATAACAATATAATGAAAAGTATAGTTGCTACTCACCATAAAGCGGAGATGCTGACTCGCAGGAAGGCACAACAAAAAGACTGTCACACAGTTAGCTTTCGGCCAGCAAAACATTTGTCAAAATTAGACAACATGCACACACTTACGTAAAAGCAAATCACACACACGTGACCACAGTCTGTGGCAGCGGGGTCTGGCTCTTTGTGTGACAGTCATTTTGTTGTCCCCTTCTGCGACTCAGCATCTCAGCTATATGATGAGTAGCAGCTATCATTTTCATTTCACTGTTTCATTGCATCCTGGATTTATGGATTTACCACTGTTTAAATGGTGATTACGTGGATGACAAGCACATGCACTAGACAGAGTGAATGACTCCCACATTGGATATATAAAACATGTGATTCTACGTACAAAACCTTCTGAAGAAGACAGTTTCAAAACTGTCGAAACCATGGGCAAGTTTTAATAAATCTACGTTAGAAACTGGTTGGCTGTTATTTACAGTCCACTTTAGCTCTCACAAGACCACTTGTGTGGAATAGATAGAGCATTCAGAAAAGGTTGTAAAATGAACATCAACAAAGGTAAAACAGTTATGAAACGTAGTTGAAATAAATTAGGTGATGCTAATACAACTGTATTTGGCAATATTAGGCAATTGTACATTGGAACTAGTAGATGAACTTTATTACTTTTGCAACAAAATAACTTATGAGTGGAGAAAATGTAAAATGCACCATGGGAATATCAAAATAAGTTTGTGAAAAACAGAAATTTCTCGGTATCGAATATCAATCAAAATTTTAGGAAATAGTTTCTGAACGTATTTGTTTTGACGTAAATTTAAACTCTTCATATCAGAAGGGAAGGGAAACTTTTGAAATGTGATACTACAGTAAGATGTTGAAGATTGGATGGGTGGAGACAATACTAATGAAGAGATGCTGACAAACTCATCCGGGGAAAAAGGAAACGTATGACACAACTTGACTAAAAGAATGGATAGACTCACAGAACGGATCCTGAAGCATCAAGGGATCGTCATCTGTTTGGTAATGGAGGGAAGCATAGGGTAAAAATTGTTGAGGAGGACTAAGGCCTGGGACTACAGTGATATAGATACAATCGATTTCAGTTGCAGTAGGTATTCAGGGATGAAGAGTTGCACAGGGTATAATTTACTAGCGTGGGGCCCTGCACTAAACCAGCAGCAGCAAAAACAAAAATCTTATTGAACATTAGCTGCTACCAAGTTTAGAGAGATATGATTCGATTTGTATGTTTTTATGAACTTAGCTCGTTATGGATTTTTGTAAAATCCCTTGAGCACCGGCAATGGAAAATCAGCTTAGGAATAACGTCTGTTACGTGACCTTGACACCGTCATGCGTTGGAAATTTGAACACTATAGTGAGCCACATAGTTTATAAATTCCTGAAATATGGCGTGTCGCAAACTGTCGACGTGAAATTGTATCTCGACGACATTTTGCATCTGCTTAGAATAATCAAGTGTACTTTATGAGATTGATGTCTGTTCTTTAGGACATATTCGAAAGAACAGACACCGTTGTAAATGATCCTGCAGCCGTATAAATATATGACGACATTGACATTCCGACAGTAGCCGCAAGCGTACGATGAAATAAACTCAATGGCGACAAGTCAAAATTTACGTTGGACCGCGACTCTAACCCGGATTTCCCCTTCACGCATGCCGTCACCTTCTGCACTAGGCTATCCGCGCACACTTCCAAAGCAACACAAATTCTCAACTTGTGGCCCACTATATTCGTGGCGTCCTCTGTCCATTACCCTCATTGATCGGCGCATCACACTGATCCCCGGAAGAGGTCTGACGAAAAATGCATTTGCAGTGAATGATAGTTAATTACCAATAAGGCGCATACGAGGTGCGACAATAAAGTAATGAGACTGATTTTCTTTGCAAGATGTGGCGACCCTGCAGCCTTGCGTAGGCACAATATCTTTGACCTCGGTCTATAAGCTGCTTCTAGTTCAAGTGGCACATCGATGCAACTGCTGACTCGTAAGTTGTGCTGTGATAAGTTAACACGTTTTTGTGTCTCTCGTGACGGAAACGAAACCGCATAATATTGAGCAACGGTATACCATTTCTTTTTGCGTTAAATTGGGTGAAAACGCGACGACAACTTACGGGAAGCTTCAGAAGGCTTTTGGAGAGGAGGATATGTCAAGAGCCCAAGTTTTCCGTTGACATAAAATGTTCAGTGAAGGCAGAATGAGTGTAAAAGATGAAGACAGCAGTGGACGACCATCATACCAGTATGCTTCTTTGATTCCGAGGGAATTGTTCATAAAGAGTGGCTGCCTCCTGGACAAGTAGTTAGCCTATATTACTACAAAGAAATTTTAGAAAGACTTCGTAAAAGAGTTCTTTGTGTCCGTGCCAACATTGCTGATAATTTGATTCTGCATCATGATAATGCATCATCCCATACTTCTGTCAGTACAGAAATTTTTAACCTCAAAGCAAATTTCAGTACCACCACAGCCACCTTATTCACCAGATATCGCTCAGTGCGACTTTTTTCTATTTCCAAGAGTCAAAACGGCGGTCAAGGTACACTATTTTCAAACAACATAAGATGTACAGAAAGGTGTGACGAGGGTCTTGGAGCATATTACAGAAGATGAGGCAGGAGCACTGGAAAAAGTGTGCGCAATCAGAAGGGAACTACTTCGAAGGAGACAACACTAATCTTGACTAAAACGGTAATCAAAATTTTTTTGACATCAGTTTCATTACTTTATTGTCGCACCTCGTATGCACTGACTGAAAAAAATCGCAACATCAAAAAGGAATTGTGCAACATACATGAAAGGTACGTGTATTTCCACATTGGGAAGATGATGTCTTTTCGGATTTCGCGCCAGTCGCATAAGAGTGTCCACAGTAGCACCATTATGAGGTTGCAAATCAGGTTTGCCTTAAGTACACGCTGTGATGGTCTTGAGCGTGAGTTACCTTTGAGACTGGACGTGGAGAGTTGACGTTACTACCAAAACCCTTGAGTTTGAACGAGGTTGTGTAATTGGACGACGAGAAACAGGGTGGTCCTTCTGCGATATTGCAGAAATACTTGGAAGGTACACTATTACTGGCAGTAGTCGCAAGAAGACCAGGCTCCAGACGCCCACATGGCATTACTGGAAGGGAAGACCATTGTGTCCGGAGTATGGCTCTTCTGCGTCGTACCGCATCTGCCATAGAAATCTGAGCAGCAGCTGGCACCAGTGACACAACAAAAGTGTTACAAATCGGTTGCTTCAAGGACAGCTCCGAGCCAGATGGCCTGTGCCGCGCATTCCATGGACCCCAAACCACCGCCATTCGCGACTTAAGTGTTGTCAGGGGAGAGCTCACTGCAGCTGCGGTGTAGAGATTTGTCGTGTGATTCTGCTTCGGTGCCAGTGATGGCCAAGTGTTGGTTAGGAGGAGAGCAGTTGAACGTCTGCAACCAACCTGTCATTGTGCTAGACGCCGCTGGCTATGCCTGGAGCTATGGTCTGGGTGCGACTTCGTATGACAACAGGAGCACTCCTGTAGGTATCCCACGCCTCTTGACTTCAGATTTGTACATTTATCTGACGACTGTACCTGCTGTGGTCACTCATGGAGGTCACTCCAGAGGTGTTTTCCAACAGGATAACACGCGGCCGCATCCGTTGAAACCTGTACAGTGTGTCGACATGTTGCCTCGGTCTGTTCGATCGCCACATATCTCTCAAATCGAACATAGGAACGACAACTGCAGGGTCATTCACAAACAACATTAACCGTCCCTGCATTGAACGACAAAGTGCAGCAGTCAGGGAAGCATGGAACTTCAGCCCACAAACTCACATCCAGTACCTGTACAATACAAGGCATGAGGTATCATGGCTGACTCGACCTCGTCGATGGTAGGCCATGGAAGATTCAAGCCTGCGTTCGATGAAGGTGATGTTCTGCCACGTGTTGTCGTTACTCATGAGAGCTGTGAAAAACCTCCTGCCGTTACAAAAAAGTATTTTTCTTTTACTCTTTCTTGATTTGGTGATATAGACACATTGTAAATAAATATACAAACATGTATCAGAGCCATAAGAATTTTAAAAAAATTAAAAAAAGAGGTCTTTAAGGAATAGTTGTTCATAAGTAAATGTAGCAGAAAGGAGCACTAATAAAAACTGGTGCCACTTTTCTAGCCACTACACTGTGATATTCAGGGTATATAAGTAGATGTAGATGGAACTGTAGATTTGACGAGCGTTAGGACAGGTAGCAACGAACGTGTGGCGTTCCCATGCACTACTGACAGCATCGTCGTTTCAAACTAAAGATAGGGCGATTACGAATTATCACGCTGTGTCTGTTGGAATTATATGTGTTTATTTTGTGGCTTGCTTGCAGTGTTCCGTGCAGAAGTTGAGCAGGTAAGCAGGGAGTGTTAGTACTTGCTAGTCGCTCGTGCCAGTGGAGAAGAAGAAGAAGAAGAAGAAGAAATGCCCTCATGTTTCGTTCCAGCACGCAAATTCCAAAACAGAGAAAGTAAAACCGGACATTCATTTAGAGCTCCAAAAACTGAAGTGGAATTTTCATAATGTGTGATAGCAGTTCCCCAGAAGAAAGAGGTCTGACCAATAATCGTTTTGTCTGTGACACACATTTCGCAGATGTACTTGTATTAAAGGCAGAGTTGTGATTCTTCAGTTTCTCGCTTCGTATTTGTTGCTCGAACAGTCCGCGGGTATACTGCCGGTTCATAGTATTCAACGGACACAATATTACAGCGAGCAGACAGATTTCGACAGCGTTATAAGGGAGGCTATCGAAATTCGCACCAGGGAAGATCTTATCAACCGAGATTGCGGCTACAATCTCAGCAAGGCTCTGGACCCGGCATTGAAAGTAATTAAGAAGACTCTCAGAAAGAAGTACGAACTGTCGACCAGGGCAGACGTAGCAAGCATATCGACGCTACGACAGATTCCGACGCCCACGTCTTCGCGACCGCCGGCGCGCGGGCGCGGACGGCGAAGAGAACGGCCCGCAGGGGTAGGGGATTTAAATCGGTCGCCCGCCCTCACGAGTTCAGTTCGTCAGCGCACCTGACGATGGCGACATGTCTGATCGCCGAAATATTGTGCCCGTTGGACACTATGAACCGGCAGTATACCCGTGGACCGTTCGAGCAAAAGCAGAGTTGTTTAAAATCAGCGGTAAACAGGCTGATATACCAAGAAGAAAAAGGCCTAAATATCAGATGCTCTTCCTTATTTATTTCGCAGTTTCCTGAAATACCTATCCAAAACATTTCGTAAAAGGCAGTAAGAAACGGATGTTCCTAACAAGGAATTGTCTGCTATCAGTCTGATGCGATACACGACGTCCAGAAGCCTCTTCATAGGCCTTATTCAGTGCTGGAGCACGCAGCCTACGGTGTCTTTGACTGAAAAGTAGTAGATATCGATAATATTGTGCAACTGTCGAAAGTGGACGGCCTGTGTGGTGTACGCTCTCAACCGATTCCATATCTACACTACATCACTTTTGACTCCGACTCACAGGTCGAACAACTTCCCTGATTGACAAGCCTTCTGACTATAATGTGACGATGCAGACTTCATAATTGGTCGCGATTATCTTTCATGGCATGATGGATGTTCACTCTGCTGTTCCGCAGACGTCTCTAGTGAGTCCCTACTGATTTACTTTCAACTGAAATGCTGCAATCCATTCGAATGCGGCGTTCTACCCGTAAGCAACGCTTATGGTAACTGTGTGTACTGTTAGGAAGAGCGTCTGGGGTGACGTTCCGACCTGTTCAGGAACAGTCACAAAAGCAACACATCTACACGACATATCAGGTGGATGCTACACCTTGGTGTGTGTATACATCAGCACACTTCCTGTATGGAAATTTGTGGTAAGTTCTATGGGACCAAACTGCTGAAGTCATCGGTCCCTAGGCCTACTCATTACTTAATCTAACTTTAACTGACGCTAGGGACAACATACACACACACACACACACACCCACACACACACACACACACACACACCCATGCCCACACCCATGCCCAAGGGAACACTCGAACATCCGACGAGGGGAGCCGCGCGAACCGTGGCAAGGCGTCGTAGACCGCACCGCTAACCCGCGCGGCCATGCTTCCTCTGATGAAATCGCTATGGTAATGGCATGTCTGAGCAAAATATGTCAACACAGATCAGCCGGCCGCTGAGGCGGAGCGGTTCTAGGCGCTTCAGTATGGAACCACTCGGCAGCTACGGTCGCAGGTTCGAATCTTGCCTCGGCCATGCATGTGTGTGATGTGCTTAGGTTAGTTAGGTTTAAATAGTTCTAAGTCTAGGCAACTGCTGACGTCAGATGTTAAGTCCCATTGTGCTTAGAGCCATTAGAACCATTCAACATAGATCAAGAGGAGTCTGTGTCCTTTTGAAACACTGCCTATCACGAACTAGCCGTATGTGTACGGCTATTAGAGTATTTCTACGGAATCTCAAGGCGTATCTATGCATAGTGATGGATAGAATGAGTGAATCATTAGTGGACTTAAAGGAGCATCAGTTTTCTAATCAAATTATATGCGTACGTATTGCACTCGATTTTAAAAATGGTATATCCTGTCACCTGTTTTGAAGAAAGAAACCACAGTATTTTTCTCCAGATGTCAGGAGCATATATGTAGTAGACGCATATAGGCCCGGAGTTGGAAAGCATTTCTTTCTGCTCTCTGGTAACACATAGTGGCTGTCATTTTGTGCGAGGATCTCTGGTTAGCAGTATGTACTAGTGTGCAAAACTTAAGGACGAAGGTTATTATCTCTTGACGTGTCGCTGTCGAGTACCTTACCTCCATGAAACTTAAGTGTTCCTTCCTATATGTGGTCCAACAGTTCAGTACAGAAGGTAATTGACAAAAATCCATGAAATGAACAGAACAGAAAGAGTATTTTTTATTGGATGACGATAATTACTCTGTGTCACTGCGACTGATGGTGCGCTGGACAGTAGAAAAGTAGAGGCACGGTTTCTAATATGGTGTCTGATCACCATGGATGGCAATGCGTCCGAGGTTGGCGAGGATATCTCTTGATAGGGCTTTTCTTTCATTCACCAAAGCATTTGACAACTATTGGATAAGATGGGATTTAAGTGGATGGAACGGGCATATCAGTCAACACGAAGAGTATCCACATGTTTCAAGAGCAATGTCATCCGTAAAACTAAGGCAAGGGTGGAAATGCTACTCCTAAAAGACATGGAATGTGGAAGGTGTACAGGGTCATAATACCGGTGACCAGCGAGCGTACGTATTCAAAGATTCGGAGATCAGTAGACGCTCGTGCCACATAATACCTCTCCACACCATAACACCTGGACCACCAAAACGATCAGGTTCATCAGTGTTCTTCAGTGTATTGCGTAATTCCACCTGTCGCCATATGAGGGCAGAGGTGGCTGGTTGGAGTTCAAATATCGAGCAACGAAACCTGCCGTCTACACCTGTCGACGACAAATAGGGCAGTCGTTGAAATACCGCTTACAAGAAATAATTACACTCATGCTCATAAATTAAGGATAATGCTGATACATGGTTAAACAACGCTCTGCTAGGCGGTTTTCAGGTTTAAATCACCTCGGGGTATGACATGTGGTGCATTCGACCTGTGGTCGTCGCACGGTGGCGCTGGAAGCAGTCCACATACGCAGAGGTGCGTTGGTGCATGTCAGAGTACGGTGCAGCGAGTAAGTGTGCAGAAGTTTTCAGACGTGCTAATGGTGACTGTGTGTTGAAAATGGCTCAAAGAACACATATTAATGACGTAATGAGGGGCAGAATACTAGGGCGACTGGAGGCTAGTCAAACACAGCAGGTCGTAGCACAGGCCCCTCGTGTGCCACAAAATGTTATCTCAAGATTATGGCAACGATTCCAGCAGACAGGAAACGTGTCCAGCCGCTGTAGTACGGGACGCTCACAGTGCACAACACAATTAGACCGATATCTCAGCATCGGTGCCCGCAGACGACCACGGAGTACTGGAGGTAGCCTTGCTCGGGACATTACGCAGCCACCGAAACAGTTGCCTGCAAACACACAGTCTACAGACGACTGAACAGACATGGTTCATTCGCCCGGAGACCTGCAATGTGCATTCCACTGACCGCTGGTCACAGGAGAGCCCGTAAAGCTTGGTATCAAGAACACAGTACATGGTCATTGGAACAGTGGTCCCATGTTATGTTCACGGCCGAATGAACAGTGATCTTCGCCCGGTTTTCATGTGGTGTGAGCCAGGAAACGGATACCAACCCCTTAATGTTCTTGAAAGGGACCTGTATGAAGGTAGTGGTTTGACGGTTTGGGGTGGGATTATGATCAGTGCACATACACCCCTGCATGTCTTTGACAGAGGAACTGTAACAGGTCAGGTGTGCCGGGACGTCATTTTGTACCAGTATGTCCGCCTTTTGAGGGGTGCAGTGGGTCCCACCTTCCTCTTGATGGATGATAACACACGGCCCCACAGAGCTGCCATCGTGGAGGAGTACCTTGAAACATAAGATATCAGGCGAATGGAGTGGCCTGCCTGTTCCCCAGACCTAAACCCCATCGAGCACGTCTGGGATGCACTCGGTCGACGTACTGCTGCACGTCTTCACACCCCTAGGATACTTGAGGAGCTCCGACAGGCACTGGTGCAAGAGTGGGAGGCTATACCCAGCAGATGCTCGGCCACCTGATTCAGATTATGCCAACCCCTTGTGCGGCCTGTGTATGTATGCATGGTGATCATATCCCATATTGATGTCGGGGTACATTTCTCAACTTTTCACCAATACCGTGGACTTACAGATCTGTGCTGTGTGTGTTCTCTATGTGCCTACGCTATTAGTGCCACGTTGTGTGGCACCACATTCTGCAATTATCCTTAATTTATGAGCATGAGTGTATATTACGTCTACGGATATAAAACGTGGAAACTCCTACTCTAGGTAATTTCAGGAGATTATTTTCGTACACTGATCAGCCAGAGCGCATGGCTACCAATCTGCTATCGGCATACACCCGTCCAAGCGATAGCAGCATCATCTAGCTAGGAATGACTGCTAGTAAGACATGCTCGGTGCATGTATCAGTGGGCGTGCTGTTCGTGTGTAGAATGGGGAAGGCGCGCGGTCTATCTGAGTTTGATCGAGGGCAGATTGTGATGGCCTGGAGGTTCGGCACGGGCGTTTAGGAAACGGCACGACTAGTCGGGTGTTCGAGAAGTGCTGTGGTGAGTGTCTTCAGCATGTGCCGATACCAAGTTACCAAGTTGAAATGACGTCCGGAGGCCGTGGCGTTGGGCGGCCACCCCCATTACAGAGATCGGAGGTCGTAGGCTGAGCAGACTGGTAAACATGACAAGCGGCTAAATGTAGCTTAACTAGCATCAGACCTCAATACTGAGCCGAATAGAAGTCTTTGTAAACACACAGTGCTCCGAATGCTCCTAGCTATGGGCCTCCACAGCTGAAAAGCCACACACGCGCCAATGTTAACTCCGCAACATCGGCATCTACGACTGAAGTAGTGCACATGACAATCGGCACTGGACGTTGGCGCGGTGGCAGAGCGTTGCATGGTCTGATGAATCCCGATGTATTCTTTACCATGTCGGTGGGAGTGCGCGAATCCGTCATCTACCAGGGGAACAGCTCCTTGACACCTGTACTGCCCGACGGAGACATGCTGGCGGGGATTCCATTATGCTCCAGGGAACATTCAATTGAGAAGCCATGGATCCATTGGAGTTGATGCAAAAAATGGTTCAGATGGCTCTGAGCAATATGGGACTTAACATCTTACGTCATCAGTCCCCTACAACTTAGAACTACTTAAACCTAATTAACCTAAGGACATCACACACACCCATGCCCGAGGCAGGACTCGAACCTGCGACCGCAGCAGCAGCGCGGTTCCGGACTGAAGCGCCTAGAACCGCACGGCCACCGCGGCCGGCGTGGTTCAACAACAGAGTTAGAAAACTGCTACGGAAGCAAATAGAACTTCACAGCAAACATAAACATAGCCAAAGCCTTGCCGACAAACAAAAATTACGCGAAGCGAAATGTAGTGTGAGGAGGGCTATGGGAGAGGCGTTCAACGAATTCGAAAGTGAAGTTCTATGTACTGACTTCGCAGAAAATCCTAAGAAAATTTGGTCTTATGTCAAAGCGGTAGTTGGATCGAAACAAAATGTCCAGACACTCTGTGACCAAAATGGTACTGAAACAGAGGATGACAGACGAATGGCCGAAATACTAAATGTCTTTTTCCAAAGCTGTTTCACAGGGCAAAACTACACTGTAGCTCCTTCTCTAGATTGTCGCACAGATGACAAAATGGTAGATATCGAAATAGACGACCGAGGGATAGAGAAACAATTAAAATCCCTCAAAAGATGAAAGGCCGCTGGACCTGATGGGATACCAGTTCGGTTTTACACAGGCTACGCGAAGGAACTTGCCCCCTTTCTGCAGCGGTGTACCGTAGGTCTCTAGAAGAGCGTAGTGTTCCAAAGGATTGGAAAAGGGCACAGGTCATACCCGTTTTCAAGAAGGGACGTCAATGAGATGTGCAAAACTGTAGACCTATATCTCTAACGTCGATCACTTGTAGAATTTTGGAACGCGTTTTGTGTTCGAATTAATGACTTTTCTGGACACCAGAAATCTACTCTGTAGGAATCAGTATGGGTTTCGAAAAAGACGATCGTGTGAAACACAGCTCACGCTATTCGTTCACGAGACTCATAGGGCCATAAACACAGGTTCCCAGGTAGATTCCGTGTTTCTTGACTTCCGCAAGGCGTTTGATACAGTTCCCCATAGTCGTATAATGAACAAAGTAAGAGCATATGGACTATCAGGCCAATTGTTTGGTCCTAGATAACAGAACACAGCATGTCATTCTCAATGGAGAGAAGTCTTCCGAAGTAAGAGTGATTTCAGGTGTGCCGCAGGGGAATGTCGTAGGATCGTTGCTATTCACAATATATATAAATGACCTTATGGATAACATCAGAAGCTCAGTGACGCTTTTGCGGATGATGCTGTACTATATGGAGAGGTTGAGCAATGGAAAATTGTACTGAAATGCAGGAGCATCTGCAACGAATTGACACATAGTGCAGGGAATGGCAATTGAATCTCAATGTAAACAAGTGAAAGTGCTGCGAATACATAGAAAGAAAGATCCTTTATCATTTAGCTACAATATAGCAGGTCAGAAACTGGAAGCAGTTAATTCCATAAATTACCTGGGATTGGGCATTAGGAGTGATTTAGAATGGAATGACCATATAAAATTAATCGTCGGTAAAGCAGACACCAGACTGAGATTCATTGGAAGAATCCTAAGGAAATGCAGTCAGAAAACAAAGGAAGTAGGTTACAGTACACTTGATCGCCCACTGCTTGAATACTGCTCACAGGTGTGGGATCCGCACCAGATAGAGTTGATAGAAGAGGTAGAGAAGATGCAACGGAGAGCAGCGCGCTTCGTTACAGGATCATTTAGTAATCGCGAAAGCGTTACGGAGATGATAAACTTCAGTGGAAGACTCTGCAAGAGAGACGCTCAGTAGCTCGGTACGGACTTTTGTTTTTTTTACTCACTTTGCGGCATTCCAGAAATTTCCTGCAATCTTTCGCTGTCTCCATATTTCCTTCATTCTGTCAGAACGCGTTGTTCTGACAGACCCTCACCAAGCGGGGTTTTTCTGTCTGGTCGACATTCCAGTCCTGATATTCTGCCTATATTAACTTCTGTCTTCTATTTTATGCTGTGTCATCGCAGCTTCTTTCATCACATCTATTACTGTCGTGGTCTGTTCCTCAGTTATAGCTTTACGGCGAATTACGTAGAACTCCACAAACTGTGTAGTCAATGTGACAGGGTTTATTGTTTTAATGTCTCCACATACTTTGTCGTCCGATTGTTGTACCCGACTAAATTTTGGTACAGTTTCTAAATTTTTTTACTTGTTTATTGAATATACATTTCTTTTTCAATGTAATTTGGAACTAAAACTTTCCTTTTATTATTTTCGATCTGTCCTCCGGTTTTCTTCGGGGTCTCTCTCTCACTCTCTCTCTCTCTCTCTCTCTCTCTCTCTCTCTCTCTCTCTCTCTCTCTCTTTCTCTCTCTCTGTCCCTGCTACATCAGAGTACATACACACTAGTTTCGTAACCGTTTTGTAGTGTCTCAGTTTTGTGCATTCCCATAGAGCTTAAAATAAGCTCGTACAGACACTAATACACTCCTTACTTCACTATGGCGATGGCATTCTCCAAGAACTTACGCAAAAATGCTCACGCAAGCTGGAACTGGCGATGAGTGCTTGTAACAT
This sequence comes from Schistocerca americana, assembly GCF_021461395.2. Lineage (NCBI taxonomy): Eukaryota > Metazoa > Arthropoda > Insecta > Orthoptera > Acrididae > Schistocerca > Schistocerca americana. Next base: position 532,709,403 of record NC_060124.1, read on the forward strand.
TCTCTCTGTACTGTCACACAGCGTTGCCATGTTCTCTACCATTTTCTCTAACGGGAACCAAACTTTGGAATAATCTTCCACCAAATATCAGAGACATCAAATTCCTTCAGAACTTCAGAAGACAGGTAATGGTCCCCTTTCGATTACAGTAGCCACCACTCTTACACTCTGTGTAGCTCATTCTCATCTCACCCCCCCCCCTCCACCCCCACCCCCCCCCACTCACAACTCTTCCCTACGCGTTGGTGGAGTTCTATATTTATATCCTGCTTTTTCCTAGCAGACAATGTCACTGTCATTTCAATCTCCTCACCTCCCTTTACCCATTTTCCTTCTGATGAACATAGTTTCAAATGTGCTAAGTTAATCTATATCATTCTAAATGCCTTTTGAAATGTCAGCGGACGCCGCAGGATAAAGGAACAACTAATCGGGCATGGGAAAGTGCAGGCCATTTGTCACAAGTCAGTTTTTACTTGACAAGAATCCCACAAAATCATACTGCACAAATAAATATTATAATTCAGCTGCCTGACCAATACACATTTCTTCCAAATTCTCTTATTCCATCTTACCACCATAAATATAGAGCATTTTTGAAGCACACATTAAAAATGGAAACACTTCAATTCACATTTACAGGTAAACAACACACAAATACGTTCGATGTAAAAATATTGGGAAAAAAAATTTTTCGTGACACTGGTCAAGGTTGCACCACATAATTCTGAAAACGTATTTGATCAATCAGAGAAGGCTCTTGGGACTATTCATGAGACTCACGTGGAGAGTAATGAAATATAATTTAACAGTTGGGCATTAGATCAATATTAAAAACATTTTGTTCCAGACAAAACTTCACACAGGGAAACCACGAAAGGGGCAGGTGCGGCAGGCCAGGTCTGAATAAGACGGAAGAATAACGGGCGCCACTGGGTAAATTAACGCCCGATTGCTACGAGGTAGAAACTCAGCTTATGAGGGGTGCTGTAGCAAGCTAGGAGGCCGCAACGTCTCAGACTCTACAGTGAGACGGGAAGAGGCGTGCCACCCGCACTCAAATACACAGCCGACGCATACAGGCTACGCCTGGTGGACCGGCGGGTAACATAACACTCCGGAGCAGCGCCTCCAAACTATACGAACAGGAACAGCTCGGAAGGCCGAGACAAAACAAGCAAACATATAAATCATACATAATTATGATGGAACATATGAAACTGCTCAGAGCAAGACGAGAAGCTCAATGTGATCAAAACTGGCTCTCCGCACTATGGGACTTAACTTCTGAGGTCATCAGCCCCTAGAACTTAGAACTACTTAAACCTAACTAACTTAAGGACATTCAAGCCCGAGGCAGGATTCGAACCTGCCACCCTAGCGGTCTCGCGGTTCCAGAGTGTAGCGCCTAGAACCTCTCGGCCACCCCGGCCGGCAGTTCAATGTGAGCGTGGCCCCAAGCCCCAGCCAAACCTTACGTGTAACAACAAAAATTTTGCAATAAGAATCACTAACAGGGTTAACTGGTTAATCTTACAATAAAGTGTAACAAGTAAATGTAGTAATTACACGTCCCTCAGACACATTACCTTAAGTGGCTTAGGACGTAACAGGCAAATCTTGAGGGCCAACACTCAAACAGATACAGTCTTAATCATATTTGAAACAATAAATACTAACTTTCCTGGATGGGCAAAATCTCACCAGAGTTAGGGAACATAATTACCCAAATGACCGAATATTCACTGGGCCGCTAGCGTTTGCTGACCACAGCTGTAGGCAATTTTATAGCCGCTACATCAGTCAGGGAAGCAACAACTTCCAATACAAGTCAGACTCAATTTCGACGTCAGTGGTCACTAACACACGTGACGGCCTAGAACACGTGACAATTTCAGGCGCAGATGATAAATAAGCAGACATTGAACAAGGTGTAATTACCCCGTTGCACACACAACACGACGACGCCAGAGTCGCTGAGATGTGCAGCCGCGAGAAGGACGTACCTGCGCCTGCTAGCGACGCGAAGGGTGTGGCAGATCGCCGTTCGGCCGCGCTTGCGCTGTCGACGGCCCCATCTGGCCCCCCACCTATGACGACCACTGCTACGGCTATGGATTTGACGGACACTGCTCCGGAAACGTTGAAGAATGCACTGTCTGCTCCGCTGCCCGATTCTGAAGATGAGAGCACTGCTGCTCCTCGGCCACGCGGACGCAGCGGGAAACAGAAGAGGCGGGCAACAGCTGCGACGGCTGCTGCTCGCAGCTCGCCGATTGAGAAGAGGGCCAAGCAAGACTTCGCCCCTGACGCTGACGGTTTCGTCCCGGCCCGGCGAACTGCAAGACGCATGCTGTCATCGACGACGCCACCAACTGTCGTCGCCAACTCCTTCGATGCGCTCGAGGACGCGCCGGACCCGCCGCCGAGCAATCGTGCGCCGAAGACAGACGCCCATCTTCCGCCGGTGGTTCTTCAGTTTCGGCCGCCCTATGGAGAACTGCAGAAGCTGTTGCGCAGCTGGACAACGGCCGTGTACACCGTGAAGCCTGCGGGGCGAGACCTATACAGGGTCACACTCCGCACTGCTGATGACTATCGCCGGGTCACACAGGAGGCGTCTGAGCGTGGTATCCCTTTCTATACCCACGCCTCCGCACCTGACAAGGTCCTGAAGATCGTATTTCGTGACCTTCCGTTCAACATGGAAGCCGATCACCTGCATCGAGAACTCGCAGACCTGGGCTTCTACATACGGGCAGTTGTGAAGATGAAGTCGCCAAAATCACGCGAAGATATGCCGCTCTTCCTGGTCGTCTGCTCTGACACCGTGGAGAACCGCAAACTCTACCAATTGACGCGGGTCGCCGACGTTCCGGTCCAGACCGCAGATCTTCGTTCCCGGAGAGGCCCTGTGCAGTGCTTTCGCTGCCAGGGAATCAACCACGTCGCGCGCCACTGTTCTATGCCGGACAGATGCGTTAAATGCGCCGGCGCCCATGCAGGAAGTGCGTGCCCCCGTCCGCCCACCGAGAAGCCTACATGTGCACTCTGTGGCGGTGCTCATGTGGCCAGTTATCGTGGGTGTGAGGTATGGAAGCGTGCCATTGCTCGCCAGCGTGGCCAAACACCAGCGCCACATCAGAAGAAGCTCGCAACGAGACGGCCAGGCGTCTCTTTCGCGGCGGCAACGTCAGGGACGTCCTCCGCCGCCCCGGCTACGTCGGTTCCTGCTCCCGCCGCATCCGAGGCCGTACCGACACCGGAGGCTCCTGCGCCTCCACCACCGCAGCCAGTGGCGGTACCGGGTACTGCCTCTCCCGGGCCGTCGGCCGGACCGCGCCCCACCAACCGCCGGCGCGGGGGTCACCGCCCAGTGGGTACCCAGCGCTCAGCACCGTCCGTCGAGCAGCCCCAGGTGGACTCTCACAGCGAAGCAGCCACGCCCCCCCTTTCCTGCGCCGGGGCCGCGCCGGATGTCTCCACCGCTGACCTGGCCAACCTCGTCGCGCAGCTCACAGCCCTGGTGACCAGTGCTACGAAGTTGATTGACGTCCTGTCGCAGCAACTCACCGCTGCAGTGCCGATGGCCTCTCCGGCCCCAACCGCTGCCAACACTCAACAGCCGCACCATCGGCAGCGTTAGAGGGCTCACGGTCGTCGCGTGGAATGCCAACGGCGTCCGCACCCAAGCTGGCGAACTTCGCCAATTTCTCCGAGATGAAGCCGTCGACGTCTGCCTTATCAATTAAACACACCTGAAGCCTGGGGTAGACGTCAGGGCGGCCAACTACTCAAGCTATCGCACCGATCGACTGACGGCGGGTGGAGGGACAGCCGTCTACGTCCGCAATGGCATACGTCACCATGTGATACAACTTCCACCACTGGCGACGCTGGAGGCCACTGGTGTCGTTGTTCACACCTCGGCGGGCGCCATCACGTTCGTCGCGGCCTATCGGCCGCCGTCTCGTCCCCTGGACCCTGCTGACATCGATGCTCTGCTTTCCTTGAGGGGGCCAGTGTTCGTCGCCGGGGACTTCAATAGCAAACATGTCTCCTGGAACTCCAGGATCACCAACGCCGCTGGCCGCTGCCTGCTCCGGATAGCGGAACGTCACCATGCGCTTGTGGTGGGGCCGTACGACCCGACAATTTTCCCTGCTCGTGGCCTCCCAGATATAATTGACATCGCCGTCGTCAAGGGCATCCCTCATCAGATCACCGCCACGACGCGGACTGCACTGTCGTCGGATCATGTCCCTGTGGTTTTTGACATCGACCTAGACGCCCTCCAGCAGCCCAGGCGCGGTATCTCACTTGCTGGCATCGACTGGGACAGGTTTCAAGAAGCCGTGACGCACTCACTAGCCGCCGCACCGCCCCCTGCGGAAGTTGGAGCGGACGAAGCACTTTTGTACTTCGCGGCAGCCACGATCGACGCTGCCACCATAGCGACGCCGCCCCGACCACGCCCCCCGCCTGACTACTCCCGACAGCTGCCGCCGGACATCCTTGCGGCCATCACTGAGAAGAACCGGGTCTACCGGGAGTGGCAGAGGACGCGAAATGCCAACACCAAGCGCCTCCTCAACAGGATGCGTCGGGACATCCGGGCCGCCATTGACGATCATCGCAATCGCGACTGGAATAACAAGGTCGCCGCCCTTTGTCTTGAAGATGGCACAGCCTGGCAGATGACGAAGCGTTTCCTACGCCGCACGCAACGTATCCCCCCGCTGCTGGTCCAAGGTCAGGCTGTCTGCGAACCAGCTGCGAAGGCTGATGCCCTTGCTGACGTCTTTGAGGCGGCGTTTACGCCTATCGAAGACCCGACTGACGCTGTCACCGACGACCTGGTTGCTGACCGGCTCCCACGCTACCTGGAGGCGCGTGACGACGATGACGTCATTGAAGAGACAACGGCGGAGGAGGTGTCGACCATCCTGCGTGCCCTGCACCCCAGGAAAGCTGCCGGCCCAGACGAAGTTTCCAACGCCCTGCTCCAGAAGTTGCCGCCCGTGGCTGTCACTCATCTTGCTGACGTCTTTAATGTCGTCCTTCGGTCCTGCAGCTTTCCTCAGTCCTGGAAGCATGCGGAAATCGTGGCGATTCCGAAGATGGGGAAGGATCTGCGGCAGCCCGTGAACTACAGACCTATTAGTCTCCTGCCGGCCGTCTCTAAGGTCTTTGAGAGGGTGTACATCAGGCGGCTGCAGCGCCACGTCGACGAGGAAGGCCTCCTGCCCGAAGAGCAGTTCGGATTTCGCAGGGGCCACTCAGCCGTTCATCAACTCCTTCGGTTAGTGGAAGATGCGTTCGTCGCCCTCGAGCAGCGCGAGTTCTTCGGCGCGGTGTTCCTGGACGTGTCACGTGCTTTCGACAGCGTGTGGCACCGCGGCCTCTTGTTCAAGCTTTTTGAACTTGGGGTCCCGACGTCGCACGTGCGTCTCATCGCTTCCTATCTTGCTGATCGAACCTTCCATGTGCGGGCCGCGCAGGGCTTGTCCTCCGTCCGCCGCATCAACGCCGGGGTGCCGCAGGGCTCGGTCTTGGGGCCACTCCTGTACTCGCTGTACACGTCTGATGCGCCGAAGATCGACCGTGTGCAGCTCGCCCTGTACGCGGATGACACGGCTCTCTACACTCGGAGCCTCAATGCCGCTGTCATGCGCCGCCGTCTGCAGCTCGCCGTTGACACCCTGGCAGCCTGGGCAGTCAAGTGGCGTCTCCTATTCAATGGTGCCAAGACTCAGTTCCTGATCGTCACCAGGCGACTCGTTCCTGGAGGTTTGCAGCCGCTCGCTGTCGGTGGAAGCCCTGTCCCGTGGCGCCCAACGGCGCATTACCTCGGCGTCACCATTGACCGCCGACTCACGTGGGCTCCACACATTCGCGACGTGAAGGCCAAAGTGCGGAACAGGCTCCGCACCCTGTACCCTTTGCTGAACCCTGGTTCCCAACTACCACCGCGGCTGGGCATCACCCTGTACAAGGCGCTGCTCCGTCCTGTACTCCAATACGCCGCCGTCGTCTGGGGGAACGCCGCCGACACGAACCTGAAGAAGCTGGAGACTCTGCAGAATCGCATCCTTCGGCTGGCCTTACACCTGCCTTACGATTTTCCCACTGCTCATCTTCACGACGTCGCGGAAGTACCTCTACTCCGTGACCTCTTCCAGACGACCGCCCGCACCTTTTACGACAGTGCTGGTCGGTCGCACAACGCCCAAATCCGGACGCTGGGCCACAAATTGCAACGCAGCGTCACCACCCGCTGGCCACACCTGCTAGCTATGTAGCTGGCTCTGCCGCACTGTGCTGAGGAGACACCCAAGAAGACATCCCACATGTGAAGACGCAACATCAGCATGCATGGGAGGCAAAGCAATAACTGCTGCGAACTCCATCACACATCGGAGGAAAAGTATCTCCGTGCAGATCCATGCGATGCGAAGGTGTAATTAAAAGTAATTTTAAAACACACAAATGTGGAACTCAAATAATTTCAAACAGAGGCATCAAAGGATAAATTCAGTTCTACAAACACAGTGATGGAGAACCATAGGCACTCCAGCGTAGAGGCAGTAACTTCAGCAGTGAGCACATGGTTCAGTCAAGTAACGAATACCTCCCCCCAAAAAGGTGTAACAGAAGGAACCGGAACATGAACAGCCCTCCAACAGCCACATCAGGAACTACGTCTCCTTAATCCAGGGTAAATCGGCTGTGTCGACATCAGGGCCAAGTATTGCTCCCGAACACAACTGTACCGAACCACCGGCCGTTTAGACAATAGTGCGCCCGTAAGCTTCGTGAACTGCCCGTCGTACTTCACGAGAGCCGTTTACCCCCTCTTCCTCTGACTGCGACCGACTGACTGCCGATATGGTCAACAAGCTGCCCTTGGATCTACAACTAAGGTCTCTACTAAAAGGAGACCGAAGAGCCACCTGGCGACTAGAGACAGATGGCGCGAGTAGGCAAGGATGTAGAAACATAGAGCGGGCTTACAAGGCTTATCTTTTACACTTATTACTACACTACTGGCCATTAAAATTGCTACACCAAGAAGAAATGCAGATGATAAACGGATATTCATTGGACAAATATATTATACTAGAACTGACATGTGATTACATTTTCACGTAATTTGGGTGCATAGATCCTGAGAAATCAGTACCTCTGGCCGTAATAACGGCCTTGATACGCCTGGGAATTGAGTCAGACACAGCTTGGATGGTGTGTACAGGTAGAGCTGCTCATGGAGCTTCAACACTATACCACAGTTCATCAAGAGTAGTAACTGGCGTATTGTGACGAGCCAGTTGGTCGGCCACCATTGACTAGACGTTTTCAATTGGTGACATATCTGGAGAGAGTGCTGGCCAGGGCAGCATTCGAACATTTTCTATTTCCAGAAAGGCCCGTAAAGGACCTGCAACATGCGGTCGTGCATTATCCTGCTGAAACGTAGGGTTTCGCAGGGACCGAATGAAGGGTAGAGCCACGGGTCGTAACACATCTGAAATGTAACGTCCACTGTTCAAAGCACCGTCAATGCGAACATGAGGTGACAGAGACGTGTAACCAATGGCACCCCATACCATAACGGCGGGTGATACGCCAGTATGGCGATTACGAATACGCTCTTCCAATGTGCGTTCACCGCGATGTCGCCAAACACGGATGCGACCATCATGATGCTGTAAAAAGAACCTGGATTCATCTGAAAATATGACGTTTTGCCATTCCTGCACCCAGGTTCGTCGTTGAGTACACCATCGCATGCGCTCCTGTCTGTGATGCAGCGTCAAGGGTAACCGCACCCATGGTCCATGCTGCTGCAGACGTCGTCGAACTGTTCGTGCAGATGGTTGTTGTCTTGCAAACGTCCCCACGTGTTGACTCAGGGATCGAGACGTGGCTGCACAATCCGTTACAGTAATGCGGATAAGATGTCTGTCATTTCGACTGTTTTGATATGAGGCCGTTGGGATCCAGCACGGCGTTCCGTATTACCCTCCTGAACCCACCGATTCCATATGTTGCTAACAATCATTGGACCTCGACCAACGCGAGCAGCAATGTCGCGATACTATAAACCGCAATCGCGGTAGGCTGCAATCCGACCTTTATCAAAGTCGGAAACGTGATGGTCCGCATTTCTCCACCTTACACGAGGCATCACAACAACGTTTCACCAGGCATCTCCGGTCAACTGCTGTTTGTGTATGAGAAATCGGTTGGGAACTTTCCTCATGTCAGCAGGTTGTAGGTGTCGCCACCGGCGCCAACCTTGTGTGAATGCTCTGAAAAGCAAATCATTTGTATATCACAGCCTCTTATTCCTGTCAGTTAAATTTCGCGTCTGTAGCACGTCATCTTCATGGTGTAGCAATTTCAATGGCCAGTAGTGTATTATTAGTGTCAGTTACTATTATTATTACTATCATCATTATTACTGCTGGGAATGTTTTACAACATCTTTGGTACGTGTTGTCTCTCTTAAGATATATGAGAGATCCATAAGGCCCTAATCAGGTCAGGTTAAACAAGCAATAAATTAATAATACAGTAATCTGCATTTTGTTGTAAACGTATTTTCTGTGTATAAAGGCTTCTTTTCGTGACGGCTCGTATTTATCTATTGCAGCGAAATTTGTTGTGTGCGCCTGATTAGCTGGTTACCGCCGAAAAACAGCAGATTACCTTTGTTTGGGAATTTGATCGAACCTCTTACGACGGTTATGGTGTTCGTAAACAGGCCAGGAAAATTACCTTCAGAAGTTTGCAGTCCCGTAGCTGAGCCCCGCGCTCTTTACTTCACCTCCGCCTGCTGCGGGGAAACTGCCCCTTCCTTTATCTGCGGCCCTCTTTGTTATGTTCAGTTCGGTGCGCGTAATGAGGCCCAACTTGTCCGGCGGAGTTGCGCGCACTGCCAGCCAGAAATCTCTGCGAACATCAGCAGCGGGCAAGCTTCGCGGCGGACACCTGTTGCTGATGCTCGCGCTGCTACTGTGCGATGCGGAAGGTGTACTCACTCTGTGGTAGCCGGCAACTGTGCAACAAAACGGCGCACGTGTTCTGTTCTTGAGCAGTGGTGGTCCCACGTGTGCTACGAATAGATGACAGCTCAGCTAGAACGGCTGAGGTGAGGTTCTCCCTTCAAAACTGCTCGAAAACAAGTTTTGGACGTGTATGTCTTATCATGTGTAGGGAAAGAAGGAAATGAAAAGAATAAGTAAAGGAGATATAACAGAAATAAGAAATAAATTATAAATAAATAGACAATAAGCTTGTGAAGTGGGAGAGGTGCTGAGACATTAAGCACTATTAGAAAAAGTTCGTTTACTAAATAATCAAAGGCTGCAAATTTCAAATCACAAGTACTGAAATCCATTGGACTGTAAGCAAAATTTTGTTTTATCTGCAAAACCACGGTAGTTTCAGTTTACATTAGCGCAAGACGTTGCAATAAAGCCACATCTCAAAACAAAATGAAGTAACTTCAAAATAGATTAAAACAATTTTAGAGCTTACAAAAATTTTCAAAGTTTCTTTACGGTAAATGATAACTGTTTTGGTTGGCGGGAGAGCCAACACCGTGTTACTAGAGGAGGCCGAAAGGCACGCGCTTTAGCTCACGCAGGCTGGCGTGAGGTCTGGAAGAGGACAAGGAAATTAGAATTTAGAAAAAAGGACGTAGCTGGTGGAATACTTAACTTTAAACCATTAATGGTGAACGTCGGTCTGGCCGGTACATGATTCACAATATCAATAGTAACTGATAATGGCTCCTTGCTAGGTAGTAGGAAATGACGTAGCTGAAGGCTATGCTAAACTATCATCTCGGCAAATGAGAGCGTGTTTTGTCAGTGAACCATCGCTAGCAAAGTCGTTTGTACAACTCGGGAGAGTGCTAGGAAGTCTATCTAGACCTGCCGTGTGGCGGCGCTCGGCCAGCAATCACTGATAGTGGCGACACGCGGGTCCGACGTATACTAACGGACCGCGGCCGATTTAAAGGCTACCACCTAGCAAGTGTGGTGTCTGGCGGTGACACCACAATAACAACCAAACAGTTGCAGGATAAAGATTTATTGAAATCCTTGACCACGGTTTCGGTTTATCTAAATATACCTTCATCAGAAGCAAAACACACTAAAATCACATCCTGCAGTGGATATATATAAAACAATCGTGCCAAAGGCGTTGTCAGTAGTTAAAATATCACCTCCATTTGTACAGCATAATTATGAATAGAAGGTCGATCCGAACACGGCATCTCATCAGTACTTAACCTGTGATATATTTAGATATACCGAAAGAGTGGTCAAGAATTTCAGTAAATCTTTATCCTGCAACTTTCTGGCTGTTATCATTTACCGTGAGGATTTTCAACAGTTGCTGCTTCAGCCATGTTTAAAATTTTGAAAGTTTCTTTAGGTAAACTGTACAATATATTTTAAAAGACAAATATTTACAGTTATCAACAAATTAAATCACTAGAAAAGCAGGCAATGCAATGGCAATCTCTTGTACTGTAAGTGAACATGAAGGGTCCTGTTTCCAAAAGAAGTGCGTTTACATGGCGCATTAAACTAAGAGGGGCAGTCACCTGGTAAAACTCATACATGCCACCTCTACGGTTCTTAGCTTGGCCTTACACCGACATAATTTCAGCGTATAGTAATAATAGCTCCTGCAACAAAACTTTTGTTAAGCACTTATCGTAACCAAGCAACGTCAATACAATAACTTGAATAAAACAAAACGTTCACGGTTTTCCAGCCGCGTCAATTCGAATAAAATCCTCGAGCTTTCGATGGCCATCTCCGCCATCGTCGTCAGGAGTTCACTGACTGCCGGGGCTGTTACGGTCTCTCGCTTATATAGGCATGATGACAATAACTTGGCCCTTAACCACATCAGAGTTTGGGGTAGTTAGCTGATTTAAAGACAAGGTTCCTAATTTTCCCAAAAATGTTACTTAACTAGAGAAAGAGCTAGGCAAGCTTATTGGGTTCTAATGGCTCTGAGCACTATGCGACTTAACTTCTGAGGCCATCAGTCGCGTAGAACTTAGAACTAATTAAACCTAACTAACCTTAGGACACCACACACATCCATGCCCGAGGCAGGATTCGAACCTGCGACCGTAGCGGTCGCTCGGTTCCAGACTGTAGCGCCTAGCACCGCACGACCACTCCGGCCGGCAGGCCAAGCCAACTAACAAATTTAAATACGTATTAAAAACAAAAGCAGCACCTCAGTTGCTTGCTGTAATTTAAAGTAAAGAATTTAAATTACCAAAAAATTTGTTTATTAGAAAAGAAGCTAGGCAAACTCAACTGACGTATTTAAAAATGAATAAATCACAGGTCTACTGCTTCATTACACTCTTTCATTTAAGAAGGTATTCCCGTTGTGTTACCACGAGGTCATTGAAGCTAAATCAAGGCCTGGTAATCAATGCGGTGAACTTCGCACAAGTTTGCTTTAACCCGAATTTTTAAAGCGCGGTAAGTTCGTGTCCGCAGCTCGTGGTCGTGCGGTAGCGTTCTCGCTTCCCACGCCCGGCTTCCCGGGTTTGATTCCCGGCGGGGTCAGGGATTTTCTCTGCCTCGTGATGACTGGGTGTTGTGTGATGTCCTTAAGTTAGATAGGTTTAAGTAGTTCTAAGCTCTAGGGGACTGATGACCATAGCTGTTAAGTCGCATAGTACTCAGAGCCATTTGAACCATTTGATAAGTTCGTACCAGATGTAAAATTTTCACTTCGTCGCTAATGCTGAAATACAAATCTCCTATAGGCCCTACACTAGTCACACTACAAGACCCATCTAAGGTTGAGAATGTTGCACAAACAACCAATTACTTGTTCCACGACCTAATTCTGGAATAGTGCCTTCGATGGGAAATAAGCAGCGACTGCTTTGCTGAAAGTGCGATTCACTCGTGGAACAGAGCCAAGCTACCACGCGCCGCTTGCAGACACTGCGACACTACGTATTCCGCTTAGCTTCGCAGGACCCAACCGCTACCTATAACCACCCGTCCAAACAGGACACGATGCATAGCAGCTAGTTGCACTGTGGCGCGAGGAAGCGCTCACTATGCGGTCACCCTCTCTCTTCCTCTGTCACTGTCCGTACCTGTCGTCTTCCTCTGTCTGCCTGCCTGTCTTCTCTCTATCACCACAGTCCGCGCCATTTTGAGACTATTAGCGCCAGAGTTTCTCTGGTATCGGAATTCACATTCAACGAGAGATATCGATCGCCGAGCAACGTCGACGGCGACACTGGTCCGGAGTATCGCAGAAACTGTTTTACGAAAATGTCCGCTTACCAGATTTCGTTGTGTTATGAGTAAGCCCAGGTACTTACTAGGATTTTGTTTAAAACCAATGTTTTGTCCCCATGGTGATACTGAAAAACGCTCGTCCTTCACTCGTTGCATCGTAGCAGCAATGCAGTTCGACACATTTCCAAACTGTAGCAGTATAAGTTGTAGTGACAAGATTGAAGCGCAGATGAGATATCACTGACATACAACGAGAAAAGCAGTGGACCAATAATATACCAACCGCAGCACATTTTGTACGAGAACTGTTCGGAAAGTAAGGTCCGATCGGTCGCGAAATGGAAATCACAGCGAAAATAAAAAATGTTTTATTTGTAAGAGTTAGCTACACCTTCCAACTACTCTTCTACACAGTCACCGTTCTGGCTGAGAAATTTGTCGTAGCATTGTACTAACTTTCAAATTTGATATCCATGTGTAACGTCTCCTTTTGTGGTGGTCAAATAATGTGTTACCCACTGCTAAAGAATTTTCTTTATAGAAACTAATCAATCGTTTACCTCTCTCATTTCTTATTCCTAATCCAAATTCTCCAGCTGCATCTTCATCTCTTCCTTCACCCACCGCTGAAATCCAGTCCCCCATGATGATAACGCAGGCATTTATATTTTCTTCCTCGATGAGCTCTTGTATTTTCTCATAATATTCTTCCACTTCCTGATCTCCATGCTGGCTGGTTGGTATATATACCTGTATTAACACCTGATCTTTTGAATTACCCTTCAGTCGTATCATCATCAGTCTTCCATCAATATATTGTACCTTCATTACCTTATTTTTCAACTTTTACCCTATCAATATTCCTACTCCGTTTTCACCATTCTTCATTTCCCCTGAGTAAAAGAGCTTATAACTCCGGTTTCTATGTCCTTATTCTCTCCCCATCTCATTCAACACAAACTGAGGGCATCTAATCTGTTCCTTTTCATCTCCTGTTTTGCATTCTTTAGCTTTCCTGCTTGCAGTAGTGTCCTCACATTCCATGTTCAAATCCTTACTTTTCATCCCTTCACTGTCCCTTTCTTCCTTTGAAATACGTCTACTGTCAATGTGTTCCCCTCCGTGAGGTCGAAATGAGTGGAAGTTTTAACTTCGGAATCTTTCACATGGGGAGACATACCATGTACTGCTTGGGAATGTAATGTAGTTTCCCGTTACTTTCCACATAGGCAGCAGGATGCCCAGCCTAGAGTCAGCCACTCACCATGAGTCAGACGCTGTCTGTAGCCGCCCCTCTGGGGTTCAGTCGCTACTTGTACTCTTTTTGTACCCAAAGGGAACAAAAAGGGAAGAAGCATTTGAGATGTGGATGTGAAGGAGAATGGAGTGAATAAGCTGGATGGAAAGAGTAAGTAATGAAAGAGTATTGGAAAGTTTTGGTGAGAGAAGATGTCTGCTGAAGGTTGTAAGAGAAAGGAAAAAGAACTGGTTGGGACATTAATTGAGAAGCGAGTGCTTGCTAGCAGATGCTTTGGAAGGGTTGGTTTGTGGCAGAAGACTGAGAGGAAGAAGGAGATACGATAGACGACATAAACGGAAGAGGAAATTATGCAGACCTGAAGAGGATGGCAGAAGACCGGACAGCCTGGAGAACTACCATGTGAAGACCTGCCTTTTGGCAGAACACTGATGATGATGATGGGCTACCAATTCTCTATGTTGAGCTCAGAGGTAGTTAAGTCCAGGCTCTGTGGTGGGTGACGAAACACTTCCCATCGGAAACGCTGCAGGAGCCTCCTCATTGCCCCAGCAGCGTGCGGCCAAGGATAGTCATGAAGAAGGAAATTCATGACAGTTACGTTGTGCGGGATGCATGAAATCAGGCGAAATCTCTCACAGGCTCTCACACTTGGCTGGACACGCCGTTTTCCGGACTTCTTTACGTGTTCACTGTGCGATCAGAATCGAAAAGAGCGATGTGAAGTGATCGATGGTTATACCAGAGACACTGTCCAACACATCTGTTCGAAACTTCATCGGATTTTCAGTGTGGTTTGCATTTCGCGATGGATCAGACTTCATTTTATGAATATCCCTCTTATTTAACACATTTCCTCCCAGTGTTGTGTACACGCAACACGAAGTTTAACTTCACAAAATGCAGTAAAAATGAGCTTATTAAACAAAACTCATTACGCATGCGGTAGAAGGCATTTATAAGTTCTCTGTCCACGTCTTTATATTTCACAGTTGATCTAAAATATAGTGAAAAAGTAGAGAAGATTTCGAACAGCGTGTCAGCAACACTGGGAAGAAATCGGTTAGTCATAAATTCTATCTACACTCTATACACTATAGTAACAACCTACACTACTGGACAATGGTTTTGAATGTACGTACGAGGGGGAGTCGGAAAATAAGTTTCTCCTGTCGACTGTGGGCAGAGCTGTGTGTGATATAGGCGAAAGACGACACAGCAGGTAACCGTGAAAGTGCAAGACACCGATATACCATGAATCTGGCAATGACCCGGATTGTGACGGGGGATGAAACGTGGGTCCACCATTACATGCCCGAATCGAAGGCCGCATCCATGGAGAGGAAACATCCGTCATCACCTGTCCAAAAGAAGTTCAGAAGCACTCCATCTGCAGGTAAAGTGCTACTCACCCTTTCCTGGGACGACAAAGTAATTTTGCCGATGGACTTTTTGGAGGATACAACCGTCAATGCTGCACGGTACTGTGCCAATCTGTCGAAACTGAAAGAGGTGATTCGGAAAAAGCGACCTGGCCTTCTCAGATATGGCGTTCTGCTGTTGGATGACAATGTGAGAACACAAACGGCGACGGCAACGCAAAACCATCTTGCAGCTCTTGGTTGGGAGCGCTTACACCATCTGCGTTACAGTGCGGATCTCGCACCAAGTGACTTCCATCTGTTTCCTGCTTTGAAGAAGACTCTCGACGGAAGGCGCTTTGGCAGCAATGTTGACGTCAAACCAGCCGTTCAACGCTTCTTCCGTATGCAACTCCCCCCTCATTTTCTCCTTGAACGCTTTTTGAAGCTTCGAAAACGGTATGACAAATGTCTCAATGTACTTGGAAATTATGTAGAAAAATAAAGATATCATCTCTAATGCCTGATTCTCTTTTTTTCCTTTCACACAACTCTGACCAAAGTCGACAGGCGCAGCATGACATTCTGAATGGAGAGAAGTCCTCCGAAGTAAGAGTGATTTCAGGTGCGCCGCAGGGGAGTGTCACAGGACCGTTGCTATTCACAATATGCATAAATGACCTTGTGGATGACATCTGGGGTTCACTGGGGCTTTTTGCGGATGATGCTGTGGTGTATCGAGAGGTTGTAACAATGGAAAATTGTACTGAGGTGCAGGAGGATCTGCAGCGAATTGACGCATGGTGCGTGTAGTGGCAATTGAGTCTCAATGTAGACAAGTGTAATGTGCTGCGAATACATAGAAAGATAGTTCCCTTATCATTTAACTACAAAATAGCAGGTCAGCAACTGGAAGCAGTTAATTCCATAAATTATCTGGGAGTACGCATTAGGAGTGATTTAAAATGGAATGATCATATAAAGTTGATCGTCGGTAAATCAGATGCCAGACTGAGAGTCATTGGAAGAATCCTAAGGAAATGCAATCCGAAAACAAAGGAAGTAGGTTACAGTACGCTTGTTCGCCCACTGCTTGAATACTGCTCAACAAAAAAAATGGCTCTGAGCACTATGGGACTTAACATCTATGGTCATCAGTCCCCTAGAACTTAGAACTACTTAAACCTAACTAACCTAAGGACAGCACACAACACCCAGCCATCACGAGGCAGAGAAAATCCCTGACCCCGCCGGGAATCGAACCCGGGAACCCGGGCGTGGGACTGCTCAACAGTGTGGGATCCGTACCAGATAGGATTGATAGAAGAGATAGAGAAGATCCAACGGAGAGCAGCGCGCTTCGTTACAGGATCATTTAGTAATCGAGAAAGCGTTACGGAGATGATAGTAAACTCCAGCGGAAGACTCTGCAGGAGAGACGCTCAGTAGCTCGGTACGGGCTTTTGTTAAAGTTTCGAGAACATACCTTCATCGAAGAGTCAAGCAGTATATTGCTCCCTCCTACGCACATCTCGCGAAGAGGCCATGAGAATAAAATCAGAGAGATTAGAGGGCACGCAGAAGCATACCGACAATCCTTCTTTCCACGAACAGTACGAGACTGGAATAGAAGGGACAACCGATAGAGGTACTCGGGGTACCCTCCGCCACACACCGTCTGGTGGCTTGCGGAGTATGGATGTAGATGTAGATGTAGATATTTCCCATCTCCCCCACGTATGTAGATGTAGACGAACAGGGCGTGAAAAAATACAACTGGTCAAAAAAATATTGGATGCACGTTAAAACAGGCAACCTGTAAGATACCCATGAGTAAAACACAACTGAATATACCGGCATTCTTGAATTCGCACACTGCAGAAGCCATATAAACGCAGGGACGAAGGGTAAATATTTAACCATCGCGTGCCTAAACCCAACATACCTTCCCTCGAGTTTGCTGGAAGCATTGCGAACGAAACTCCATGTTGTTGGGCAGATATACTACGTGTTTTTGCGAGAGATAAGGTATTCTGCTGTTTACTAGCCATTTTTTGTTTCTTAAAAAAGAACTACCTTCTTCAGTAAAAATATGTTGGTTATAGGAGAATCGTAAATAAACTGCTGAGTGATGTACCGTTTCATATCTCCTAGGGAAACTAAAGAAAGACAGAACTAGAGTAATTTTTCAGTTTCTGCCGACTTTTGTGGCACTCCATATTCTCCCAATTGTTAAAGCTGTGTTACAAATCAATGTATACAATAGTATTCACACTCATTCGATATCATTATCAGAAGTATAGCTTTCTGCCAACTTGGAGCGCTGCTGTCGCAGTGTACTACAAAAATGAGCAAGAGTTCGTGACTGTAAGTGTTAATGTGTGACCTGATTGTCAATGACTTAAGATGGGTTGCATACCTTAAGGGGGGATAGGACGCCAAACGGGCCGACTTGGAGCAGGAGAGGCACCACGGGACATTTTAATTTCCAGTGTCTATAATTTTACAAATAAATTGATAAAACTTTAAAAGCATGACCAGGAGGGATTCAGGATTCATACCCATAGCTGTGGAAGCTCAAAAACGTAACAAAACACTTTTTTTTACATGTGAAATTTCATCATTTTTTTCACTTACTACTGGCAGCATTTGTTGCTATAAGTACACTTTTCTTCCTAGGTAAGAGAGATTCTTCGATGACTTTTGCACAGCATACAAACAATAGTTACAGGTGTATGAAACTCTAGAAGTTATTTAGTTTATGAAACAATGAATGAACTGTTACATTTTAATCTTCATGTTTAGAAAAAAAAAGTTTTATAGTTAATTATCTCAATTTTTCCGCAGTCTTTTAATAGATTTGGAAAATTCTAGAGTTTCATACAACTGTAGCTCTTGTTTGTATGCTATGAAAAATTCATCGAAGAATCTCTCTTACTTAAGAAGAAAAGTGTACCTATAGTAACAAATGCAGCCAATAATAAGTGAAAAAATGATGAAACTTCACATGTAAAAAAAAGGTATTTTGCTACGTTTTTAAGCTTCCACTGAGATGAGTGTGAGTCCTCAATCCTTCCTGGTCGTGGTGACAAAGTTTTATGAATTTATTTGTAAAAGTATAGACAGTAGAAATTAAAATGTCCTGTGGTGATTCTCCTGCTCCAAGTCGGCCCGTTTGACGTCCTACCCCCTTAAGGTGCATACAGTATTTTCCGGAACAGTTTTATACACGCCACCTGTAGACTTCCCAGTGTGAGAAAGCTGGCACAGTGGTTTCGACAGGAATCTAACGGTGCTACCCGACTAACCCATGTCGCGTGAGAACAGGACAGAGCGCTGACGGTCACCTGGTATGTTCTCGTGTTCACAGCCGGCCCTGGAAACGTGATCCGGCTCGAGTTCCGCGAGATGTTCCGGCTGGAGCCGAGCGATGGTTGCCAGTTCGACTTCCTGGAGGTGCGCGACGGCCGCTACGGCTACAACGACGTGCTGGACCGCTTCTGCGGCCACCGCGTGCCGCCCAGCGGCGTCATGTCGTCGGGCCGCTACATGTACCTGCACTTCCGCTCCGACGACACCATCGAGTACGAGGGCTTCGCCGCCGTCTACATGGTACTGCCCAGGCCCACTCAGAGTGAGTACCCGCTACTGCCACCACTACCATGTTGCGGCGCTGCACGACGTACACATGCAGACCGTTGTCACCATTTTCGTAGTAGCACTGGAACGAAACAGAGAAACGACTGAACACGCGATGGCTTCTAAAAGTCCTTGATGGGTTTCTGTAGGTATGTGGCTCACGATCTTCCGTAAATTACTAATAGATGGTCTGTGAGATCGACAGGAAGTGCAAAATGGCTAAGCGGGGATGGCTAGACGACAAACGTAGGGATGTAGAGGCTTATCTCACTAGGGTTCAAATGGCTCTGAGCACTATGGGACTCAACTGCTGAGGTCATTAGTCCCCTAGAACTTAGAACTAGTTAAACCTAACTAACCTAAGGACATCACACACATCCATGCCCGAGGCAGGATTCGAACCTGCGACCGTAGCGGTCTCGCGGTTCCAGACGGCAGCGCCAGAACCGCTCGGCCACTTCGGCCGGCTATCTCACTAGGGGTAAGATAGATACTGTCTACAGAAAAATTAAGAGACCTTTGGAGAAAAGACAACCATTTGTACGAATATCAAGAGCTCAGATGGAAACGCTGTTCTAACCAAAGAAGGGAAAGCAGAAAGTTTGAAGGAGTATATAGAGGGTCTATACAAGGGCGATGTACTTGAGGACACTATTATGGATATGGAAGAGGATGTAGATGAAGATGAAATGGGAGATACAATACTGCGTGAAGAGTTTGACAAGCACTGAAAGAACTGAGTCGAAGCAAGGCCACGGGAGTAGACAACATTCCATTAGAACTGACAAAACTCTACCATCTGGTGAGCAAGATGTATGAGACAGGCCAAATACCCTCAGAAGAATATAATAATTCCAATTCCAAGGAAAGCAGGTGTTGACAGATGCGAAAATTACCCAACTATCAGTTTAATAAGTCAAAGCTAGAAAATAGTAACGCGAATTCTTTACAGAAGAATGGAAAAACTGGTAGAAGCCGCCCTCGGGGAAGATCAATTTGGATTCCGTAGAAATATTGGAACACGTGAGGCAATACTGACCTTACGACTTATCTTAGAAGAAAGATTAAGGAAAGGCAAACCTACGTTTCTAGCATTTGTAGACTTAGAGAAAGCTTTTGACAATGTTGTCTGGAATACTCTCTTTCAAATTCTAAGGGTGGCAGGGGTAAAATACAGGGAGCGAAATTCTATTTACAATTCGTACAGAAACCAGATGGCAGTAGTAAGAGTCGAGGGGCATGAAAGGGAAGCAGTGGTTGCGAAGGGAGTGAAACAGGGTTGTAGCCTCTCCCCGATGTTACTCAATCTGTATATTGAGCAAGCAGTGAAGCAGACAAAAGAAAAATTTGGAGTAGGATTTAAAATCTATGGAGAAGAAATTAAAACTTAGAAGTTTCGCCGATGACAATGTAATTCTGTCAGAGACAGCGAAAGACCTGGAAGAGCAGCTGAACAGAATGGACAGTGTCTTGAACGGAGGATATAAGATGAACATCAACAAAAGCAAAACGAAAATAACGAAATGTAGTCGAATTACGTAGAGTGACGCTGATGGAATTAGATTAGGAAATGAGACACTTAAAGTAGTAAATGAGTTTTGCTATTTGGGGAGCAAAACAACTAATGATGGTCGAAGTAGAGAGGATATAAAATGTAGACTGGCGATGGCAAGGTAAGCGTTTCTGAAGAAGAGAAATTTGTTAACATCGAGTGTAGATTTATGTGTCAGGAAGTCGTTACTGAAAGTATTTGTTTGGAGTGTAGCCATTTATGGAAGTGAAACATGGTCGATAAATAGTTTGGACAAGAAGAGAGTAGAAGCTTTCGAAATGTGGTGCTACAGAAGAATGCCGAAGATTAGATGGGTAGATCACATAACTAATGAAGATGTATTGAATAGAAATGGGGAGAAGGGGAGTTTGTGGCACAACTTGACAAGAAGAAAGGACCGTTTAGTAGGACATGTTCTGAGGCATCAAGGGATCGCCAATTTAGCATTAGAGGGCAGCGTGGAGGGTAAAAATCGTAGAGGGAGACCAAGAGATAAATACACTAAGCAGATTCAGAAGAATGTAGGTTGCAGTAAGTACTGGGAGATGAAGAAGCTTGCACAGAATTGAGTAGCATGGAGAGCTGCATCAAACCAGTCTCAGGACTGCAGACCACTACAATACAATGCGTAGAAGAGATACACGAAAGGATCCCAGAAGTGTTCCATCTGGTTCTGATTTGGCGACCTTTGTGCCTCTTCAAGCCACTGCACCATGGTTTTGGCATTGTGAGATGGATAATTATCCTGCTGGAAAGTGCGTTCGCTGTCGGGGAAGATACCAAATGTGAATAGATGCAGATGGTCAGAAATAATATTCATGTAGTCCACACCTGCCGTGGAGCTTTTGATAACAATAGGTACGGTGGCCGACGCACAGTGGCTGGCTTTAGTCCAAAGCGCTCGGTAAATTCGATCGGAAGGGGAGGCCGACACCTTTTGGGACGGTCAGCGATGACAAAAACGAGGCGCTTGCCCTGAAATCTTTCCCAAACGATTTTTCAGGAACTATTCTGTATAATGCTTCATTTTTGCTTTGCTTGTAGCTTCATATGCCAGGTTCATGATGATATATTCACAACATCCCTCATGTTTCGTAAACGGTTTCAGATATCGAAATGAGATTGTGGCAAATGATAGCTTGCGAAGAGGAGAGACTTCCGCCACATCCTTATTATGTAAAACTTCATTATCTACCGTGTTATTCCACTAACTACAGACTTTTTCCAGGAAAGAATGTGATTTTTGAGGGTCATCGATAGCTTGTGAAACGAGAAATGCTATGGGTTTTGGAACAACATAAGTGAACACATAATACGTTTTTTTTGTACCAGGGATGTACTTTTTCATAGGCTACTGACCTTAATTTTCCTCAGTTCCTCTCTTAATAAACTTCCTAACCACTGCTCCAGAATTCTCTCCCAATTGTGTCTGCACAACATGTGAGGCGAAACTGTCTAAACTCCACTGTGTTTTGGCAAAAGAAGCAAATTTTAATATGGTAGCCAGAGAAATGTGTACGGTTACTCAAAATTCATCGCTCACGATGCTTCTCTGAAAGCTAGAAATGGGTACTGAGCCAGGTGAAAATAAATCGCTGCATTCTTGGCGGATTTCTTTTTAGATACTAACCAAAGTACAGGAGACAGTAGCTCTTTGTTCACCATGAAAATGTGGGTATGAAAGGGCCCAACTTAATATTTGTAAAAAGCGTGAGCGCTGGCTTCAGTTTAGAACGGCACTTCCCCTCCAGCGCTCGGCATTTTCGCTACAATGCCCTCACGTAACAACCGTCATTACTGCTGGACCCACGCGTGCCCTGCCGGCCGCAGCATTCTGCGCAGACTGTACCACAGGTCTCACGGAATCGCAGGTGAATGTCCAGCATAGCGTAATATTGCCCCACTGCCCTGCATCCGTGGATTGTGAATATTTCGAGCAGCTGTTCACTGGATGATGACCTATCTGGAAACGACCAGCGACCTAATGTAACACGATGCGTGATACATCCAAACAGGCTGCTCGTTTTCCAGCGATCCTCGGTGAAATCTTTATGTTCCTGTACCCACAGCAATCTTAACTGACAAAATCGTTGAGTCAATATTTGAAACCATAGAGATCGCCTGCTGAACGGCGGGTTATGAAATACTTGTGGCTGCACGGGCATTGTACTCTTTCGTTAGATGTGACGCCTACCTGTTGTTTGTCTAAGATGCTTACTCCAGTAGATTTCCACATTTGTGGCATGTATTTTCGCTACAATGATTACTCATCCGCGTCTGCTTCGCTTATGCACTTACCCTTACGAGTTGCCAGGGTGGAGAAGAGTTTGGACCTCTTTAATTCAGACGAATTTTGCATGAGAACGAGACATGCACTGGACCCCCTCCTTATCTACCAGCTAATTAATTATGCGCACAACGGTAACGGAAGAAAATGGTGGCCCTGATAGTTGGTAATTTAGGAGTGCACACTCACAATAATTTAATAAAAATCTTAATCTACTCAGAAAAAAGAGAACTTTATCATAATAAACAACAGGAAATGTTATTCTGCAAATATCTACGAAATGATATGCGGATTAAATATTACAATGATATTTATTATACATCAGAACATAAATGCACATGATTATCGACACAAACAGTAGGTTAAAGGATAGGGTATACTGAAATATTATGAGAATAAGAGTTGGCTCGAGAACAAGGGGCTCCTACTGTGTGTGATCCAATAGACTGGCGATAATGACTGGAGGTCGTAATGAATCAAATATTAATCTCCCGACTATATAACAGTATCGCAATTAGTAGTTAGAGCTCAGATGGGATCACGTGGAGAAACAAGCGAGGTGGACTTGTAGCGTGCTGCTGAGGGATTCAGTATAAAATTGATAAGGTCCTACAATGCTGGGGCCGCAAAATACTGTACCAGTACTGATATTTGCAGCACGTCGTCGGTAGGCAGCGTCCTGATGATGTAGGCGCCGACTTCTGCCGTGCAGCAACTCTGTGTCAACCCCTGGCCGCGAAGACTGTCCAAGAATTCTAAGTACTTCCGAAAACGAGCTACCAACTCGCAAACCGTCCGATTCTGAGGAAGATCAGATCCCAAATGCCACTGCCAGTGCAACGCAAGAGCGAAGCCAACATTTCTCTATTCTCTAGTCTCCTCGAAAACCGCGAATCAGCATTCAGTTCTGATCCAAAATTCCCCCACACTGTCTCAGAACATCATTCGCGCCAATAGCGATCCTTCCCTCCAATTTCGAGCAAGGCTTTATGACGTCAACAAGCCTCAGTTTAAGTTGACCAATCATGCCTCTGCTATTCAGCTGAGGGAACTGAACTTGCCGTTTGACCAGCTACGAAAATAACCTGCTTAGACCACCGGCCATCCGGCGCCAGACAGTCGCACACAACAGGGCACGGCCCACAAGTATTCTGAGAATCAAGAGGACAATGCAGTCAGTATATGCCAGAAATCTTCGTTCCGGACGCGCTGGAACAGTAAACACATAAACTGCAGCGACACTCAGACGTCTCGCAGGTCGTTTCGCCCTGCATACTATAGGCCAAACTCGACCGACGTCAGTCGTTCCGCCAGGCGCTTAAGCCTATTGTACGAACCCCTAAAAATTCAGGGAAGCTCAGCCCCGAACCAGACACGCAGTGTGCCGCGTCCTACGATGCTCGCCTCGCCCATGCCACCCAGGGAAGCAATCCAACATGTTTAGGAATCAAGTTAAAAGTATTTCTTGAGCTCTCCGTACAAATACCCTCATTACAATACGAATATTAGGTCTGTTACTACCGTGCTATGACATATAACATTAATAAAATTGATGAAAATGTGAGGAGACATGCATAAGAGGGCAGGGAACCTCTCACCCTCCCCCTCGCCAAGTGGCATTAAGTCCTGCAATGGACAGTGTTGACAATGGTTGGGGTCATGGCTGTACGCGCGCATCGTGAATTTATAAGTAAATGTTTAAAGTTGGCAACCATATCACAGCCCTTATTTTCACTTCGTGGTAGTCTTTCAATCATCATCCACAGTAAACCTTCCCTATGTCCCATTGTAATTACTTGTGTTTCCTGATTGTAGGTATTAATTGTTTTTAGTTGAAAGTTTTAGAACGTTTGAAGATGGCGTTAGTCTGATCAGCGTGCATGAGACAGAGAGAATGAGTGCAGTAACATTGACACTTTCTTGTTTCGTAATGTTTTAGACGTTTTAAAAACAATATTTTCCTCTAATTGTAATAAGAGTGCTCACAGTAGATAAGTATGACGATGAAGACGGAACAAACGCTGCCTAATTGCACTTATCTGAGGCCTGTGAGAGCATTGGCCCACATTTCCTGTCCGTGTTGCTCTTCGCAGCAGCGTCGGTCGTACACTGCTGTAAAACTGGCACATGTACTCTAGGACTGAGTGTTCATACAATTTAAGGTTACAAGCCAACTTATGTATTGTTTGAATATTATCAGTTAACGTGGCTGTCTCTACATAGTGTAACAGGCGGATACTGTTAACAGAAGTTATTGTGGACCAGTTTATGCAAAGTACTCTACCTCATGAAAAATACATCGTGAAATTCAGGAAAAATTTCCAAAGCGCCAGATCCTTATAAAGGCACAGAACTGTTATTGAACACTGTTGGTACACACTACTGGCCTACCGTTGCCTGAACATCATTCGTATCAAAATTTTCATTGACACTCCTCAGGAAAAGTAACTTAACTGAATAGGATACCAGGACAATGACTTATTAAAACAAGACCACAGTACATAAAACAATTTAGGAATAATTATTGATCACCGATAAAATAATCTAAGTACAAAACTCTAGAATTCTCCAACTAAGTGTTTTATAATTAGTGTAGGAAAACATTCTTCAAAGCAGGTATACAATAAACATATTTGGAACATGTTTGAATAAAGTATAACAAACAATTCACGCCTAAATCCTCCAAAAATAAACGAGGAATATACCTGTTCGAAAATGAGATAAGAATTCACTTGACGCCATCAAGAGAGACAATCTCCACTCCTTCCAAACTAACACTGTAAGTGTGGACCACAAGTGGCTTGAATTCAAAGAAATAGTATCGACTATTGAGAGATTGCCGCGCCGGTTTAGCCGAGCGGTCTAGGGCGGTGCAGTCATGGACTGTGCGGCTGGTCCCGGCGGAGGTTCGAGTTCTCCCTCGGGCATGAGTGTGTGTGTTTGTCCTTAGGATAATTTAGGTTACGTAGTGAGTAAGCTTAGGGACTGATGACCTTAGCAGTGAAGTCCCATAAGATTTCACACACATTTGAACATTTTTTAATGAGAGATTTATACCAAATAAATTAACAAACGACCGATCTCATCCCCCTTGGTACAGAAAACGGGTCGGTACACTGTTGCAGAAACAATGAGAAGAGTATGACAAATTTAAACGAACGCAAAATCTCCAGGATTGGCGATCTTTTACAGAAGCTCGAAATTTTGCCGCAGACTGCAATGCGAGATGTGTATAACAGTTTCAAAACGAAACTGTCTCGAAACATGGCAGAAAATCCAAACAGATTCTGCGCGATAACAATGGAAATACTATCGGCGACAGTGCTGGCAAGTGAGAGTTACTAAACACAAACTTCCGAAATTCCTTCACCACAGAAGACGAAGTAAATATTCCCGAACTGGAATCCAGAACAGTTCCAACATGAGTAACTTAAAAGTAGATATCGTCTCAGTAATGGAGCAACTTGAATCATTTAATAAAAGCATGTCTCCGGTCCAGATTGTATACTACTTACAAGCGGCATTCAAAGGAAACCCGGTCACTGGTGGAAAGCAGGGCTAATGATTTTATTACCTCAAAAATGTAGTTATACACAGTACACTTACTGAAAAATATTCGCCAAAACTATTGGCACATTTATCCCAATGCGAAACTAGCCGGACGATTCGATCCCCGAAGAAGCTAGTAGGCTGCTGTCGGATCCAAGTCTGGACCCAGTCACACATTTCGTCGTCCGTTGCGAAACGAAGTCCGCGAATAGCTTGTTTTGGAGGTCCAAACACATGAAAGTCACACGGTGAAAGGTCGGGACTGTACGGTGGATGTTCCAGCGTTTCCCAACGAAACTGCTGCAGTGTCGTCTTCACAGCATTGGCCGTCTGTGGGCGAGCATTATCATGAAGGAGGATAACGCCATTGAACAATATGCCTCGGCGTTTCGACTTGATGAATCGTCTAAGGTTCTGTAAAGTGGTTTGATAACGGGGCATTGATGGTGGTTCCCCGTTCCAGGAACTCGTCAAGTAGTGGGCCCCTGTGGTCAAAAAAGAAGGGCATCATGACCTTACGAGAACTGGCGTGCAACCCCTATGATTTCTTTGGAGGTGGTGAAGTGGCATGTTTCCACTGCTTGCTCTGACGCTTGCTTCCCTGTTAAAAATGGTGACACCATGTTTCGTCATCTGTGACAATACGTGACAGAAAGCCGTATTCCTCCGCACGATAACGTTGCAGACGACTCGAAGACAGCGCCATTCGAGTATAGCGCTGTTCGGCGGTCAGTTGGTGAGGAACCCACTGTGCACAGATTTTTCGAAAGTACAAGTGTTGTTGCATTACGGTGTGGGCGGCGCCCACGCTAATACCCAGTAATTGCTGGATCTCATCCACGGTGATTCTGTGGTTGTCCAAGACTAAAGCATTCACTTGCGCAACCATTTCCGGTGTGATGACACTAAGAGCCTGTCCAGGACGAGCATCGTCTTCCAGTGACTCGCGCCCCTCCAGGAATCGTTTGCACCATTCCACAACACTTGAACGACTCAGACTGTACACACCGTACAGAGCCTTCATCCATCGATGCATTTCACTGCCTCGAACTCCCTCCGCCGCCAAAAATCGAATCACTCCTCGTTGTTCCTGTTTACTCGCCTGCATGATCGGTGGTGGACGGTAACTTCTGTGACCACCTTCCCTTCGGCGTGAAACCACACTGGCGCTATGCAACATCTAACGGTGCACAAGCGTCAGTCACTCTACCAATAGATGGCGCCAGCACACCTGCGCTTACCACACCATCAGTTACTTGGTGCCACCTTACGTGTAAGGAAACTGTAAACGCAGTGACCAGGATTCATTTGAATGAACCTCATACGTTCCTTTCAGATTGTGCTGATACAATAACTTAATACTTAACAATCATACACAACCGTTCTTTCTACGTAAGATCTGAAGGCTGGAAAGTTGCACAGGTCACACCAATATTCAGGAAAGGTTGTAGCAGTAATCAACTAAATTACATGCCCATATCATTAACGTCGATATTCAGCAGGATTTTGGAACGTATGTTGTGTTCGAACATTATGACTTACCTCGAATAAAACGGTCTATTGCCACACAGTGAACGCGGATTTAGGAAGCAATGTTCTTGCGAAACATTACTAAATCTTTACTCGTACAAGGTATTGAGTGCTATTAACAAGGGATTTCAAATTTATTCCGTATTTCTGGATTTCCGGAAGGCTTTCGACACTGTACCACACGAGTGGCTTGTAATGATATTGCGTGAGTATGGGATATCGTCTTAATTATGTGACTGGATTCGTGATTCTGGGGATCCCCAAGTTAGTGTTATTGTTATAGGCCGTTTGCTCTTCTTTATCCATACACACGATTTGGGAGACAATATGAGCAGCCGTCTTAGGTTCTTTCCAGGTGACGCTGTTGTTTATTGACTAATGAAGTTACCAGAAGATCAAAACGAATTGCAAAACGATTTAGAAAACATATCTGTATGTTGCGAAATTTGGTAATTGACGTTAAATAATGAAAAGTATGAAGTTATCTCCATGGGTGCTAAAAGGAATCCCTTAAGCTTCTGTTACACGATACATCAGTCAAATCTAAAGTCCCTAAATCAATCTTAATACCTCGGAATTACAATTACGAACAACTTCAGTTGGAAAGAACACACACAAAATGTTGAGGACTAGGAAACCAAACCTGCGATATACTGGTCGAACACTTAGAAAATGTAACAGATCTATTAAGAAGACTGCCTTGACCGTCTTCTTTCGGAGCACAGCTGTGCGGTCTGGGGTTAATGGAGGAAATCGAGAAAGTTCAAAGAAGAGCAGCACATTTTGTATTATCGCGAAATACGGGAGAGAGTGTCACTAGTAGGATACAGGATTGGAGGTGGACATCACTAAAACAAAGGTGTTTTCCGTTTCGGCGTGCGGCGGATGGTTCAAATGGCTCTGAGCACTATGGGACTCACCTGCTGAGGTCATAAGTCCCCTAGAACTCAGAACTACTTAAACCTAACTAACCTAAGGACATCACACACATCCATGCCCGAGGCAGGATTCGAACCAGCGACCGTAGCGGTCGCGCGGTTCCAGACTGTAGCGCCTAGAACCACTCGGCCACTCCGGCCGGCGTGCGGCGGAAACTTCTCACCAAATTCAGTCTGGAACCGCGTGACCGCTACGGTCGCAGGTTCGAATCCTGCGTCGGGCATGGATGTGTGTGATGTCCTTGGGTTAGTTAGGTTTAAGTCGTTCTAAGTTGTAGGGGACTGATAACCTCAGATGTTAAGCCCCATAGTGCTCAGAGCCATTTGAACCGTTCTCACGAAATTTCAATAGCGGAGTATATCCTGCGAACGAGAAAATATTTTGTTGACGCAGACCTAGATAAGTTTCAAAATGGTTCAAATGGCTCTGAGCACTATGGGATTTAACATCTGAGGTCATCAGTCCCCTAGAACTTAGAACTACTTAAACCTAACTAACCTAAGGACATCACACACATCCATGCCCGAGGCAGGATTCGAACCTGCGACCGTAGCAGCCTCGCGGTTCCGGACTGAGTGCGTAGAACCGCTCGGCCACCGCGGCCGGCCCTAGATAAGGAGAAAGCATCACAAGAAGGTAAGGAAAATCAGAGGTCACACTGAAAGACCTAAGTGTTTGGTTTTTCTTCCGCGCACATTTCGGGTTTGGAATAATAGAGAATTTTTGTAAATATGGTTCTATGAACCCTCTGCCAGTGTGATTTACAGTGTCCACGAAGGCAGATGGAAATGTTTACCTCAAAGGAGTTCAGTAAAGGAAACAAAAACAGTTAAACTTCTTGATATGAAACCACCCCGCATCGGGTACTGTCGTCCAAACCCACGACCTCCAAATTACTCAGGGCGGACCCGAAATGCTGCCAGCTACAGTCCTTCTATAAGCAAGCACAAATATACAATGATAGCCTGATGAACAGAAAGGAAACTTTTAAGCAAAAGAAATAAAAACGCAAGTCATCAGATTACGCACTGACAGCGTAGACAACACAGTTTAAGTAAGTCGTCAAAAAATAAGGTAACCGGACAGGGCGGCTAGCCCCACGTATACATGACTTCAAAGGAGGTCAGCAGTCAATCGAGACTCAGTTTCAGATTACGCCAGGAGGCGAAAAGGTGAATACTTAACAGTCACGCGGCACGGAAAACTTACGAAGAAGGAAGAGACGAAGAGTTAGCAGACGAACTTCAACTAAGTTAAACACAAGCTTGGCTTGGGAGTATAGCCCATCAAGATACATGCAACAAGATTGGCCTACGTAAGGCGTTTAAGCATGCGGGATCCAAATAACTAAGGAAGCGACTTGGCGATTTATGCACAACGTTCTGGGAAAAAAATTGATGTCACGAATAATAACACATTGAACATAAAAAATTACAAAATGCCAATAATTTAAAACACACAATCAAATCTCGACTGGAAGCTGCCCTAGTCGAATGACCAGACTCAGGAACAAGAAACAACTTCTACAGGATGCTGAACCGAGTTAGATATAGAACCAGCAAGAAAAAAACACCCTCAGGAGAAGAACCAGTCACAACTGTCACGCTCACATCGGCTGGAGGGCGGAGGGGGGGGGGGGGGGGGAGGGGGGGCGCAAGATCTGTTTTCACGAATGCCACTTGGTCTCGGCATCGAAGCGACGAACTAAAATTAGCACCCAAAGCCACTGTGCGATGACAAACAGTGGAAAAACTTGGAGCCGCCAGGAGATTTGTAGATGACGGTGACACATCACTCGCCTCCATATCTACATCTACATCCACATCCATACTCCGCAAGCCATCTGACGGTGTGTGGCGGAGGGTCCTTTGAGTACCTCTACCGGTTCTCCCTTCTGTTCCAGTCCCGTATTGTTCGTGGAAAGAAAGATTGTCGGTACGCCTCTGTGTGGTTTCTAATGTCTCTGATTTTTTCCTAATGGCCTCTTCGCGAGATATACGTAGGAGGGAGCAATATACAGGGTTATTACAAATGATTGAAGCGATTTCACAGCTCTACAATAACTTTATTATTTGAGATATTTTCACAATGCTTTGCACACACATACAAAAACTCAAAAAGGTTTTTTAGGCATTCACAAATGTTCGATATGTGCCCCTTTAGTGATTCGGCAGACATAAAGCCGATAATCAAGTTCCTCCCACACTAGGCGCAGCATGCCCCGATCAATGAGTTCGAAATCATCGTTGATGCGAGCTCGCAGTTCTGGCACGTTTCTTGGTAGAGGAGGTTTAAACACTGAATCTTTCACATAACCCCACAGAAAGAAATCGCATGGGGTTAAGTCGGGAGAGCGTGGAGGCCATGACATGAATTGCTGATCATGATCTCCACCACGACCGATCCATCGGTTTTCCAATCTCCTGTTTAAGAAATGCAGAACATCATGATCGAAGTGCGTTGGAGCACCATCCTGTTGAAAGATGAAGTCGGCGCTGTCGGTCTCCAGTTGTGGCATGAGCCAATTTTCCAGCATGTCCAGATACACGTGTCCTGTAACGTTTTTTTCTCAGAAGAAAAAGGGGCCGTAAACTTTAAACCGTGAGTTTGCACAAAACGCGTTAACTTTTGGTGAATTGCGAATTTGCTGCACGAATGCGTGAGGATTCTCTACCGCCCAGATTCGCACATTGTGTCTGTTCACTTCACCAATAAGAAAAAATGTTGCTTCATCACTGAAAACAAGTTTCGCACTGAACGCATCCTCTTCCATGAGCTGTTGCAACCGCGCCGAAAATTCAAAGCGTTTGACTTTGTCATCGGGTGTCAGGGCTTGTAGCAATTGTAAACGGTAAGGCTTCTGCTTTAGCCTTTTCCGTAAGATTTTCCAAACCGTCGGCTGTGGTACGTTTAGCTCCCTGCTTGCTTTATTCGTCGACTTCCGCGGGCTACGCGTGAAACTTGCCCGCACGCGTTCAACCGTTTCTTCGCTCACTGCAGGCCGACGCGTTGATTCCCCCTTACAGAGGCATCCAGAAGCTTTAAACTGCGCATGCCATCGCCGAATGGGGTTAGCAGTTGGTGGATCTTTGTTGAACTTCGTCCTGAAGTGTCGTTGCACTGTTATGACTGACTGATGTGAGTGCATTTTAAGCACGACATACGCTTTCTCGGCTCCTGTCGCCATTTTGTCTCACTGCGCTCTCGAGCGCTCAGGCGGCAGAAACCTGAAGTGCGGCTTCAGCCGAACAAAACTTTATGAGTTTTTCTACGTATCTGTAGTGTGTCGTGACCATATGTCAATGAATGGAGCTACAGTGAATTTATGAAATCGCTTCAATCATTTGTAATAGCCCTGTACTGCTTGGCTCCTCGGTTAACGTTTGTTCTCGAAACTTTAACAAAAACCCGTACAGAGCTATTGAGCGTCTCTCCTGCAAAGTCTTCCACTGGAATTTATCTGACATCTTCGTAAAGCTTTCGCGATTACTAAATGATCCTGCAACGAAGCGCGCTGCTCTCCGTTGGAACTACTCTATCTCCTCTATCAACCCCACCTGGTACGGATCCCACACTGGTGAGCAATATTCAAGCAGTGGGCGAACAAGTATACTGTAACCTATTTCCTTTGTTTTCGGATTGCATTTCCTTTGCATTCTTCCAGTGAATCTCAGTCTGGCATCTGCTTTACCGACGATTAATTTTATATGATCATTCCATTTTAAATCACTCCTAATGCCTACTTCCAGATAATTTATGGAATTAACTGCTTCCATTTGCTGACCTGCTATATTGTAGCTAAATGATAAAGGATCCTTCTTTCTATGTATTCGCAGCACATTACACTTGTCTACATTGAGATTCAGTTGCCATTCCCTGCACCATGCGTCAATCCGTTGCAGACCCTCCTGCATTTCAGTACAATTTTCCATTGTTACAACCTCTCGATATACCACAGCATCATCCACAAAAAGCCTCAGTGAACTTCCGATGTTATCCACAACGTCATTAATGTATATTGTGAATAGCAACGATCCTATGACACTCCTCTGAGGCACACCTGATATCACTTTTACTTCGGAAGACTTCTCTCCATTGAGAATGACATGCTGCGTTCTGTTATCTAGGAACTCTTCAATCCAATCATACAATTGGTCTGACACTCCATATGCTCTTACTTTGTTCATAAGCGACTGTGGGGAAGCGCATCGAACGCCTTGCGGAGGTCAAGAAACACGGCATCTACCTGGGAACCCGTGTCTATGGCCCTCTCAGTCTCGTGGACAAACAGCGCGAGCTGGGTTTCACACGATCGTCTTTTTCGAAACCCATGCTGATTCCTACAATCTCCATAAAAGTCATTATACTCGAACATAAAACGTGATCCAAAATTCTACAACTGATCGACGTTAGAGATATAGGCCTATAGTTCTGCACATCTGTTCGGCGTCCCTTCTTGATAACGGGGATGACCTGTGCCCTTTTCCAATCCATTGGAACGCGACGCTCTTCTAGAGACTTACGGTACACAGCTGCAACAAGGGGGCCAAGTTCCTTCGCGTACTCTGTGTAAAATCTGTTCGGCCAAAGGAATAATGTGTCCGCTCTTCTTTCCGGTGCAAGTCCCTTGTGTCCGGAAGATGCTCAGTCAGACCAACTTGGAAGTCCCATGGGTGGTAGGACAAACAGCCGGCCTGTTGCCCTGCAGATCCGCGCTGTCCTTGCTGCTTCACCGACTGCCTCTCCGGGAAATCGGCGTCAACGCCACTCGCGAGTGACGTGCCATGCCCCCTTCACGCAGTGTTCCATGACACGTGGCGCCATCTATCGATCGTGCAACGCTTCAACTGTTAAAGCGCCTTTTCAGTAAATTCGCAATCTATTCCAGTATTAATCCCGTTGTTTCAGTCCCCGATCACGGCTCCGCCGATTGGTACTTGTCATCGGGAACTTTCTGTTTCCTTCTGCATTTCTCGTATCAAATATTCTTTACGCAACACCCCACATGGTCAAACACAACATGAAGCATTAAGCCTGGTTCCCACCTATTATTTGGTATAAAACATATAATTACCGACCGTTCACGCTGGCTCCCCCCTTCGCTTTTACTCCTTTCTTCCCTTTTTCTTGTTTTCCCATCTTCTGTCCAGTTTCCCCCCACCTGCTCTCGACTGTGGTGTCACATTTGCCAACTTTTTAGTGCAGTGTTCCAGTGACTATTCAGTGTTGTTTGTCTTTCTCGTGTTGCGAACAGAAACCATGCTGTCGCTAGGTGTGAATTTTATGTCCTTTGCGAACAGAATCCAGACTGTCGCCGTGTTTTTTTTAATTGTCTATTGTTTTCCCTGTCTGCTTCGTATGTATTTTTATTAGCGTCATCATCCCTGTGTTGTTGTTTTAAGTTCCACGATTTCTTTTCGCCTTGTTACTCTCTAAGTCTCCGATTTTATCGCCTGTTTTTTATTATTTGTTCTCTTGATCTTTGTCACAAAATCTGTCGGCTGAAGAGCGGCATACTAAGCTGCTGCCAGCCCGCCCCCTTCGGGGGGAATTGAAATTCAATAAATGAAAAAAAAAAAAACCGTTCACGCGTTCGATACACTTTATCTGTCTATACTTGTTTGGCAGCCGACAATTGGCCAACGGGCTTGCCGCAGTGGTACCAACGGTTCCTGTCAGATCACCGAAGTTCAGCGCTGTCGGGCTAGGCTAGCACTAGGATGGGTGACCTTTCGGTCTGCCGAGCGCTGTTGGCAAGCGGGGTGCACTCTCCCCTTGCGAGGAAAACTGAGGAGCTACTTGATTGAGAAGTAGCGGCTCCGGTCTCGGAAATTGCCATACGGCCGGGAGAGCGGTGCGCTGACCACATGCCCCTCCATAGACGCATCAAGTGACGCCTATGGCCTGAGGATGACACGGCGGTCGGGCGGTCGGTACCGCTGTGCCTTAGTGCCCTGATCGGGAGGAGAGCCCACTACTGACTAGATCCACAATCCAGATCTGCTTGCGTTCCAGTGTCGCGAATTGTGCGGGTGGGGTGTTTATCGACGCAAATCGCTTAAACTCTGTTCCTCACCGCCAAAGTCAAAGCAGCACTTTCATAACAACCCTCTTCTTCAAGATGTGACCGAATCTCCCTAGTTCAGTTTGGATGCTGTTGAGTGTCAACCATTTCCAGAGGAGATCAGACCCTGCAAGCTTCATCGTTGCGTCTTTGTCTCACCGTCTGTCCAAATTCCACTCAGGTGACTTTCAGCAGACTGGATCCACAAGTAACACTGATTCAGAAGAGTAAAAGAAACAATATAGTGTCATACAGCATTGTTTGGTGGGAGTTCCCCAGGGGAAGTCCAGCCATCTGAGCATAAAAGAACTTTTGTCTCCGCGGTGTGTGTGAGTTGAATCGTAGCAACAACTATTGTGTGTAGCGTGGAGCCATGACGAGATACTGCCAGTGGAGAGTGTGAAAAACGGCACACAGCTAATCTTCCCGAATAACACCAACGGGGCCAGGTCGTCTTAACGTCCCTACTTGACGGACTGATCACCAGCAGTAAAGTCTCATGCCGTCAATACGGTGGGTCGCTGCAGAAAAGTTTTTAATTTGTGACTCTTCAGTTTCTCCCGGCGTATTTCTTGCTCGAACCGTCCACGGGCATACTGCCGGTCCATAGTTTCCAACGGGCACAATATTTCAGCGATCAGACATGTCGCCATCGTCAGGTGCGGTGACGACTGAGCTCCTGAGGTAGGATGGTCGTCCTAAATCCCCTCCCCCTGCGGGGCGTTCTCTCCGCGGCCTCGCGTCGGCGGTCGCTGAGAGGCTGGCGATGGCGTCTGTGATGGCGTCGGTGTAATTGCCTCGTCCGCCCTGGTCGCCCGTCCGTTTTCTTTGCTGAGCGTCTTTTTAATTAGACTCAATGCTGGTTCACATGCCTCAGCAGGCCATCAGTACTGAAGGTTGTGGATTAATTGCCCACTGAGGCGAATCAGTTACATGAATGCGTCGTGTCTATTCTTTCGGACATGTCCGAAAGAACAGACACCACGTATTCATATGATTTCTCTAGTGTGATGCACATTATTGGCATATGTAACCTCAACAGCCACCTACCGACGCTGATTTTGAAAGTAATGTGGAAGAGACAGCCAGGCAAATGTGTCATTGCTCCATGCTGGGTATAAAAGACAAATCCGGAGTAAATTCTGCATTGTAACACTTTCTGTTGCTGACCTTATTGTATGAGCCAATTCTCTCCGTGTCGAAGCCACGTTTCATTCTGATCACTGCAAGTGAAGTTGTGTGCGAGAGACGTTATTTGTTAACATGAGTCAGGTGGCCAGTAGTCGCCGAAAGGACTACTTTTTTATGGTTAAAGAAACAGTGATCGAAGTATATGAATCGCTGCCTACATTGGACGGAAGTTTCAGTGTGAACATTGCTCCAGATTCTTTCCAGACTCCAAGGTGATTGTTGTATTGTTGTGGCTGTGGAGAAGTCGTCATTGTTCTGTAGATATTTGTCTTCCTACCTTCCAGGGTACAGCAACGCGGAGTGGCCGCACGGTTTGAGGCGCCATGTCACGGATTGCTTGGCCCCTCCCAGTCGAGGTTCGAATCCTTCATCGGGCATGGGTGTTTGTGTCGTTCTTAAGTTAGTTTACGTCGTTTTAAGTAGTGTGCAAGTTTTGCGGCCGATGTCATCAGCAGTTTGGTCCCTTAGGAATTCACACAGATTTGAACACTTGACTTGCAGGTTACCATGCTTTAACACGTTGACTGCCGTGTGGCCGCCAGCGGCCATAAAAGCCTCAGGCCTAACGCCGTGTCTTGGGTATTAATAATCGCTTCAGCCGTATTTTGGTCTTTTGTTACTGTAAGGCTACTGGTTTCGTGGCGTTAAAGCCATATCTTCAGGTGCCATATGATTAAAATATTAAAGCGGAAAAGCTCGGAATCTTGTTTCCCAGTCTTCGTTGTCTGTCAAATATAGAACCTACAAGGTTGTCTGCTAACGCCGTGTGCCTGTCCTGATGGTGAAACATCCATCACTAAGTGCGTGGCACTCGACGTTTCAAGTACCTCCGCTCTAGATGATAATCCACACATAGTGGAGTCCCTATATTTGTTGCGACAAGTTCAAAATTTTGTTTATGCGGCGTAGTTCGAGACACGTGAAAAACAGCCAGAGAATAGTTGTTTCTACCCCCATTTCGAGCATGTGCGCGTGGCGCAGGAACATTCTTACAATGTAATTCAGAATTACGAAGTTCTAAACTTTCTTTCCGCAGGGGAGGCGCCGCTGCCATAAAAGGGGACTTCTGAAAAAGTGATTTTCCAGATGTACTAGCTTGTGGATTTTAGGATGCTTTCCGTGATAGATTTCATTGGAGCTTTAACCATACACAGCGATTGATATAAAACTGGGCTTGTAGAGTATTCATTCGTTTCATCTCCAGCATTCTGAGAGCTATCCGTTACGCTTTGTCTCTCCAGTGAGTTCTAATCACTTTTGGTTTGGTCCATAGTCCTCATCCACAGCTGATTTCTTTTCGTCCTAACACAGTAAACGCTATTGATTTATACGGTTGTTAGTTCTTCGTACTGTAATGTGGTGAATTTTCGCTTATTAAGTCCCATTATCCTTCAAGTTACAAAGTCTTCAGTTCATGTTGGTTGCTGTAGCACCAGCCATGAACGATTTCGGTTTTGCGCATGTCGTGGCACAGGCGGGCATTGGATTGTTGACGATTCCAAACGACAGTTGCGGTACGCGCATGCGCGTGCTGTCTGCTTGAAGAAAGTGTATATCCTGCAAATTATGTCTGTCGCTTGGTCCTGCGGAGTTTATCACCTACCACCACTGTCGGCGATGACAACTCGCGACAAATGGAACAAAAGTTCGCTAAACAAATCGCTGGGATCACATTAAATGCTCGCATTAATTGCGGCATTAACAGCACAGCGCTCAAAATGCTTCACAATGCTACCGAAAGCTTATTGGCTTTAGGAGAACGCGTTACGTAGGTACGCAGAACAATCCTAAACTGCAGCGCCATCGTCCATCACTCCAACTTCGGTCAAGACGCTGACATCATATGAGTAGCCTTGTACCACTGTTAGTGCATTGCGAAAACTTCTAATTGGGGCGAGAGAAAACCGTTTCCCATACAACGGCATATGATGTGGCGTGTGAATCCTCTATGCAGGTGGACTGATTTTGTAAGGGCGAGCTTAATATTTACCCTAGTACTTGTTTAATATAGAGGCAACACCTTGTATAAGTAGTAGTAGTAGTAGTAGTAGTAGAAGTAGAAGTAGAAGTAGTAGTAGTAGTAACAGCAGAAGTAGCAATGTAGTAGTAATAGCAGCAGTAATAGCAGTTATTGTTCTTGTATTCATCCACGGGTACAGTAACAAGGACATTGACTCTATCGTCATATTAGCTTTTAAGAATAAAAAGCGCAATTCATATAGAGTCAGATTACATAGAAAGCTAATTTGGCAAGACGGGACAAACGATCGTAGCACCGCTCGGAGTGGCCGTGCGGTTTGAGGCGCCTTGTCGCGGATTGCGCGGCCCCTCCCGCCGGAGGTTCGAGTCCTGCCTCGGGCATGGGTGTGTGTGTTGTTCTTAGAATAAGTTAGTTTCAGTAGAAGAAGTGTGTAAGTCTAGGGACCTATGACCTCAGCAGTTTGTTCCCTTAGGAATTCACACACATTTGAACATTTGAACAGTGGATCATAGCGCAATATGCAGCAGAAAAAGGGTGAGTGGTTTCCTGTTTACCCAAGATCCGTTCTTGCAACATTGCACTTGCAGCGCACGAAACGATTACACTTACAGATCAATACAACAAGCGGTTCAGAGGTAACAGATATCGACCCACACTGAAACACCTTTACTAATACGTAGTGTAGTTTCCACGGGTGGCAATGCAGGCGTTGACTGTGGCATTCAGTCGATCGTACAGATGGCGAATACTATCCTGAGATACGTCATTACGCGCCCGCTCGACCTATTCATGTAGTTCTGTAAGAGGTTTGGTTGACGACTCACACGGGTCACTTCTTGTTCCATCATGCCTCACATGTTCTCTATTGGTGACAAGTCCTCACACTGTGCTGGCCACTAAAGTTGGTGCAAGTTGAGTTTCATGGGCGGTACGTGGCCGAGCGTTATCCCACTGGAACAACACGTCACCGTCCTGTTGCAATAATCTCTAAAGAAGGGGTCTAACAACACGAAATGAGAAGTTGTTAGTGTCCTCCCCAGGGCTGTAGCTTATCGTACCCCATACCATAAGGCCTGGGCTCGGGCCATTGTGTCTTAACGAATGCCCTCTACGAAACAGCGCTCACACTGACTCGGATACATAACGAAGAGGTACTGAACAGAAATGGGAAAACGAGAAGTATATGGAACAATCTGAATAAAGAATGGAATATGTTGTTCGGGCGCGTCTGAGGTTTTAAGAAACTATCGAACGATAATTGTATAACAGCCGCAGTGTTCAGTAACTTCCAACATGGATGAAAAGCATTAAGGAAGAGTTATTTAAGAACGAAAGAAATGGGAACTGCAGTGAAGCCAAAGCGAAATTATTTCTAGGCAAAATGTGAAGAAATTGAAAATAAACATAGTAGTTGGAAAGACATAATAGCACATGGAGAAATCAGAACAACCTTTGATGAAATCAAAAGCAAAGTCGACGACACTAAGGATGCAAGATGAATTTCTGTGTTACGTTCCCTTTACGAGGGATTGGAACAGCCTGATGATGTGACAGAAAAGGAGCCGGGCTGTGATACGGAAAACGTAGGGGGTTTAGTGTTAGAGACAGGACTTAATAGATCTTCAAATAAGGCCAAAGAAATATATGACTTCAGTTAGAATGTCTAAAATTATTCGACGAAATATCAATCAAACGGCTATTCGAATTCTTTCGTATGTCTCCGTGACATACAATCAGACTATTGAAAAAATTACCCACAAATCCCAAAGACAGCAATGACGGGTAAGTGCAAGAACTATCAGATCGGCTTAACATCTCATACATCCAAGTTGCTCACAAAGATAATATACAGAAGAACGGAAAAGAAAACTGAGGATCTGTTAGATGACAATCAGTTTGGCTTTGGGGAAGGTAAAGACACCAGAGTGGCACTTCTTACGCTATGCTTTTTTGCTAGAGGCAAGACATTAAAAACACTTTCATGGGATTTTTCGACCTAGAAAAAGCGTTCGATAACGTAAAATGATGCAAAACTTTAAAAATGCTCAGGAAAATAGGTATAAACTATAGCAGAAAACGGGCGATATGAAATATATACAGAAAACAAGAGGGAACAAAAGAATGGAAACCCAAGAACAAAGTCTTCGGATTAAAAATAGTGTAAGACATGAAAGCAGCCTTTGGCCCCAGCTGTTCAAATCATACATAGAAGAATTAATGACGAAGGTAATAGAAAGTGTTAGGTGTGAGACAAAAACTTCGGGTGAAAGGATGTCAGTAATTCGCTGATGATATTGATCTCCTCGGTGAAAGATGAGAAAAGTTACAGAGCCTCTTGAATGGAATTAATAGTCTAATGACTATGAATTATGGACTGGGAGTAAATCGAAGGAAGACAAAAATAATTAGTAGAAACGAGATTAACGATGAAGTTAACATCAAAACTTGTGACTGCGAGGGAGATGAAGTGAAGATACCCCGCTACCATTGAAGTAAAATACATAAAAGAAAGCTTCCCTGGCCAAAGAAGTCTTATAGTGTCAAATATCGGCCCTAATTTCAACAAGATTTTTGTGAGAATGTATTTTGGAGCACAGAAGAAGCTAGAAGCATTTGAGATGCTATGGAACGGCGATGAAAATTATGTCGGCTGTTAAAATAACGAATGTAGATATTCTCTGCACAGTCGATGAAGAAAGGAACTTATGAAGAACAGTGACAAGAAGAAGCAACAGAATAATACTTGGTTTAAGACTCAGGCTAAAATATGCATCGTACCTGAGAGGACGGTAGAGGATAAAAACTATAAGTGAAGATATTGTACTGCCGGCCGCTGTGGTCTAGCGGTTCTAGGCGCTTCAATCTGGACCCGCGCGACCGCTACGGTCGCATTTTCGAATCCTACCACGGGCATGGATCTGTGTGATGTCCTTACGTTAGTTAGGTTTAAGTAGTTCTAAGTTCTAGGGGACTGATGACCTCAGATTTTAAGTCCTATAGTGCTCAGAGCCATTGGAACCATTAAATATTGTACTGCATCAAACAAATAACTGAGGACGTGGATAAAAGTTCTACTTTGAGAGGAAGAGGTTGGCTTAGGGGAGAAAACTCGAGGCGAGCCGTATCAAATTAATCAGTAGACCGACGACCCAAAAAGAAAAATTGTCAATTTGGCAATAGAGTGAAGTTTTGGATAAAATTACAGAGGCAGATCAACGCATGAGTACAGTATGCAAATTCAAGCAGCTGTAGGCTGCAGTAGCTATCCAGACATGCAGAGGTTGCACAGGTCAATTTCACGTCAAGAGCTGCATCAAACCAGTTTCCGGGGTGATGACTAAAACAAAAGCATGAGTTGGTGTGTATGTGTGTGTGTGTGTGTGTGTGTGTGTGTGTGTGTGTGTGTGTGTGTGGGTGGGTGGGTGGGTGTGAGTGTATTTGTTTGTTTGTTTTATATTTACATCGTACCATCAAAATGACTCTATCGTTTCGGGAGAGGGCCTCTGCTAGAATACAATGATATTGTGTGTGAGTCTATCTTTTTTATAGTGTCTGTGACAATGTTTCCATTGAGTCCTCTGGGGTCCATAGGTGTGAAAAATGTGTCAAGTTACGTGTAGACACATTGAGTTATTTCTGATGTTATTTCTGATACTAACGGTACAGAAGTCTCGTAACCCGCATGTTTTTGATAGAAAATGGACGGCAAAGAAACGCAATTTACTATCAATATAATCACGCTTATGACAAGTATCTGCATTCAATACTACGTAGCCGCGCTGCTCAGTTGTGCAGTGGTTCGAATTTGCAATTCCGCATCTACGTGCAGTTTTGTTTCTTTAATTTTATAATTTTAAACTACCCAATAATATTGTAGTATACACTGATTCTTAAAAGATACAAATCCCCCAATAGTTTATTTTAAGTTGAACATTACAGTAACTGAGCGTCAGAAGTTTTGATAAAGAGTAATGATCAGTTAAAAATAAATTACCTGTCACAAGACTGGTGTAACTACAATGTGAAGTTGTTAGACACACACAATACAATCAGTACCGTAGTACAAAGCAATACTTTAAATAGATACATACTCACCAAAATGGTCGCAGTATCCTCCCTCCAACTGAAAACGTTTAGTGATCCGCTGGATGTCTGAAATCTTCTCAGTGTAGCAGCATTCACAGTTACAAGAGCAGCGTGGAAGCCCGCTTCCACTTTGTGCACATACATCGGCGAAATAGTATAATCGCGCTCCTTCAAGTGTCTCCCTAGAAATAAGTCCAAGGAATTTTGATCAGACGAACGAGAATGCCGTAATGTGGATCCTCAGCGAGAAATTCATTTCCCGGCAAAGGCTCTGCTTAAATACTGTTACAGATTTCTTTCAAATAATGTGCAGAATGATGTTGGAACTTCAATCTATGGTGAGTCTTCTATTGCTTCAGGCGGCCTGCCCGGCAATCCGTAGGGACCCAAGATAGTGCCTCCCAAAATTCTACCCCATACGTTGATGCTAAAGCAGACTTGATAGCCGCTAATATGACACCAGCGGTTGGCTTTTTCAATATACCCTCACTTGTGAACGTAGCTTCATTATACACTTTAAAAGTGGGGCACTAGAATCGACTGTACCGAATTTACTGTGTGAAATAAACACACGGTTTATATACAAGACGTACTGTAATTGCTGTGTAAAGATTAAGAAGCCAGATTCCGTATAACGCAGTCTTAAATTAGAAAACAAATAAGAGCTGCTCCTAAACCTTTAAACCACCTGGAGAACTCGAGTACTCCCACACAACCCTCTAGCTACTGCACTAACTGACTGACTGCTTGGTTTGTTCGCTGACTGAATAGCAGAGCCACGTAGTATTAAATGAAGATGCTTGTCGTTCATGTAAATACATGCTTGCTGAATTTCCTTCCTCTGAAGTCCAGTTTGTACCGAAAGTGTCTACGGGCCGAAATTTTGTTTGAGATATTTATTTATTATTAGTATGACCAAACTTCGAAGCGTCCGAGTGCGTAAACTTTGATTCGCCCTCTACAGTACATAGTATAGTATCGTCTACCATGTATTTCAAGGTAATTCATAAAGTGAAGATGTACAGTCGTGGACAAAACGGGCGAGACCCCTCGCCTTTTCGTTATGCTGATCCGCACGGCTTTAAAGTCTGCAACACA
Source organism: Schistocerca americana (assembly GCF_021461395.2). Lineage (NCBI taxonomy): Eukaryota > Metazoa > Arthropoda > Insecta > Orthoptera > Acrididae > Schistocerca > Schistocerca americana. The sequence goes on from NC_060124.1 coordinate 532,752,243, forward strand.
GCATAACAGGCAAGGCGACGAAGTGCTACCAACATACTATGCACATGAGTGAAATTGAAAAACCATCCGACCTTTTTCAGACTGTTTTCAACCATGTGTAAGACTATATTAATGCTGATTAGTGTGTTAAACACAATAAGTAAATATAAGATATAAACGAAAGAAGAAACGCTAATTAGTATGAACTGTACTAATAAAAACGAATTTCAGCCGCCGGACGGTGTGGCCGTGCGGTTCTAGGCGCTTCAGTCTGAAACCGCGTGACCGCGACGGTCGCAGGTTCGAATCCTGCCTCGGGCATGGATGTGTGTCATGTCCTTAGGTTAGTTAGGTTTAAGTAGTTCTAAGTTCTAGGGGACTGATGAACACAGATGTTAAGTCCCATTGTGCTCAGAGCCATTTGAACCATTTTCTTTTTTTAATTTCAGCTTATCGAGATAACATAACTGTTTTGGTAAGACGAAGTACCCCAGATCGTTACGAATTAGCAAAATATTATGCGCATTCCTCCGCGAAACGTACTGTGTTAACGTTCAGACCAGTCATATTGGATTACCGTTGCTGACATACCAAGAAAGTGTGCAAATTTAGCAATGCGTGAAGATTCATAACGAATTTCAGTTAAAATCATTCAGTGCCACACGTAAGTCAATTCAGTTATTGACAGAAGTGGAAAAAGTAGGCAGTAACAAGGATGAAATTCGACAAGATTTTCATATTTACATCCACAGGACGCCGGTACAGAATAAAGGTAGCTATAAAACGAAAATAGCTACGACAGCTACTGAAGATGAAGGTCGCATAAATAATTAACCCTACTCTTTATTCGAAATGATCTAGTTGCAGTCGATACATCAGCATATTAATCGTAGCTACGCTTTCGATCCAAATCACGTTTACAGGAATGGAAATAAATCCATTTGCCTATACATGTGGTAATTCAGATCCCAGTATTAGTGCCACCGCGTTTTAGAAGTGCGAGCATTCCCATTGCTAGATAGCATAAGAAACACTTCGGCTAATGTACGTTTTCTGGCAGTGGCGAGTCTAATGGAGAATTCGTAACATTGTAGATAACGTTTGGCAGCTATATAGCCGTTTATTTCCTGGGGTGGTGCAGAATTATCCTACTAAATTTACTCGCTAATAACAGGATTTTGTTATTCCGATAAACATCCCGAATGATTGTCACATAAGCGGTGACATAAAGGTAGAAAATTCATGTTTTTGAGTACAGAAAGCTTTATGCAACAGAAACTGCAGATCATTTTGCCATTTTCATTGCGAAATTGGCACCTTATTCATGTCTGGAGTAATAATTGAGGGCTATTTGCCTGGGTTGTCTGCCAGCGTAGTGAAAGGTGTTTGCTACTTCAAAGCTGGTCTGGTTTGTTTTCGGTTCTAATCTCGATGGAGGCAGATAGTCTATCAGTAAAGCAATTTTAAGAAATTCTCGGGCCCCATTACGTGTTATTGTAACCTTTATTCTGGTGCCCTGTGGATGTCAATATGAAACTCTTGTAGAATTTCATACTTGTTACTGCCTACGTTTTCCGCTTCTGTCAATAACTGAACTGACTTAAGTTTGGCACTGAATGATTTTTAACCAAATTTCGTTATGAATCTTCATGCACTGCTAAATTTGCACACTTTCATGGTGGATCAGCAACAGTAATCCAGTATGGCTGGTCTGAACGTTGACACAGACCGTTTCGCGCCCGAAGTCGCATAATATTTTGCTAATTCGTAACGATTTGGGGTGCTTTGTCTGACTAAAACAGTTATGTTATCTCGATAAGCTGAAATTCATTTCTATTAGTACCGTTCATACTCATTAACGTTTCTTCATTTATATCTTATATTTACGTGTTGTGTTTAACACTAATCAGCATTAATTTAGTCTTACACGTGATTGAAAAATGACAAAGTTCGGATAGTTGTCAATTTCACGCCTGCGCATAATATGCTTTAAATCTGTTCCGATCAGCATAACGAAAAGGCGAGTGGTCTCGCTCGTTTTGTCCACGACTGTACATGACACCTAACTTACTGACATGGTGGTCACAGGTGATTCTTTACCGGGTTTCAGTGTATAGGGTGGCAAATGGTGAACTTTTCCCGCACCTGTCGTGGCATTATCATCACACACCGTACAAAGTGAGAGCCGTCCTGTCATCTTAAATTTTCGGTCGTTTTTGCGATAACACATTCTGTCGAATTCTCCTGGCTGTGAATTCTCCTTGCCCTGATGGCATCATTCGCTCGCGTGAAGCAGTCTGTTTACTTTGTACTCTGAAAACAATTCTTGTTTTTCCGTATACCGTACCGTTTCCGCTTCGAACTGCAGCTGTACAAAGGCTTCGGGAGGCTCCAGCGGCGTATCGCTCGTGTTGTTTCAGGTTGAGCGGTTGTTTGCTGTCCATCTGCGCGAGCGCAGAGCACAAATGAAACGGTTTTGCCAAATGTTTCTTTTCGATGTGCAACTAGTCATAGGACGTCGATGTTGCATCACGGACATAAAACGCAACGTATACATGTATCCAATTCCAATCCCAAAGAAAGCAGGTGTTGACAGATGTGAAAATTACCGAACTATCAGTTTAATAAGTCACAGCTGCAAAATACTAACACGAATTATTTACAGACGAATGGAAAAACTGGTAGAAGCCGACCTCGGGGAAGATCAGTTTGGATTCCGTAGAAACGTTGGAACACGTGAGGCAATACTGACCTTACGACTTATCTTAGAAGAAAGATTAAGGAAAGGCAAACCTACATTTCTAGCATTTGTAGACTTAGAGAAAGCTTTTGACAATGTTGACTGGAATACTCTCTTTCAAATTCTAAAGGTGGCAGGGGTAAAATACAGGGAGCGAAATGCTGTTTACAATTTGTACAGAAACCAAATGGCAGTTACAAGAGTCGAGGGACATGAAAGGGAAGCAGTGGTTGGGAAGGGAGTGAGACAGGGTTGTAGCCTCTCCCCGATGTTATTCAATCTGTATATTGAGCAAGCAGTAAAGGAAACAAAAGAAAAATTTGGAGTAGGTATTAAAATCCAGGGAGAAGAAATAAAAACTTTGCGGTTCGCCGATGACATTGTAATCCTGTCAGAGACAGCAAAGGACTTGGAAGAGCAGTTGAATGGAATGGACAGTGTCTTGAAAGGAGGATATAAGATGAACATCAACAAAAGCAAAACAGGGATAATGGAATGTAGTCGAATTAAGTCAGGTGATGTTGAGGGAATTAGATTAGGAAATGAGACGCTTAAAGTAGTAAAGGAGTTTTGCTATTTGGGGAGCAGAATAAGTGATGATGGTCGAAGTAGAGAGGATATAAAATGTAGACTGGCAATGGCAAGGAAAGCGTTTCTGAAGAAGAGAAATTTGTTAACATCGAGTATGGATTTAAGTGTCGGGAAGTGGTTTGTGAAAGTATTTGTATGGAGTATAGCCATGTATGGAAGTGAAACACGGACAATAAATAGTTTCGACAAGAAGAGAATAGAAGCTTTCGAAATGTGGTGCTACAGAAGAATGTTGAAGATTAGGTGGAGGTATTGAATAGGATTGGGGAGAAGAGAAGTTTGTGGCACAGCTTGACTAGAAGAAGGGATCGGTTGGTAGGACATGTCCTGAGGCATCAAGGGATCACAAATTTAGCATTGGAGGGCAGCGTGGAGGGTAAAAATCGCAGAAGGAGACCAAGATATGAATACACTAAGCAGATTCAGAAGGATGTAGATTGCAGTAGGTACTGTGAGATGAAGGAGCTTGCACAGGGTAGATTAGCATGGAGAGCTGCATCAAACCAGTCTCAGGACTGAAGACCACAACAACAACAACAACAACATGTATCCATCGTGCGAGTCTGTTCCATCTGCGAACATCGGCAGCTTCAGACTATTTTTGTTTTTGCTTTTCTTGTTATACTGGCCTCCAGAGCTGTAATCTCACATAAAATATAGTTTTACCTAAATACATACCTGTATAGAAAAAGTATGTAATTGCATTTTTTACGGAACTGAAAGTCCGAGACGTCATCATGTATTTTTATTTTTCCACTAAAATTTTTAAGAGATGGAACGATAAATAAATTAGATGTTTCTAATTACAAATTCGCACTATTTCTTAAGTACCATCATAAGCGATAAATGAAAATGAAAACATGGATATTATTAAAATCTACGTAATTCTCCGCAAGCTCTTAACGAAATGAACAACCATTTTGCAAAGGCAACTGTCTTCAATAAAAAGAGAAGAAGCTGAATGCGGGATGAGGTAACCAATACTCATAAAAAATTTCAAAATTCTGATCGTCCATAGTAAAATTTTGGACAGCTTATGAGTCACAATCACATCCAAATGGAGGGGAATCGTAAAAGTTGGTTGTGTATATATCTAGAGAAAAAGAGGGATGGTTAAAGCGGAGTCGAGTGATGGGGGAAATCACATGTCGTTCGAAATGCGTCATCGTAAACCATGCCCTTGTAGGAATTTGAGTTTGATTTGCCGCTTGATACCCACCTTTCGTTTGTTGGCACACATTCCACATCTCTCGCCACGCTTCTTTTCATGATTCTTGAATTCTCGTATGCAATCTGCGTACAGCAATTTCAAATGGAACACAGTTCCCGTAGATGCCACTTGTTTCGCTAAGTCGTCAACTTCCTCATTATGGCGGATGCCAGCATGACAATTCACCCACAAGAAACTGATTGTTTGCCCTCTGCGTTTACAGCAGTTTTATTGCCACAACGAAAATTGAACGGCTGGTTATTTCATTCCATCTCCGATACTGAATTATTTTAAGAACACTCTGAGAGTCGGACACGATTGATATCTTTTAAGAAGGAGCTTGAAGATACAAACTTAATTCCTTGCAAGTTTCCCAGTGTCCATCGTAGAAAGAAAAAAGCACTTTTAGGTAATGTGAAGGCTTTACTTACTTGGCTCTGAGAGTATAGAACAGTATGTCTAGTATACTCCTCATGTTGAGCTTTGGATCCATCGGTATACGATATGATTCTTATTATCGTTTAAAAGTCCCCGAAGCGACGTGATGACGCTGCGACAAGTAATTTAACATGAGACACATGAGGCTGCAAACTTCGAGAAGTACCGAGATGCGGATGACAAATGTTGAACGAGTGACGTCAATAGATGACGTACCTAGCCGCACTTGCAGCGACTGAGCTTATTAGTCCATGCCACCTGATCATCGCAACCCAATTCTTTCACGTAGGTGTGGTTCCGAGCCTAAGTGCACGACCATAGCGCGTGTGGATCGGGGTTCGAATCTTGCGTTTGTCAGGATGTATTTTTTTTGTCAGTGGATTGGACAGCTTTATGTTTACATTAAGGTAATACTGACTATTTCATTTACCGGTCTCGCTGATCCTGCTGGTTCATTGCGAAGCACAGTACAAGAAGTCAATGAGTATAAGTTTACGAACTGCATCGCTATCAGTAAATGATCTACGTTTTATTTACTGAATGAAGCCCGAAAAAAAGCAGCAGTTTTTGCTTGATTGCAGCGTGTACAATAATTTTATAACTTATAGGTTTACAACAGATTACGTTTACAAAAAGGTGTACGCAAAAAGAGTAGGCTAGCGGGGCGATGTGTGCTGCACTACCTCTTACCGGCCAGGGTAGCATCGAAAAGCACATACGCTGCACATGTGACGAGGTACGTTCTAACATTCTGCGTGGTGTCTGTTTGTTCTAAGTCGTGTCTCCCTACCACTTTCCAGCAGCGACGCTCTGAGCATGTTTTTTTAGGGAATTGACTAGTTTGTACCTGGGACGTGTTGCTGGTAAGGAGACGCCAGACCACACATGACATGCAGAGTTCAGAAGAGTTCAGTGAGACTAGCGATGATACAATCAAATACTTAATGATTTCAGCGTCAGCTCCACTGCACTCCCTGTAAAAGAATCTTAATACTAACTAAATTTAGAGTAAGGGGTTCAAGGCCTTCCAATTTTAATTAGCTGGCAAAATAACGTCGAAAAAGAAGTTAAGTTTACCAGCGGAATTTTTATTCTACTCAAAAAACATTGTTTATAAATTGCACTATTGATAAAAGTAAATATTTTAATTCAGGATGATAAAAACCAACAAAAATGTGAACGAATATTCTCTGAATGGGTTTCCATGTTCTATAATGGATCAAAGGATGACCTACGCCATATCACATCTGTAATCTAGGTTTAAGTTAAGTTCCATAAAAGAGAAAACTATCAAAATGGTCTACAGCGACCCTCAATTATCTTTAATTACTTATTTAACTTGTCGTAAGCTACAGTAGCTCATGTGGCTTCTCAATAATTATATAACAGAAAAATCAACGCGTGTCAGATTTTAACTTCAAGTAGCAAATGTGAATACCACGAAGTTTAATTGACGATCGACACTAGTATTACGTAAAAAGGGGATGTAACAGATGAGACTTCTGCAGTTCTGAGTGAAGCCTTATGCGCTTTTATGCGGCATTGCGTGCATTCATTACTTTTCGGTTGTTAGTCAGCGTCATGGGCGGCGGGCAGCGACGCTCCACACACCTCACCGTCTCGGTAGCAACTCTCTCGAACTTCTCCTTACTACTGTTTACCGAAGTTGGTTTAAGAAAAGGGTATCTGGCTGTGTTTTCGACTGACCAATCAGCATCTCAGTGTCAACCCTAAGCTCTGCCTACAAAAATTCTGCATATCCAATGAGAAACGTTATACTTTTCGTGGTGGGGCAATGTTTTTAATGTTTGCTACGTAACAGAGACGCATATAGTCTCACACTAAAACTTGCAGCTGGTGTGGCCCTTTTAGTGTTATCGTAAGATCTATACTGTTCTTCTGAGGGCTCTATCTTTTAACATGGGCTGGGGGCTGCTCTTGGCGGTCAGCCGACGACGTGGGTGTCAATCCGTTATCGTAGGGCCTTCTAGCCTACACGGCTCTGCTCTCGGCTTCTGTTCTCGTTTCCCCTCGGAACTGCATCTGTTTCACGCTGGGAATGTATGACATGCATTTAGGCTTTCTTGCGTTAGTCTGTGGTATTCCATTTGCTCACTTGTTGATCGTATTACTTTGGTTAATTTAATGTTAGGATTTATTCAGAGCTATGTGACATACTGCCGGATTTGCTATCATGTCAGGGTTTTCATGGATGGTGTTGGATTTGCCTGACACCTTATAGCGTCCTCAGGTGACGTCACATGATCAACTTTTGTCATCCACTTTTCGGGTATTTCCCAACATTTGCAACCCCATTTGTCTTGTCTTAAATTATTTGTCTTAGAGTGTGACGATCGACATACGCTATAAAATCTGTAGTTCCCACCATTTTCTGATTGAAATACACGTTGAGTTGGTTAGCCAACAACAGATTAAAGAACCAATGTTCCTTTCTTCTTTGCTACAAGCTTACGTGCATTGGCTCGTACATGCTTTTAATTGCTTTATTAAAAGTTTCTTTTGTAGAGTCTTGTACCGCAAGGGAGAGGATACTGTTATGAGTGGCCAATATTCTCTTTCTACAACACAAATGCAGACTTGGATTAATACGGTTCTTTACTTACATGAAGAGTATACTTAATCTGAAAGAGTCTGTGTGTTGTGGTACAACCTCATCAGTGATAGTCCTACATCTCTATCTGCATCTACATTTATACTCCGCAAGCCACCCAACGGTGTGTGGCGGAGGGCACTTTACGTGCCACTGTCATTACCTCCCTTTACTGTTCCAGTCGCGTATGGTTCGCGGGAAGAACGACTGTCTGAAAGCATCCGTGCGCGCTCTAATCTCTCTAATTTTACATTCGTGATCTCCTGGGGAGGTATAAGTAGGGGGAAGCAATATATTCAATACCTCATCCAGAAACGCACCCTCTCGAAACCTGGCGAGCAAGCTACACCGCGATGCAGAGCGCCTCTCTTGCAGATTCTGCCACTTGAGTTTGTTAAACATCTCCGTAACACTATCACGGTTACCAAATAACCCTGTGACGAAACGCGCCGCTCTTCTTTGGATCTTCTCTATCTCCTCCGTCAGACCGATCTGGTACGGATCCCACACTGATGAGCAATACTCAAGTATAGGTCGAACGAGTGTTTTGTAAGCCACCTCCTTTGTTGATGGACTACATTTTCTAAGCACTCTATCAATGAATCTCAACCTGGTACCCGCCTTACCAACAATTAATTTTATATGATCATTCCACCTCAAATCGTTCCGCACGTATACTCCCAGATATTTTACAGAAGTAACTGCTACCAGTGTTTGTTCCGCTATCATATAATCATACAATAAAGGATCCTTCTTTCTATGTATTCGCAATACATTACATTTGTCTATGTTAAGGGTCAGTTGCCACTCCCTGCACCAAGTGCCTATCCGCTGCAGATCTTCCTGCATTTCGCTACAATTTTCTAATGCTGCAACTTCTCTGTATACTACAGCATCATCCGCGAAAAGCCGCATGGAACTTCCGACACTATCTACTAGGTCATTTATATATATTGTGAGAAGCAATGGTCCCATAACACTCCCCTGTGGCACGCCAGAGGTTACTTTAACGTCTGTAGACGTCTCTCCATTGCAGACAATATCGGTAATGTTGATATTACAAACTTTAGTTTCACTGCTAGTGCCGCCATAGGCAAGAATCTGGTCGCTATGTACTGTCGGCGCCTGCGATGAACTATCCCCACTCTGCGAATGTACTCACAGACGCCAAACTTGATGAGTGAGTCAGTGGACACTGTGGTCGGCGTCAGCGGCATAAATACATGTTGTCGAGAGGGCGTTGGCGGTGCGTTGCTTGCCCTTGTGCCTCTGGCCTCTCTCACGATAGGCGCGCTCGATCCAGCGCCTACTAATCGATCTTTGCTTCATCCTTTCCGACCAGTGTGCTGGCTACAGCTTATGCCAGCTCATCTTTACTTGAAATGTGTTAGTGTCTATTCAAATTCATAGCTATGCTCCTCATATATGTGGTATCGATTCGTTTTGAAATTGTGTACAAATGTCATTAAAAAAAATGATGATCTGTGGTGCTGAATTTAATGTGAAAGGCAATCGGACTTCTTTTACAGAATACGGCAGGTTCTGTTTCGGAAGTACTAAGAAAACGAAAACGGAGCAAAATGGCTCTCAGCAATGACTTCATTAAAATTACAAATCGACACCGTCTATGAAAGATGGACACGTTTACATTTATTGAGAACCATTGTACTGTCGGGGAGGGTAACTTTAAATCAGTAACACGACACATATTTCAAAAATATCGATTGTTATATCAGTAACATTAAACATTTACACAAAGGATGACAGAAGCAGCTCAAATTTGATAATATTATTGATTTAAAGTACCAAAAACGGAGGTCGTTTGTCATGGTTTAGTTACATGTACTTCTTTTTTCTCTAACCCCTTTGCGATTATTACACTGAGTGTGGTGTCACCGCCAGACACCACACTTGCTAGGTGGTAGCTTTAAATCGGCCGCTGTCCATTAGTACATGTTGGACCCGCGTGTCGCCACTGTCAGTAATTGCAGACCGAGCGCCACCACACGGCAGGTCTAGAGAGACGTACTACCACTCGCCCCAGTTGTACGGACGACTTAGCTAGCGATGCACACTGACGAAGCCTCGCTCATTTGCAGAGCAGATAGTTAAAATAGCCTTCAGCTAAGTCAATGGCTACGACCTAGCAAGGCGCCATTAGTAACATTGCATGTATCTACAGAGTCTCACTTGTATCGTCAAGAGCGATGTACAACAATGATGGATTAAAATTAAGTATTCCAGCAGCTACGTACTTTTCTTTATAGCATTCCTTAGATATCCTGTTTCAGATCTATCTCTAGCCTGCGTGGGTTAATGCGTGCATATCGGCTTCCTCACTCAGGTAGTGTTCGTAGTGTTGGCTAACTGCTAACACTACACTGAGTACCGTTGTAAGACATTTATATTACAAATTATGTATGTTATACACGGAAAAAGGAAGGCTAAAACTTCATCCATGTCGCTTCGGGGTTCTTGAAACGTTAATAAGAACTACAGTATATCGACAGACATCACTAGGTCACTGAGCTTCAAACTAAAGATTAAATCTGCAGTTTACATTCACACTCACTGAACTTGCCGTATGACAATAACACACCGGAATTTGGCTGCTAAGTGTGTCAAAATCGTATTCAAATAGAGGCAAATGCGAACAAGTCTCATTGAACGTATGATAAGAGACCACATGTTAAAGCTTGTACAGATGACCGGAATTGGTATATGCAGTCTCTTATAAGCAGGACTATCCACGAAGGCCACGCAGAAAATATAGATGAGGCGAAAGGAAGCTAGCGTTGCTGCTGCAACAGAGAAATGCAACAATTGTACCTCACGTTCGCTATAGTGTATCTCGTATAGGCCGAAGCGGTTTCGTGAAACTCTCTTCTCAGAAGCGCAAGAAACTTTCACAGGGGCTCCACTTTACAGTCAGACGGCGAAGTTAGCTATAGTGACATTTTCCCCGAAGCTGACATAGCCTTATCGGATCTTCAGCGGTGATTACCTTAAACTTTCGGAAGTTATTTCACCGAATGGGATTTCGAATTATAAAATGAAAACCTTTCATCCAGTAAATGAACTCTGTCCAGTCGCTCCAAGTTTGCGTGGTGTATGGAGAGAGAATATCAGCTATCAACGGAAGTTCCTTTCTGCACGGACGTACTGCATTTCGCGGGAACAGTGATACCAGATAGTAGAGATGGGAGATTTGCCTTAAAAATAATGTAATGAAGGGAGACAAATTGAACTACTACGTTCTACAGCAAGCGTAAGAGAACAAAAACTAGTGATGAAAATATACTTCGTCGAAATGTAAGCACAAATCTCCATGCGATCGAATGCTTAAAAACATATGTGGACACTTTGAGGAACACGAATCACTAATTTGTAATTTAGGAACTTGGTTTTGACTACCTTTCGCTGACAGAGTGAGAACAGTGTCATGTATAGCGCCATTCCAAAGTCTGCTCAGATTGTAAGGAACATATACGACAGCTATGGAAGTGGGATGCTGAAGTGCTGAACAGTAATGATATGAGTTCAAGATTCTCTAAGTCGTTGACAAAGTGATAACGAATACCACAGTAGGTGGTTCAACTGAAGAGGAATGGTCGTCTCTAAAAAAAGGAACTCACAGATTTTGGACAGACAGTGAAAAGGAAGTTAACTGCAAAAATCCTTGGGTAACTGAAGAAATGCGTCAACTGATACAGGAAAAAAGGAAGTAAGCAGCATTAGTCACGGAGGAATGAAACAGGAAGTATAGGGAAGCAAAGGCGAAATGAATGCTGGAAAAATGTGAAAAATTCGTTCAGCATATAGATTGGCCAAAACAACTTTCAGGAAAATTGAAAGGACAGGCGTCAACTTTGTCGCAAGAGGAATTTCTCTGTTAAAGGAAGAGGAAATCTGGAAAGAATGTGGTGATGGCGTCTACGAGAGGGAGGGCCAACAACTGTCTGATAACGTTGTAGTAGAAGAAATGCTACTCGATATGAGGACATAGATGATACGTCATGAATAATGTTCAATTCAGTTTTAGAAGACTTGGGATCAAATAAGGCAGAGACGATAGGTAAGGTTCTTTCAGAATATCTAAAATCGTTGAGGGCAGAGGCAGAATAAACGACTGTCCAGTTTAGTTTGTTGAATCCTATTGCTACCAGCTGTTAATTTCGTGCGCGAGCGGAAATTCATTGAGAACAAACTGGGACCACATGAAATGCGACCTAGCGATTTGGCAAGACAATATGGTCATTGAGTTGTAGAATTTTTCTGGATGTCTTAAGGCAATTACGATATGGTTACTTTATAAAGGACACGGTCGATCTGCTTACTCACGAAAGCCATCCTCGTGGTCCGTCACTAATAATCTCTCCTCGACATGACGCTAAGCCTCAATCTACGTTCCTTCTTTTGGAATGTAGTGCTATCGAAGAACGGTAAAAGGTAGGTGGGCAGGTAAAATATGAAACTGGAAGATACCAATTCTTGATCCGTTGCTTCTAATCACTATTTACCCCTTACATGCCATTCAAATGAGTTTGAAATTACACTTTCCTCAGTATGAGTATTAGACAGCTGACTGTTAGAAATCTAGCTCTTAAAGATTACTTGCCCATAAGCTCACTGAAAATCAAGAAACAAAAGAGTAAAACTGTTAAGCCGAAACGAAAATAGTGTTGTTGCTATCTGACCTGTAGAAAGGACAAAGAAGAACCCACCTGAAAATATTTGACGTAATTAAAATCAAAGAACCCATCTGCATCTGATGATGATGAGTATGATGATGATGAAAGGTTCAAATGGCTCTGAGCACTATGGGACTTAACATCTGAGGTCATCAGTCCCCTAGAACTTAGAACTACTTGAACCTAACTAACCTAAGGACATCACACACATCCATGCCCGAGGAAGGATTCGAACCTGCGACCGTAGCGGCCGCGCGGTTCCAGACTGGAGCGCCTAGAACCGCTCGGCCACACCGGCCGGCGCTGATGATGATGTACAAGTTACTTAGTATTACAAAAGTTAATGCATCTTCTCACGAACGTAGCGCTTTACGAGAACGAAACTTGACTACTCAGACACCTTTCGTGCATGTTTTAATCCGCTCTCGCTACCCCACACTCCTGCTACTACTGTAATTACAACGCCTGCACCAATGGCCGATAGCTGAAACAGAGAATGGAGAAGTACAAGAAAATTTCAAATTGTTTCCTCCACTAACTCGAGCTACACTGTCTTGAAACGAAGACAGTTTCCGACTTTGCAAATCAGATGAAGGAACATGGCATACAGCTACTTAAAATGCTTGAACAGGGCAAACTTCGTGGTTGAACGATAAACGGCGTTGACGAGGAGAAGTGAAGTAGCCAACACAGACAGACTGTAGGCAATATAAACATATTTAATAAGACCCTGTCTGGTGCTGTTCGGCGTCTTAATGCGTATTGCTATTGGACGCACTTCGGCGACTGGTGCATCTATGTAATGAAGATGAGGTGAAATTATTAGGACAACATGAACACACAGTCCCAGTGCAAAGGACATCTCCGACTGCTTGGGAATGGAACCAAGCACCCTGCAATCCGCAGGCAGTGCCGTTAACCACTGGAGCACAAGCTGTAGACAATCTATTCAACACTTCAACCACAGCTTTTAGACAAAGTGATTTCACAAAATGACTTTTCGTTGACTGCGATCAAATGGAAACAGTATAGGCAACCATTATCTACAAAGTTTAACACCACTAATACGTGTGGTGGGGCATAAGGTCTCATAGCTTGCGAAATTCAAAAAAACTGCTCAAAGACATGTTGCGTACTCTGAAACAAACCTACGCTTTCTTGGAAAGAGCAACCACTCTCGGTAAGAAACCATTGCCGATACATTTCAAATACGTAAATCAACTACACAAAGGCTGAGCGGAACGTTGCGTAACAATAATGGAAGAGACAAACCCAATTTCATAATCTCTCCTTCTCGTCAAAATATTTATGCAGGAAACATATTGCGAATACGTTACTACCGTGAAAATGTATTGTACCACCCACTGATTCGAGATAAACACCACAGAAATAAGCACAGAGCAATTCGGTACGAAATCCAGAGTGAAACATGTGGTACAGCATTATACACCATTAAACAACAAAGCATAATCGAAACAGTGGCTTTACAACGCTGAAATAATGGAAAGTTCAGTTAGTAAGTAAAGTCGGAATTAAAGGTCAAGGTGAAAAAATATCAGTGACACGATTCGCTGATGACATTGCTATCGTGAGTGAAAGCGAGGGAGAATTACACAACATGCTGTTTGGAATGAAGAATCTAATGAGTACAGAATATGGATTGAGATTAAATCGAATGAAGACGAAAGTAATGAGAAGTAGCAGAAATGAGAACAGCGAGAAACTTAATATTAGGATTGATACTCACGAAGTAAATGAAGTTAAGGAATTCTGCTACCTACGCAGCATAATAAGCAATGACAGACGGAGCAAGGATGATATCTAAGCAGACTACCGCTGGCAAAAAGGGCATTCCTGGCCGAGAGAAGTCTACTAATATCAAACATAGGCCTTAATTTGAGTAAGAAATTGCTGACAGTGTATGTTTGGAGCACGTCATTGTACGGTAATGAAATATCAACTATGGGGAAACAGGAGCAGAAGGGAATCGAAGCATTTGAGATTAGGTTCTATAGACGAATGTTGAAAATAAGATGGACTGATAAGGTAAGGAATGAGAAGGTTCTGCGCAGAATCGGAGAGGAAAGGAAAATGTGGAGAACACTGACTAGGAGGAGGGACAGGATGATTGGACATCTGTTAAGACGTCAGGGAATGACTTCCAAGGTACTAGAGGAAGCTGTAGAGGGCAAAAGCCATAGAGAAAGGAAGCGATTGGAATACATCCAGCAAATAACTGAGGACGCAGGTTGCAAGTGCTGTTGAGAGATGAAGTTGTCACAGGAGAGGAATTCGCATCAAACCAATCAGAAGACTGTAGTCCCAAAAAAAAAAAGAAAGTTAAGTCGGATGGCATAATTGGCTGGGAGACTCACAGGGGCATGTACAAGCGCCTAATTGGAAGAGTTTCTCCTGTCCTTCGCAAGCAAACTGGCATATATCCTTTGCGAGCAAACTTGCTCCTTTCATTCACGAAGTTCAACTATTCATTCGGGTAAAAGCGGTGCTGGTTTCAGAAGTCAACAGATCACCAACCGTAGACAATACCCTTTCGTTCGATGCGAGCCCAGCTTGTAAGAAAATGGTATGTCAAACTCTCAGGAAGAATTCCGCACACGAAGAGGAAGAAAATACGTTACGTGAATATGAGACCAGTTACGCTTCATTTAGGTGTTGAAATTTATTTTAAACAACTCAACACATTTAAGAAGTCTCATCTGTGAGCATCACTTTTGCACTGAAGTGAGGGTTGACACATGAATGAACCATTCGCAGAAGCGTAGCCATGTAGGAAAATCAGCTGCCGACAGCGCCTGCGCGCGGTGTACATGGCACAAATACAGCAGGTTCTCGTATAGCATTCTCCCGACAGTCACGTGGTCAGCATTACTTGTTGCAGCTAACTGCCTTACGCCGACAGTTGTTGCCAATTGCACGAAGATGTTCCCCCTCGAGTTGATGTGTCCTCGTTCTTCTAGCCCTGTCCAAGTCGCGAGTTGTAGGCTTAAAAGTCACATGCTCCCTAAGGCGAAGGTCAGTTGCTTCAAACATCCTCCTGACAGGGTACCATTTTTTCTCGAAATCTCCCCCGACATAAACACTGACCGCCACTGCCATTGCTGTTTGCTAATCCGTACCCCAAATGAGCATCTGCCAACTAAGCTTTTGAGTACACGTTCAGTGCACTGTACCGGAAAGCAGGTCTGTGATGAACACTTAAACAGTTAATGCTACGTGCTTGCACAGGCCGTGATGGACAGTAAACAGCTGACGCCACGTGCTTGATACTAGCAGCACTATGAAGTTAGTCACGAGTCAACACAAGCAATGAAGTGCGTCACATGTCAACATTGTCTCCGTTTCATTCGATCAACTGGTGGTGTCGTTAAGAATTACAATTTACTGTACACTATAGCAAATTGCAACCAACAGGATATTTGCAAACTCTATATATAAAAGGCAATGCCCCGACTGACTGATTAACTCACTGACTCATCATCGCCCAGTCCAAATCATTAATACAGGACTTGAAGGTTGCAAAAGGGTGTCGATCTTAGACTGCAGGCGTCGTTTCAGAAGGTATTTTTCGATATTCCATCCATAGGAGGGTGAAACATGGATGAAAGGCTTTGTGAAAATATGTCGCTATTGAGTTAATTTAGGAGATAGAAGTACGAAAATTAGTATTTGCTTTATTGATCAGCAATAAAAAAGATAATAGTTTCGGCATTTTTAGAAATTCATCCACTAAGGGGTGGAATAGGGGATGAAAGGTCTTTTGAAAATATATCGCTGTTAAGGCAGTTTTGAAGCTAGAACTACGAAACTTGGTATCGGTATTGGCTTTTAGGACAGAAATAAAAAAGGGCTTCAGCATTTTGGAAATTCAACCACTAAGGGATTCAATAGGGAGTGCCAAGTTTCATGAAAATCTTTCATTATGTTAGCATTTTAGAAACTAAATCTATGGAAATGTGTATTTGACATCTCTGTTAGATTGGTAGGTTGACTTGAGGGGCCGGCCGGGGTGGCCTAGCGGTTCTAGGCGCCACAGTCTGGAACCGTGCCACCGCTACGGTCGCAGGTTCGAATCCTGCCTTGGGCATGGATGTGTGTCCTGTCCTGTTTTCTTTCAATTGTAACTATTCACGGTCTCTGAACGTGCAGCCATGTACAAAATTTTATTAAATGTTCATTTTTTAAAATTTAGTTTTTCTTCTTCAACTGCAACTACCCTTACTGCGAAATTGTAGTTGTGCATCGTTCACTTTTGAGCCTTTTTTATGGCTTGATAGCATGTCATCTGCAAAGTAGTTGGAAGGATTTGCTTCATGAGTCACTAATTTTGAAATACTTCTTTTTCGAGAGTAAAGGTGGGAGAAGTACAGGGGTTACACTGTTACTACTGCCGAAGAAAGTATTTCAGTATTTGTAGCTCTTTAAGCAGATTCTTCCAGGTATAGTGACAGGTACGTGCGCAGTGCGCCTGTTAGAGTCGGAAGGCAGCGTGGGTTTGGAAGGAAGGGGGGGGGGCGGGGGCGGGGGCGTGCGGGGGCGTAGTTTGGCGGCGCGCCAGGTGCTTGTCGCCGCGTGCAGGGAGGCGGCGTGGGGCGGCGTGGGACCCGCTCTGTGCGTCAAAAGCGAAGCGCCGTCGGCCGCTATTGTAACCATGGCGCACCGCACGACCGCTCCCAGCTGCCTGGTGCAATGCGGAAACCTGCACCGTGCAGAACTCGCGTACAGAATGGACCTCGGCTTAGCGGCGAGACGATGGGCTGTACATTGCCTGAATACTCCTGTAGGGCTTTGCGAGATGTCTTAGGCAGTGTGATATCAATTAGATATTTATAACATACCGAATCACACAGTTTAACTACAATAGCCATAATTATAATCACTTTTATAGGTTTTCTTCAACGTGGAAGACGAAATATGCACTAGGGGTAGCGTTATACCAGTAGGTGGGGAAGCGATCATTAGAACAAGCGCGTAGGAGCTAGAAAGAGCTGGAGGTAACACATTCGATCCATTTACGCTCTTGATATAATCGAATACTGCGCAAGTAAGCCAAAATCCGTATTCCGATGTCCTCTTTTTCTCAAAGTAGCAACCAACTACCGGGAAAGTGACCCTGAAATAAAGTTCAAATTGGTTCAAATGGCTCTGAGCACTATGGGACTTAACATCTGAGGTCATCAGTCCCCTAGAACTAAGAACTACTTAAACCTAACTAACCTAAGGACGATACATACATCCAAGCACGAGGCAGGATTCGAACCTGCGACCGTAGCGGTCGTGCGGTTCCAAACTGAAGCGCCTAGAACCGTTCGGTCACAACGACCGGCTGAAATAAAGTGCTGAGACAGTAAGCGTTTTACTTTTTTTTGTTTATTTCGTAGTTTACTGTGTGACAATAATACACTACTGGCCATTAAAATTGCTACACCACGAAGATGACGTACTACAGACGCGAAATTTAACCGACAGGAAGAAGATGCTGTGATATGCAAATGATTAGCTTTTAAGAGCATTGACCCAAGGTTGGCCCCGGTGGCGACACCTACAACGTGCTGACATGAGGGAAGTTTCCAACCGATTTCTTATATACAAACAGCAGTTGACCGGCGTTGCCTGGTGAAACGTTGTTGTGATGCCTCGTGTAAGGACGAGAAATGCGTACCATCACGTTTCCGACTTTGATAAAGGTCGGATTCTAGCCTATCGTCATTGCAGTTTATCGTATCGCAACATTTCTACTCGCGTTGATCGAGATCCAATGACTGTTAGCAGAATATGGAATCGGTGGGTTCAGGAGGATAATACGGAGCGCCGTGCTGGATCCCAACGGCCTCGTATCACTAGCAGTCGAGATGACAGGTATCTTATCCGCATGGCTGTAACGGATCGTGCAGCCACTTCTCGATCCCTGGGTCAACAGATTGCGCCGTTTGCAAGAAAACAACCATCTGCACGAACAGTTCGATGACGTTTGCAGCAGCATGGACTATCAGCTCGCAGACCATGGCTGCGGTTACCCTTGACGCTGCATCACAGATAGGAGCGCCTGCGATGGTGTACTCAACGACGAACCTGGGTGCACAAATGGCAAAACGTCATTTTTTCGGATAAATCCAGGTTCTGTTTACAGCATCACGATGGTCGTATCCGTGTTTGGCGACATCGCGGTGAACGCACATTGGAAGCGTGTATTCGTCATCGCCATACTGGCGTATCATCCGGCGTGATGGTATGGGATGCCATTGGTTACTCATCTCGGTCACCTCTTGTTCGCATTGACGGCACTTTGAACAGTGGACGTTACATTTCAGATGTGTTACGACCCGTGGCTCTACCCTACATTCGATCCTTGCGAATCCCTACATTTCAGCAAGATAATGTACGACCGCATGTTGCAGGTCCCGTACGGGCCTTTCTGGGTACAAAAAATGTTCGACTGCTGCCCTGGCCATCACATTCACCAGATCTCTCACCAATTGAAATCGTCTGGTCAATGGTGTCCGAGCAACTGGCTCGTCACAATACGCCAGTCACTACTGTTGATGAACTGTGGTATCGTGTTGAAGCTGCATGGGCAGCTGTACCTGTACACGCCATTGAACCTTTGTTTGACTCAATGCCAAGGCGTATCAATGCCGTTATTACGGCCAGAGGTGGTTGTTCTGGGTACTGATTTCTCAGTATCTATGCACCCAAATTGCGTGAAAATGTAAGCACACGTCAGTTGCAGTATAATATATTTGTCCAATGAATACCCGTTTATCATCTGCATTTCTTCTTGGTGTAGCAATTTTAATGGCCAGTAGTGTATATTAAGCTGGTTGTGTCTGATAAGATGCGTAAAGGGTAACTGCAGTTGGTCAACTCATAGTCCAATAAGAATACGTCTTGCAAAATAATATCTGAAGTATGTTATTTCATTTACTACAAACAGTCTTGTCGGAGGAAGATCCGCAACTGAGCATTATAGCAGAGACTGAAAATACAGCTTCAGCTGTAAGGTTATTTTTATTTAGTACGCGAGCGGTTTCGGGCCCTTACATGTCCATCATCAGGTGTTATAACTTTGATCTGTGACCCCGGACGCTGCGGCGGGGGAGTGCAGGACGCGATGTATCACCAGCGAGCGCAGAGCACTCACAGCGGCCTGTAGTCTTCCATCGCGGCGCTAGGGATCACAGCTCAAAGTTATAACCGGCCTCGTTTTAAATAAAAGGAACCTTACAAATGAAGCGGTGTTTTCAGCCTCTGCTACTTGTGTTCTTGCAGCTTCCACACCTAATGTTTTTTATTCGTTATTAACTGCACATAGCAAGTTCTAGTGTAAATTTTCCTAATTAATATGCTTCATTAGCGTAAGTCAGCTTGAGAGCTTCATAAAACTGTATCACTAAATTCCACTCTCCAATGTACCTCCTTAGTGACCTTCATACTTACAAAAAGAGATAATGTTGTGGACGAAATGCTAGAAAATTCTTGGTTAATTGTCCATTTACCTTATCTACTAACCACCTTCTACATCTACATGGATACTCTGTAGATCACATTGAAGGGCCTGGCAGAGGGTTCATCGAACCACCTGCACAATTCTCTATTACTGCAATCTCGTTTAACACGCAGAAAGAATGAACACCTATATATTTACGTACGAACTCTGATTTCCCTTAATTTATTGCGGTGATCGTTCCTCCCTATGTAGGTCGGTGTCAACAAAATATTTTCCCATTTGGAGGCGAAAGTTGATGGTTGGAATTTCGTGAGAAGATTCCGTCGCAACGAAAAACGCCTTTATTTTAATGATTTCCAGCCCAAATCCTGTATCATTTCTGTGACACTCTCACCCATATTTCGCGATAGTACAAAACGTGCTGCCTTTCTTTGACTGTAGCCTTGTAGCTGGGAACATCGGAAAGATCTTACGTTTTATATTTGCAATCAAATTTCGTTAAATTACCAGTCACAATCTTGATCAACAGGGTTTAGACGTTTGTCCTTGCTGCCATTCGTACTTCATGTTGTGGTGAGGACAATGAGCCTTAACCACGAGGCAACCTCAGAGATGAATACGGCAATAAATAAATAGACATTCATTGTTTTCTTCACCCTCGCCCTCCTCCTCTCCCTCTCATTCTCCCCCCCCCCCCCCCTCTCTCTCTCTCTCTCTCTCTCTCTCTCTCTCTGCCGGCCGGAGTGGCAGACTGCTACGGTCACAGGTTCGAACCCTGCCTCGGGCATGGATGTGTCTGATGTCCTTAGGTTAGTTGGGTTTAATTAGTTCTAAGTTCTAGGCGACTGATGACCTCATAATTCAAGTCGCATAGTGCTCAGAGCCATTTTCTCTCTCTCTCTATGTCTCTGTCTCTCTCTCTCTCTTTCTGTCGCCCGCATCTCGTGGTCGTGCGGTAGCGCTCTCGCTTCCCACCCCGGGTTCGATTCCCGGCGGGGTCGGGGATTTTCTCTGCCTCGTGATGGCTGGGTGTTGTGTGATGTCCTTAGGTTAGTAAGGTTTAAGTAGTTCTAAGTTCTAGGGGACTGATGACCATAGCTGTTAAGTGCCATAGTGCTCAGAGGCATTTGAACCATTTTTTTTCTCTTTCTGTCTCTCTCTCTCTCTCTCTCTCTCTCTCTCTCTCTCTCTCTCTCTCTCTCTCTCTCTCTCACACACACACACACACACACACACATTATATAAGCGTGCCCGAGCGACTCCCGCTATTACTAGCTACCCAGTTTCCTTCTCCTCCAAGAGAGTAACTGGACGTTATTGGCTGGGATGCTCTACCGTGCAGAGCTGTCTTTCCGCCCTTTCGGCAGAGGGAAGACGGGCAGGCAGGCAGAGTTTTCGCATTCACGGGAGTTGGCTGTCTTCTTCCCCGCCATGCTGCTGCCGCGTCTCAAGTGTAAGCTAAAACAGGACCGTCACAAAGGATACGCGATTAATCTATTTACGTAGCAGAAGGATCAAAGCAAAGGTGACACCGCCTCCCTCATATCGTCGTTTCCCGTCTTCCCTGCCTCCCTTCAGCGAGAAACCTCCTCGTTTGCTGCCCTCAGAATTCTTTTCTGTTAGAAATGGTTTATGATCAGGATATGGTGGGAGTATTAGAAAGTAGTGCAACTACCGACCGTATGTATTCATCTGAAGCTAAAATTTCAGGGAGTTAGTTCTCCTGAACGTTTAGTATCCGTGCCACTTCAGTTGAAAGTTTGCACCGTAGGTTTGCAGCTTCGACTGAAAGCAGTGGCCCTTTTTTTGCAACTTTCGTCCTACATTGTGATGGTACCATAATGTGAGGGTCTCCAAATATGGAAAGTGTTACTGACAGTAGAGATAATTTTAAAAAATTTGATCTACCCTGGCAGAAAAAAATT
The DNA here is from genome assembly GCF_021461395.2 of Schistocerca americana. Classification (NCBI taxonomy): domain Eukaryota; kingdom Metazoa; phylum Arthropoda; class Insecta; order Orthoptera; family Acrididae; genus Schistocerca; species Schistocerca americana. The sequence goes on from NC_060124.1 coordinate 532,773,893, forward strand.
AGAACACCGAGAAGGAGTTATGTAACATGAACGAAAATTGGTTCAAAAATGGTTTAAATGGCTCTGAGCACTATGGGACTTAACAACTGAGGACAGCAGTCACGTTGGCCGGGGTGGCCATGCGGTTGTAGGCGTTGTAGTCCGGACATATGTCCACATAACATCTTTCCTTTATTTGTGTGTGAGAAAGGTTTCCTGAAAGTTTGGGCGTACATTTTTGTATTAGAGTCCACGATCTTCTGGCTGGCATGATGCAACACGGCGAGAGTTCCTCTCCTGAGGTAACTAGAGCTATTGACAAAATATCAATATTTTTTCCAGAAAATGTGCTCAGTGATATACAGGGTGATTCAAAAAGAATACCACAACTTTAGGAATTTAAAACTCTGCAACGGCAAGAGGCAGAGCTAAGCACTATCTGTCGGCGAATTAAGGGAGCTATAAAGTTTCATTTAGTTGTACATTTGTTCGCTTGAGGCGCTGTTGACTAGGCGTCAGCGTCAGTTGATGCTAAGATGGCGACCGCTCAACAGAAAGCTTTTTGTGTTATTGAGTACGGCAGAAGTGAATCGACGACAGTTGTTCAGCGTGCATTCCGAACGAAGTAGTCCTGTTACAGTTCACATTTCATAAACTGACTACAATTTGCGTCTCTTTAACATGACGACCAAAGCTTGACTATAACCTCTTACCCGCCCAAAAATGAGAGTTACAAGCACGTCAAATATCAGAGTGACAAAAGAAAGAATACACGTAAGAATAATATCATTGCAACTTATACATATCGATGTATCGAAGTACCTCTACATTAATGAAATCTAATCTGATTTTTGTCACAGAAACATGTTAACTATTTTACAGAAACACAGTAGAATATTGCTGGTATCGAGAGGTTGAGGTGAGGTGCCGTAATGGTTACGTAATTCAAGTACCATTACAAAGTAGAAGGCGGTAGGTAGATAAGGTAAATGGACAATTTACCAAGAATTTTCTCGCCTTTCGTCCATAACATTATCCCTGTTTGTAAGTACGAAGGACAACTAAGGAATTACCTTGGAGAGTGTAATTAATTCATACAGTTTTACGAAGCTCTCAAGCTAACTTACACTAATGAAGCATATTAATTAAGAAAATTTACACTAGAACGTGGTATGTGGTGTTAGTAACGAATAAAAGAAGGTAGGTGTGGAAGCTGCAAGAACACAAGTAGCAGAGGCTGGAAACACCGCTTCATTTGTAAGGTTCCTTTTATTTAGAAGACGACCGGTTATAACTTTGAGCTGTGATCCCGATCCCTAGCGCCGCGATGGAGGAGTACAGGCCGCTGTGAGTGCTTTGCGCTCGCTGGTGATACATCGCGTCCTTCACTCCCCCACCGCGGCGCTCGGTGTCACAGCTCAAAGTTATAACACCTGATGATGGACATATAAGAGCCCGAAACCGGTCGCGTACTAAATAAAAATAACCTTACAGCTGAAGCGGTATTTTCAACCTCTGCTATAATGCTATGTCCAGTCACAGAATTATCGGTGCGATATTCCTTGATGGCACGGTGACTACTGAACAGTATGTGAAGGTTTTGGAAGATGATTCCATTACTGTTATCCAGAGATGCCCTGATTTCGACAAGATGTGGTTCATGGAAGTCGGTGCTCGACCTCATCGAGGCAGGAGGGTGTTTGATGTCCTCGAGGACCACTTTGAGGGCCGGCCGCTGTGACCGAATTGTTCTAGGCGCTACAGTCCGGAACCGCGTGACTGCTTCGGTCGCAGGTTCGAATCCTGCCTCGGGCATGGATGTGTGTGATGTCCTTAGGTTGCTTAGGTTTAAGTAGTTCTAAGTTATAAGGGACAGATGACCACAGATGTTAAGTCCCATAGTGCTCAGAGCCATTTGAACCATTTTAACCACTGTGAGGAAAGCATTCTGTTTCTGGGATACCCATAGGCCATTGGCATGGGCTTCGATGGGCTGCGACTCCTATTTTTTGGACTACATTAAAGACAAGGCGTACAGCAATAACCCCAAAACCATTGCTGAGCTAAAAACAGCCATTCAGGAGGTCATCCACAGCATCGATGTTCTGACAATTCAGAGGCTCATGCAGAATTTCTCTACTTTTCTACGTCACATCATCGCCAATGATGGCAGGCATATCGAACATGTCATAACCTAAACCCGATTATCTGTAGTGACTTTCACATGTTAAAGTTTGTGCACGCAGTAGTTTGTAACTAATTTACGGTTTTTTTCAATAATTTCACCCTGTATCTAAAACTGGTAGCTTATCTAGTCTAAAGGAGACAGTGTAAAGGACAACCGTGCCATCCAATCTTGAGTACTGCTTGAAGTTTTAGTATCTGGAAAAGGTCACTTTACAGGAAGGCATCGTAGCAGTTCAGAGGCGTGGTGCTAGATTTGTTACCGGTAGGTCCGACCAAGATGCAACTACGTTTTATGGAAATGCTCTACGAAGTGAACTGGGGTACCCTGGAGGGAAGAATCGTACTTTTCACATCACAGTAGTGAGAGATATTAGAGAGCAGGCGACTTACGAGAGACAACAATGTTCCTACTACCACCAACGTTCATCTCTTGTAAGGACTGCAAAAGCAAGATAAATCAGGGCTTGTACTGAAGCACACAGTCACTCGTTTTCCCCTCCCTACAACTGAGAGTGCAGCGGGAAAAGAATAGGCCAACAGTGGTACAAGTACCATCCAGTAAGCACCGTATGTTCGGTTGCTGAGTATTTATGTTTATGTAGATTTAGAGGCACTGTAATTCATTACTCCTCACAATACCATCGTATTTTCAATGTCGTTGTTATCAAGCGTAGTGGTGTACTTTATCCCAACCTTAAAAGAAAAACGAGATTGTTAACTACGGTTTATTTATATTAATAACAGACTTCTTAAAGCGTTACTGATGTGCCTAAATAGGCTGGAGCACACTTTTAGCACACTTTTAGAAATGTCAACGTACAACGTACTTTAAGTAACGCGTTCTACCTAATGGAGCTAGGTGGCAGGGAGGCAGGTCAGAATACTTTTTAAAGGGGTATTGATGTGTAAGTAGGGTCTTGAATCTGAAAATACTGAATATGAAAACCATAATGAAATGCCACAAACTACTGAGGCTTAAATTTACGGGTTAAGTTAACTTGTATGAACTCTGATGGATGACTTCATTAAAAAGAGTAAATACTTTTTCAAAGTTTTAAAACACAAATTACCAGACAGGAGTACAATATTTTCAACAGTTTGGCACAATGTAACCCCACCCGCCTGGTATTGCAAGAGATAAGTTCTTTGCGTAGGGAGATGCCCAGATGACCAGATGACACTCGTGAACACTGATCACGGGAAATTTGATTGTGTGCATTATATTTTACAATAATTTATAAACTATCTATTAAAGATTAAACACTATATGATAAATGTATATTAATTATACTACGTTAGCTGCAAACAAAGCGTTCTAAATCCAACCAAATCAAAATACGTAAGCCAGACACAGGCACATTTTCCATTTAAAAATACTGTGATACAATAGTAATAGAATTTTGGAAATCAAAATTCGCTTAGCAAGATCTAAATGCCAGCCGGGGTGGCCGAGCGGTTCTACGCGCTTCAGTCTGGAACCGCGCGACCGCTACCGTCGCAGGTTCGAATCCTGCCTCGGGCATGGATGTGTGTGATGTCCTTAGGTTAGTTAGGTTTAAGTAGTTCTAAGTTCTAGAGGACTGATGACCTGAGAAGTTAAGTCCCATAGTGCTCAGAGCCATTTGAACCATTTTTTGAAGATCTAAAATACAATATACAGAATAAGAAAACTGACTTAATGACGGGGACTTGCTTTTCGTAAGAAAAATAACCTTACGTACAAGTTCAACCTGTGCAACAGATTAATAATTACAAATGTTCCAATTAAATTAGACAGTCAAGGACGTGAAGAAGGACCTGGACAACGTCCCTCCACGAGAATGTTAACAGAAGGAATCACTACATAGACCGAGCGAGGTGGCGCAGTGGTTAGCACACTGGACTCGCATTCGGGAGGATGACGGTTCAGTCCCGCGTCCGGCCATCCTGATTTAGGTTTTCCGTGATTTCCCAAAATCGCTTCAGGCAAATGCCAGGATGGTTTCTTTGACAGGGCATAGCCGACTTACCTCCCCATTCTTCCTTAATCCGATGAGATCGATGACCTCGCTGTTTGGTCTCTTGCTGCAAACCAACCAACCAACCACTGCTTATGGCAGTACTGAAACTAGGGACTGTAGTGACGAAGGAATGTAGGAGTCCCAGAGGATTTAGTGTAAGATACAAAGGAATGCCCCACAAGTGACAGTATGAAAACCCCGGTAGTAAACTGTCGAAGCGTTCAAAACAAAGTTAGAATCATTTCTGAATATCAGGGAAGCTCATATAACACTAGGTAAAGAAAGCTGGTTAAAAGCTAAGTAGATATAAGTGAGATATGAGCGTATATCGAAAGTATAGGGTAATGGATAGTGGAGGTGGTATATTTGTCGCAACAGACGAGAAAGTCATATCCTCCAAGATAGAAACTGAAACTGCATCCGGGATTTTTTGGGAAAGACTCAGTATCAAGAGTGGGACGCCTGGGGGACTGTTAGAAGGAAAACGCTTCTTAATGTTTTGGGTAAAGTTTGCTGGAAGCCGCTAAGTACTCTAATCTCAAATACTGGTGAACGTATTCTGGGTAATTACGCTGTCTTAAGACAGACACACAACTTCTTAGCTTATTGAGTTAAACCTTTAAAGTAAGCTTACAGCAGTGGAATTCAGCATGAAGGAAGGATTCCACGAAAGTCATAGTACAATGTCTGAGGCATATAGGTACCGAATTTACTATGAAAGTAGTATATACCTGTAAGTCATACACAATCATGACGTAATTACATTATTTCTTTCATTAAACGAGTTACAAAATAGGGCGTTTGCATTTCCTGGATGGAAATTGGTATAAAGACTCTCACTGTTCTGTTGTGTTATTGCATTGTTAGCACTTTATCCAACCTCCGTTCTTCCTAATTATCTCAAAAAATCTCGTCGGCATTCATTTTGTTACGGTTTGTAGTTCTCGCAGTGAAATTATCGCCCATTCTTCTCGTGTCGTTCTTTCCAGCTCATATATGGACTTGGATTGCGATTGCGATGAACACGTCTTGTAAGTATTTCCCAAAGGTATTCCACGGGATTCAATTCCAGACTCATCTGGCCCGCAAGACATCGATATCTTCAAACCACTTTTTGATTGCAGTGGAAATATACATAGATGCACTGTCTTGTTGAAACACTGGAACTTCTTCCCCTAAGTCCTCATACATTCCAACCAATTTTGTCTGTAGCAACTCAGCGTAAGTTTTAGAGTTCATTCTAGTGTTCATCCGAGCAATCCGTGACTGACTTTTAGCACAGAAGACTGCCCAAATCGTAACACTTCCACAATTAAAATTTACGCTCATTCTTATCTGCTGGTCTGTTATCAGATCATGCCTGTAATGCTGTAATCTATCCTGCCCTTCCGTATTAAACCTCTTCTCATCTTTCAAGATCACTGTATCCCATTCTAAAGTCCATGATATATGTTTTTCAGGAAACTACATTCTAGCCTGTTTATATTTGAATGTTCCAGAGCGTTTCTACAGTCGTTCATCGAATGCGAGATGTTTGTCGCGTCTGACATTTACGAGCATCTAGAAATCAGCAACAAGTTGAGAAGAATAACGGTCTGTGGGCCTTTCTTTGAGCAAAAGTAGCCCTTCCTACACCTCGGATAATTTTCTAATTTGTCAATAATTTTCCGTTTGTTAATATCGTGCGCCCAGTCTAACGACATTATCAATCACTTTACTTGAACAGTTTAACTTCTTCACAATTTGGCAACTAGACTTTCGATGTACTTAACAATTTTTTCTTTCTCATCACATATCTGTTTTCAGCGTGGAATTGTCACAATCGTAGTTTACGTACACAACATGCATCGTCACTAACGGCGTCATTTGCCCTTTGCAGTAAGGCACGTACAAACACACACACACACACACACACACACACGCGCGCGCGCGCGCGCGCGCGCGCACACACACACTTTACCACCGCACAGAGCTGACTGCCTGTAGGCCTTTACCACCTAACTTGCTGATACCTTGTTATATACTGTACTACTGATATAAAATGCGATAACGTTTGACGGCATTTGTCAATGTACTATATTTCATACTATTGCATACACATTGTCACCATTATTCCATCGGACAATGTTAACTCTCCTGCATATACCCATGCTGTGATTTATTATGTACTAGCTCATCATGACTTGGCGTAAACTTAGGACTTGTTGGAAAAATTTTAATTCAGTGAACTTTTTACGTGGAGTGCTCTGCTAGAGTTATAAGAATACCGGATAGTACAGATTTTCCAATTTTCTGCGTTTATATATTTTCGAATGTAAACACAACGGTGTCGCCGCCCCGGCTAGGTCGCCACTTGACTTTACCATACTAGATGTATTCATTAAAATACGCACAAAAATGCCGGAAATACCGCAAAAAGTAGGAAAATATGCATAAAACATATATGAATATGCGCTTGAAATGAACAAACCTGTATCTAAATCCAACACAAACTATAACTGGAAAATTAGGAATGTAATAATGTATTAGCCGTTTCTAACATTATAGTAATACTAAACCAATACTGAAACGATTTTACTTATATCTTTTATACAACACTACTAAATACTTTTCCAAATGTTTCAGAAAGGCTTAAGTAAGTCAAAGAGTTTCCACATTTGGAAAAGTTGCCACGGCATCACGTTGTGTTATGAAGTAGAACTTCACTGTCGCAATGTGACATACACACCAATCCTCGAAAAGTAAGTCCGGATTCATAATATCCAACGTAATGTTATTTTTTTAACTCGCACGTTATAACAGCAAGTAAGTATTCGCTGGTTTCGTAATGTAGTAACAAATGTGCGTACAATATTTCATATAAAATTAAGAAACCACAGATCCCTACCGATACTGCAGTGACTGTGACGATTGAGCATTTCATTGTAAGTATTGTTTTATGAGAAGAAAAAAATTGGGTGGTTCAGCACTGTGTGGGTTACCAGATAACGTGATGATTGTTACCAGGCCAACCAGCCAGTGAGAGCTGCCGCAGAAGTAAACTCGATTTATATGCATATTTAAGTTTTGTTTTCCTGACCCTGTATCACGGATGATCACGCCTTAGTGCACACGATACTCATTAAAGCCTGTACTATGGTAAGTTGACGGGCTTCACCTTACGAGAAAGGATTTTTGTATAGAAATTGACCGCGTGTACCTGAATGGAGGCAAATCAAACTTACACCCACTCTGTAATAACAATGATACGTCAAGCAAGTCCGAAATGCAACTACACGTCAGGATGGACAAGAAACAACACAGAATATGCTACCAATTTGCTAATAATACGGTCGCCAGCCTAATTAGGCATTAACTGAGTTTCTTCCCTGTACAAGTTGATGTAAGTTCATACAACAAGTAATAACACTGCATAATATGGTAAATTTTAGAACCAGAAAATCTACTGAACTGATAATTTCACTTTCTGTACTAATATGGATAAACCATAAATACATAACATTACACTATAATGTTTACTACAAAACTTCGTACCGTCTATTGATCTGATTAAAATCGGGCGTAGGTTACCCTAGAAATAGCACTTTCGAAACACACACACAATGTCAATTTTGATAAAGGTAAAACACTGATAAATTTTGGTTTCTATTTTGGCTTTGACTTTGCTGGTCAAATCAGTTTAGAACACTTCAGAATTCAAATTAATAAAAAGGGGGGGGGGACCCTGAAACTGTTATGATCACTGTATTAAAACAATTAATGACTGAAATCATTATGCCCTCAAGATTTCCAATATATGATTTACTACTCTTTTTGTCTTATTTCCTACTCATTTAAGTACCATTATATCTGTCTCGAAATAATTAAACTTCATTACTAAATCAATATCAAAATTATCTTCCAACTTTGTCAGACCTTTGTTATTCGTCTATTAGTTCATTAAAAAAAAAGTTCTTTAAACATCATTCTAACATAGCTAGGTCTGCAGGTAATTATTATTAACATAAACTTTAATTCTTCATTTCGGGACACTCGGATTGCACAACATTTGGAAAGGACCCTGGCTAGGTCAGTTGTGAGGATAATTAAATGATAGGACAGTTCTGGTAAAATTTAAGTTGTTCTTGAACATTATTGAACAAAAGTAACACTGGTCCACACGAATACAGTACTAAAAGTTTCAACCTGTTCGTATCGATGCGGCGGTTGGCGGGCGGCGAGATGGCGAGGCACGGAGCACACATATAACCACAGCAATGGCTCTTGATGTATCGGCCCTTTACTTCTTCATAGCGTCGCAATACTTTTCCATTTAGTGCCTCTGGAATTTTGCCATGCTGTATAGGCGTCGGAACGGCATATCCGAGACTCAGTGAAACTACGTCTTCCAGGAGAGCCTCCTCGATCCAGAACGTGTTGCTCAGACCAATGCCCAACTCCGACTACCACTGCTGAGCCCGTTATGCCGTGCAGCGCCCGTGTGCATTTTCCCGCGCTCACCTGCCATCCACCTTTTACCGCTCCCCTACAGACAGGGTATTCACCAGAGGTTTTGCATTCTACATATCCTAACACATTGCTTACGTATGGAACAGACGCACAATTACAATTTTAAACATGTTACAATAGATTCAACGTTTGTTACACTTCAATTCTATTACAATATTGCTTGAAATTTGACATAAACATTAATATTCACATTGAAAATTGTTTACATTTTCTTTAACATAATGGCATGAAACCAAAAAAAAAAAAAAAAAAAAAAAAAATGAAATCGGAACATCGATTACACTAATTTATCGAAAAATCAGAAAAAAATATTATTTGTATAATAGTACAGCGTTGTTGTTGTTACAAGTTCGGCTGGCCAGGTAGTAGTGATTTATACATGCACCCCTATAACGATATAAAATTAGGTATATACACAGAAGAGCCAAGAAACTAGTACACCTGCCTAATATCATGTAGGGCCCCAGTGAGCACGCAGAAGTGCCGCAACACGACGTGGTATGGACTCGACTAATGTCTGAAGTACTGCTGGAGGGAACTGACAACATGAATCCTGCAGGGTTGTCCAGAAATCCGTAACAGTACGGGTGGTGGGGTTCTCACCTGAAAAGCACGGCGCAAGGCATCCTAGGTATTTTAACTAATGTTCATGTCTGGGGAGTCTGCTGGACAGTGGAAGTGTTTAAACTCAGAAGTGTGTTCCTAGAGCCACTCTGTAGCAATTCTGGACGTGCGGGGTGACGGATTGTCCTGCCTGAATTGGCCAAGTCCGTCGGAATGCACTATGGGAATGAATGTATGCAGGTGGTGAGACACGATGCTCATTTACGAGTCACCTGTCAGAGTCGTATCTAGACGTATCAGGGGTCCCATATCACTCCAACTGCGCGCACCTCACATCATAGTCCGCAGCTCGTGGTCGTGCGAAAGCGTTCTCGTTTCCCACGCCCGGGTTCCCGGGTTCGATTCTCGGCGGGGTCAGGTGTTTTCTCTGCCTCGTGATGACTGGGTGTTGTGTGATGTCCTTAGGTTAGTTAGGTTTAAGTAGTTCTAAGTTCCAGGGGACTGATGACCGTAGATGTTAAGTCCCATAGTGCTCAGAGCCATTTTTGAAGCCTCACATCATAAGAGAGCCTCCACCAGCTTTAATAGTTCCCTGCTGACATGCAGGGTCCATGGAGTTATGACGTTGTCTCCATACGCGTACACGTCCATCCTCGCGACACAATTTGAAACGAGACTCGTCCGATCATGCAACATGTTTCCAATCATCAACAGTTCAATGTCGGTGTTGATGGGCCTAGGCGAGGCGTGAAGCTTTGTGTCGTACAATCATCAAGGGTATCGACGATGTTTCGCTGAATGCTTCGCACGCTGACACTTGTCGATCGCCAAGAACTGAAATCTGCAGCAATTTGCAGAAGGCACGTGACATTGGTCGATTCTCTTCAGCCGTTGTTGGTCCTATTCTTACAGGATGTTTTTTTGGTCGCAGCAATGTCGGAGATTTGATGTTTCGCCGGATTCCTGACATTCACGGTACGCTCGTGAAATGGTCGTACGGTAAAAATCCCCACTTCATCGCTACCTCGGAGATGCTGTGTCACATCGCTTGTGAGCCGACTATAACACGACATTCAAACTCACTTAAATCTCGGTAAACTGCCACTTTAGCAACAGTTGCAACTGCGCCAGACACTTGTATAGGCGTTGCCGTCGGCAGCGCCGTATTGTTCCTGTTCACATATCACTGTATTTGAATACGCATGCCTACACCACTTTCTTTGGCGCTTTGGTGTAGATTAACAGAATCTCTCTAACGATGAATAAAACGGTTACAGTCTACTCAATTGTAGAAAAGTAACTGTAACTATAACAATGACGCTCCTGAGTCCAGTTTTCTTGCTTTTTGAGCAGCGAAGAGCTTCGATGACACGAGCTTGGGTGCCACTGTTCTTGCCCTTCTTGTTGTTTCCATTGCCGTAAGATTATCTCCCACAACCTGCGAGAGGTATACCAACTGAAGCAACAATACCAGTAGCGTCACTCTCTTAAATAAAAACAAAAAATTATCTTCACTTGCAACTGTTTCGGAAAACACGTTCAAATGGTTCAAATGGCTCTGAGCACTATGGGACTCAACTGCTGAGGTCATTAGTCCCCTAGAACTTAGAACTAGTCAAACCTAACTAACCTAAGAACATCACAAACAGCCATGCCCGAGGCAGGATTCGAACCTGCGCCGTAGCGGTCTTGCGGAAAACACGTCTCCCACTCTTAACACTACGCTGATTTGCTCCTTGATACTTAAATTGGGTGTACCGTCCAACATTATTAAATAATATTTATCATTGATGCGGTGTTCTTCAAGACAGGTGGAGTCTCATCAGAAATTAAGGTGAGGACTTCATTTTGTATACCGTCACTGAAGTAGGTACCCAACCCTCCAGGTTTAGCTACACGGTCAGTGTGATCATTTAGTACAGGATCGAAGTTGGCCATTTATTACACTTGCCCTAAAAAATTTCCAATACCTGGATTTCCCAAGGTTTCATTGCCGCATCTTAACGCTAAATTTCTTTCGGGAAGAAAACATACTGTCGAAGATAACCTTAACAAAACCGATCTCCATTTCATTTCTTTCGTCACCAAATTGATCTTGAGTTGCCTGAGCCATGAAGTAGAGATTTTAATTCTTTGCGAAAGATCTTTCCACTTGCACATTTTAATAACATGCTTGAATGACAGTTAAGGCTGGAGACAATTTTTGACACTGTTAGTCAGTCTCTTAAACCATTTCTTGCGAGAGAGCCAGCACTCGCATTGAAAAACTTGCAACAATAGCAATACACAGGATCTCTTGTTCGACAGTAGACAAGCCATGTTCGTTTAACTATTTCGGCTTTTGAAACATGATGGAAGTAATGAAAAACAGTAAAACACATTCTTGTCTCGATATCCACTGGAAATTTTACATTCTTTTCGCTAACATCTTCTAATTTTATCATTTATAATAATATTCCTGAATCGCTAAGATCACCGATAACGTGAAGGCCGTTACCTTCCTTAGGTGATTTTCTTTCTCCCTGCTGTTCCGGTTTCTTCCGTAGTAACACTACGATGAGCTATTTTTGCCACTGGAACCGTTGCTCAGCCACTAGTTCTTGCTTGCACAAAACATACGATTCTTCAGCATTAGTAACACTGCGTTCTTTCACATCGCAGTGTACACTCGCAGAATCAGTCAGTTCGGTTTAAAAATTTATTTAATGGACGCTTTTGCCGCAGTTGCTCTTTTAGCATGTCACACCTACTCTCTACTTTTTGGCACCCGACAAGTAGGCCCACTTACGATTCCCTCTACAATATTGCATAAAACAAACTACATGCTCCGATAGCACCAGACACAGAGACTGTGTTCCTATTTAACACTTCAGCGGGTTTCTGAACCAAGATTTTGTAAAATATCGACGACATCATAAATTTCTGGTATTTCGCACAATCCGGCAGCTGACTGGGAGAGAAATGGAAATTGTATTGTCGTCGGTTCACGTGGAAAAAAAAAATGCAGCAGACCCTTCCTGCTGAAGGAAAAGTAGAATCGCCAATAAAGGTGCTCTCGACAGTGGCGCTACACTTCGTTCGTCATAAGAATAAACCTCATGTAAGCAAATACAAAACGCGATCATTGGTCAGCAGAGGTAGCATACGTACAGTGGTGTTGTTACGCTCTCGGTGAAGGTCCTATTTACGTATATCTCATTACTATGTTACAGTAAATGAAACATTAAGATATTTTAGTGTATTAACAGCCGTCAACGATTTTCTTAATCATACTTTAGATATGTACTTTTCGTTCCAACAGCCGTTTAGAGTCACAGTTTGCGTACTGTCGTAGTATCAAAATGTCTGACTTTGCTTCCTTCTCCGTAGTGAAACACGCGTGTGGAAAACCGTTAAAAGATGGCGACAAACAGATCGTTCTTAAGGTTTTACACAGCTTTAGAAAGGATCAGCTTTCAAGGTTTCTGAGTAATTGCATTTACTAAAATTCAGGCGACTTTGAAAACCGGATGTAGAGCTGAATCGGTAGCGTTGTAATATGATAATTCGGCTCAGTTCATCGATCAGTGGTACAAATCTTGCTTTGGTCTTCCTTCTTTTTCGTTCATTTGGGAATAACTAAATCTTTTAAATGTAAAATGCATCAAATATATGGTAATTTACACATATCTAATCATCATTTTAATGAAAAATGAACATGTTCTTGTTTCTAATAACATAAAAATGTTCAAATGTGTGTGAAATCGTATGGATTCAACTGCTAAGTTCAGCAGTCCCTAAGCTTACACACTACTTAACCTAAATCATCCCAAGGACGCACACACACCCATACCAAAGGGAGGACTCGAACCTCCGCCGGCACCAGCCGCATAGTCCATGACTGCAGCGCTTTAGACCGCTTTTATTTTTTTGATTTTTATTTATTTATTTATTTACTTTTTGTTGATCGTTGGCCGTTGCGGACGTCACACGACATCCGTTAAAGTTCGTTTGTTGATCCTTCCACTCAGTTTTTTTACTACAGAGGCCAACCAGCTATCTGACCGAACACGCTGAGCTACCGCGCCGGCATAATTAAACTTTTCACTCGAGGTAATACTTAAACCCAGGACCTCTCATTCCGCAGCTGCTCACGCTAACCACGAGACCACGGCACTCCTCGACCGTTCGGCTAATCCCGCGCGGCCTAATAACATATTGCATGTAAAATATCCGTACCAGTGCAGTATGAACACAACTGACCAGGCGCCTAGTTAACGAACATGTCGCAAGAAATAACAAGGCATTTATTTAAGCTGCCATGGGTACTCTAACAAATGCACGCAGCTATTGTCACACGTCACTGCAGAACGCTAACGGATACCGAACGGGGCGTCATAAGAGAACAGACGAAAATGTGGTGCCTGAATGATTTCGTGGATCTGTTACTGATCTACTCTTTATTAACGTAGCAGATGGTAGTTCCAGAACTGAAATATATTTGTCGGGTTTGGATATGGAAACAGTTCTGAGATTATCACACAACTGGCTATAAATAACACATTCAGCGAATTCAGTATTTGGCTATGCTGTGAAGACCCTGCAATACGCTTTTGTGTCACACATACCGCGCGCGGAAAAATCACCCTGTGTTTACGTTAGGAATAACCATTTTAATTGCAATATTACGTTAGCTAAGAACGAGAGCATGTTATACTTTTGATATGGGCCCTTAGGAAGCATGCGGAATTGGTGTTCTGCCGAATATTATTTCTGCTTAAAAATTAACTGACAGTCTAAACTATGTTGTTGCTCTGCTTGTAGCTTTTTACATGTAACTGCAGCTGTTCACACAAAAATGGTTCAAGTAGTTCTGAGCACTATGGGATTTAACTTCTGTGGTCATCAGTCCCCTAGAACGTAGAACTACTTAAACCTAACTAACCCAAGGACATCATACACATCCATGCCCGAGGCAGGATTCGAACCTGCGACCATAGCGGTCACGCGGTTCCAGACTGTAGCGCCTAGAACCGCTCGACCACTCTTGCCGGCCTGTTCACATAGCTGCTGGCTAGTTGGACCAGCTGGCTGGCTAGTACCGTAAAAGGTAAATGCGCCGGGAAAGCTGTTGTCAGTGCATGTGAATGTTAACGCTCAGCATTAAACGTATCCTTGTCATCGTAGTTGACTGTACTCCAAACAGCCTGGCTTCCGCTCCACGTGAAACGAAAACCAGTCAGATTTCAGCAAACGCGGAAGACTACGCGGTTTAATGTTTACATCAGGTTTATGCTTATGACGAACGCAGTATGTTGTGAATGGAGCCTATGAACATTCTAAACAACACTGAAGTCAACGTTCAAATTTTGACAGGGATCATGGTGCTCCACATTCCCCCCCCCCCCCCCCCCCCACCACCACCCACCACGCGACTGAGGTCCTTACGGTAGTCTTAAACCGTCCAGAATGTCAGGTTGCTAAATAAGAGGTGGGTGCAACAGTCAGATGTGGAACAAGGTTTAGTACACAATGCTGGAGTAAGAAAGAGAACAAGAACATATTGCTTCTAACTCCAAATTTAAGTAAGCATTTGCTTTTGAAGAACCATCAGTCTCATCATGTTTTTAACATTGACCTTCCACCGCCCAGAACCGCTCATGGGAACCATCGTAACTGATGGACTGATACGTAAGGGAGGTACACTGATAAAGCCAGAACATTGCGACCACTGCCCCCCGCGACGCTGGATGGCGCCTGGTGGCTTTGCGGGCACGTAACGCGATAACGAAAGTTCGTAAGGGGTGCAGACACGGACGGGGGATCACTCCAGCGAAGAGATGGGCTGCAAATGGGGAAATCCATTGAAATGAGCGGCCATGGCAAAGGACAGATTATTATTACACAGAGCCTGTGGACGAGTGTCTTGGAAACGGCGAAGCCGGTCGAATGTTCACGTGCTACTGTCTGCCCATCTAGGAAAGGAGGTAGGACAGTGAAACTACCAGTAGGCGCTAAAAGGTTCGAAGTACACGACTTTTCACAGAATGTGTGGTTCGGAGGCTTCTCTGCTCTGCAAAGTAGTTTAGATATAATTTGTGGCATATCTGCTAAAAGAGCACAAAGCTGGTGCACACGAGAATCTTTCGGAGGACACCGTTCATCGTACACAGTTGAAGATGGAGCTCCACAGACATCACCCCAATATGTTGATCCAATGACATCGTCAGTTACGTTTGCAGTGGGCACGAGACCATCGGGTTCAACCGTTGATCGATGGAAACGTTCGGCTCTTCGGATGAATCACATTTTTTGCTAAACCAGGTCCATGGTCGTCTCCATAAACGCCCTCGTCGAAGTGAACGGCGGCTCGAAACGTGCAGCGCGCCACGGATGCACTACGGATGTCGGTTGGTGGGAGCAGTATTACGCTGTGGGAGACATTCTCCTACGCTTGCATGGGACCTGTGGCAGAAACCGAAGACTCGCTGGCAGCTGCAAACCACCTGCATCCCATCATGTTTGATGTCTTCCCCGACGGCGATCTCATCTATCAGCAGTATAATTGTCTGTGTCTCTGAGCCAGAACCGTGCTGCTGTGGTGAGGTGCGTTATAGTGAACCAAAGTTGATGTTTCGGCGACCAAATTCGCCTGATGTAAATCCCATCTGTGACGCTACCGGATGCCATCACCACATACGCAAATCAGCAGCACGTTACCCAAGCGAATTACATGACCAGTGCATAGACCTCTAATGCCACACACCTCCACAAGCCTACCAGCAAACTGTCGAATACTTGACAGATTTATTGATGTATCTCATTCCAAAGACGGAAAAACTACCTATTAAGCAGGTCACACGAAATACACTGATAAGACGAAACATTATTATAATGTGTATTTCGTGTGACTTGGTTCTGTGTCTAAACAGGCAACAAGATATAGCTGAGAGGTACAGAAGCAAACGTATTTATTAGAACGCAGCACGTTAGTGCCTGATGTGCGTGGTATTCAGTCGACTGCGATACAGGAGAGATAAACAATAAACGAGATAACGAATAAATGTCACACAACATGGCGGAATTTGCCTGCGTGGTTTGCTTAGCGAATAGGCCACGAAGCTTCAATGCGCGCGAGCTATATGTGTTTCGTCTACACCTCACGCAGTGGTATGACTTAGCTAACCACCATGTTTAATAGAGACATAGACGGGATCCAGCGCGCGTTGAGTTGCAATCGTGTGAAAGCTGAGTAAGACCAAACCGCGTGGATAGCGAATGATAGGGAACGACTGCTGTTCATTCGACTTTGACATGAGGTAAGCAGTGCTTCAGTGTTAAACATGCACAGTTGAGACTAGGATGTAAAAGGGTTGTCTTGTGCCGTCTCCCTTTGGTATAATGAGGCTTGATTTATTTACATGCTGGCGAATACTGTAATGGTTCCCTCTTCTTAAATATGTATGGGAACAATTTGGGGAGGAGTAAATGGGCAGGACGAGGTGGAGAAGTTGGTGGACAATGGTTGGGTGGAGGAATTGGATGTATCTTCTCACCTAACTGACAGACCAGAATGAGTATAGCGACCAACTATTACAGTGTCTTATTGGTCCTCCGTTTTCCGAAAAGAAAGGCGTGTTGTCAACGCTATGCGTCCTAGGTCATCATTCCGTGACTTCAATTTTTCTCATAATTTCAAACACCTTTCACCATTGTACTTTGTCGAAGGCTTCTTGCAGGTTGACATACTGCGATTTTTCTTCAGCTTTCCTTCCAGTACCAAGCACAACGTGAGAACCGCCTCTCTGGTGCTTTCACCTTTAATAAAAGCCAACTGATCGTCATCTAATAGATACTGAATTTTCTTTTCCATTCTTCTGCATAATACTCTTGTCAGCAACTTCGGTGCATGAGCTGCTAGGCTCATTGTGCTATACTTCTCGCCCTTATATGCTCTTGTTATCTTCGGAACTTTGTGGATGATATACTTCTGAAAGTCTGATAGTATGTAGCCAGTCTCAAGGCTTCTACACACCAATTTGAATATTCGTGTCATTGCCACTTCCCCATTGAGTTCAGAAATGCCGACGGAAATTCATCTATCCCTCCAGCCTTGTTTGATCTCTGTAGCTCTTCAAAACCCTAATACTGGAACGTCTATCTCTTACAAATCGACTAAAATTTCAGATACATAGTCCATCCAAATATGAAAAATCGTTATGCGTTGTCATCTTAAATGTTTTGTTTCTTTGATATTAGGTAAGCTACTGTGATGCATTCTCTACGATCTAAACCATATATTATTGAATAAACAATTATTTAATAACGTTCAGGTACCTTCTAGTTGGCATTAATAGCTACAGTATACATAATTATACAGAAAATGGTTTTCACGTATTTAATGCCCATTTATTGGAAGCGCACATGTATTGCTTTGAGGGGAGGGGAAGGTATATACGGCTTACATCGTCTACATACTCGTGCCTGTTAGTGTGGCTACGCACACTATGTACATTGCATGTATCACTGGTGATGTATATATCATTTTGTATTTGTTTTAACGTATGTTTTAACAAGTATAAGAGAAACGATTTTTAAATTACAGCCGGTTGGAGTGGCCGGGCGGTTCTAGGCGCTACAGTCTGGAACCGTGCGACCGCTACGGTCGCAGGTTCGAATCCTGCCTCGGACTTGGATGTGTGTGATGTCCTTAGGTTAGTTAGGTTTAAGTAGCTCTAAGTTCTAGGGGACTGATGACCTCAGCAGTTAAGTCCCTTAGTGCTCAGAGCCATTTGAACCATTTTTTAAATTATGTTTTTGTAATTTGGTTCTTACGTTTTCCATTGTGGTTTCTGAAGATTCGGTATTAAGTACAAACTTTGTGATTGTGCTCGACAGAAAATAAATGAACACTTACTATCGTAACATTTTTGTCGTTTTATTGTTCGACCAACTCCAGTCTTCATCATCAGTACGTCATATACGGGCCTTTGAACCTTCTAACTCCAGGCAAGTTATGGAGCTCGGACGTCGAATTAATGGTCCTTTTCTGGGTGTAGGTTTCACTGGGTGCAAATTTCTTTGGGTACAGTTTGTGACACTTCCTGGTAGTACGAATTTCCTCAATACCTAAATTCACAGTGTTAGATGCATTTGGAGGTCCGCTTCTGCTGTTCTTGCTGATGAGTTAGGGAAGATCACTTGGCGTCAAGTATGTTGCCAATGTCATGAATGTGTAAATAATATTGTGAGAGGAGGAATGGGAGAGTTCTCGCATTTTACTGAGAAAGCCAATACTCTCCTCCTCAGATTTCACTTGCTGAAATCTGAATGTTTAAACAGTTTCGAGAACTGCTGACAGCTGGAAAACGTAGGAATTGGCTGGAAGGTCTCCTGGACTTAAGAGGCAATTCGCGCACCCCGTGAACGTAGGTGCTGTTAGTCAATCTCGCTCGTTTCCCATGTTTGAAGTAGCAAAGTGATTCTTCCAGTGTGAAAAAAATTACTTCAAGATGATCCTTCGGGCGAGGATCTCTGTTCTTGCAGCTATAGTAGGCGAGCAGTGTAGTTGATTCAGGACGCGAATGACACTTCATAGTTGGACGTGACTTAATTCACGTTAACAAACTGTATTTGAAACGGTTTGTTTTTGATGTGATGTGACTCTCGAGCAACGTATCTTGTACTATTACCTGTACTGCCTTTGTGGATATTTCCGTTGAACTTGACAACAACTCTTTCGTAGCTCCATTCCTCACACACACACACACACACACACACACACACACACTACTCCCTGAAGTCTCTCTGTCTCTCTCTCTCTCTTTCTCTCTCTCTCTCTCTCTCTCTTTCTCTCTCGTATAGGACCTACTCAACCATATTCACAAAAGTTTGAGAAGTAAATTAAAATAGTTCCTCCATTTCAAGCCATTCCATCAGTTGAAAGGCAAATGCTGAAACTGAAGAAATTCACTCAAATATTTAAAAACTGGGCCTGCCTCAGCCCCATTAGCAGGTAGCTTGCTAATTGGCTAAGAAGTACCTACCTCCACATGGATCACTCCTCGAACAACCTACTGTACCTGTACCTGTTGTTGTTGTTGTTGTTGTTGTTGTTATGGTCTTCGGTCTGTGAAATGTTTTGATGCAGCTGTCCATGCTAATCTATCCTATAAAAGCCTCTTTAAGTCTGCATAATAACCCAACCTGCATTCGTCTCAACGTGCTTACTGCTTTCAATCCTTCGCCTCCTTCTACAATTTGTATCCGCCTCCCTCGCTTCCTTCCAGTGCCAAATCGACGATGCTTCGGGATTTGTCTTATCGACCGATACCTTCTTTTAGTCTATTTGTATGATAAATTTCTTTTTCACCAGTTCGGATCAAAACATCCTCATATCTTATTCGATCTACCCGTCCATACTTCAGGAGTCTTCTACAGCTCAAAAATTCCAACGCTTCAGTTATTTTCTTTATCTGATCTGATTATGCCATCAGTAAAGACATGTTAACACTCAAACTGATATTGGATCTTAAGAGTTCCTCCTTTTGACAAATTCATTCTTGCTGTTGGCAAGATGCTTCGGCCATCATCAGTTATTATTCTGCCCGAGTAGCAACTGTCTCGTTCCCTTATCTAACTGTCTCAGAATCCCCGATATAATTCGACTATACTCCGTTGCCACATTCCGTTGCCCTTCTTTTGCTTAAAATGTGTGTGTCTATATGAGTAGCAGACCAGCACGACCCGCTCACATAGGAATGTTTTATTTCTCTCTTGGACAATAGTTTTATTAATCTTTTATAACGAATTACATGCTCTATTTATTAATTTTTTTCTTCTGTATCACGCGTTAATCAATGTTCGTTTCACCTTTATTTTATTTTATATATGCTCATTAGACTCTCTCTCCGTTCAAAATGTTTTTTATTGGTCGTCTCCATAGCCACATCTATAAGGCTTCTGTTTTTTCTTTTCTCGTTTCCTGCGTCAGCCCTTCATAATCATAGTTAAAAATAGATCAAATTAATCTCTTCACGAATTTCTTTCCCGGTTCTTCTTAAGGTGGTTGTTTTGTTCATAAATCACTCTCATTTATGATGATTCGTTTAGTCAACATGACTCGCTTAATATCCCTTATACTTCTCAGTATAACGGAAAACCAACCAAAGCTGCAACTTATACTTCGCAAGTATCAGAATGTATTTACCTGATTTACCTCCATTAGTATTACGTTTCCAACCCTAATGATGTCCCTTCATTGTCTGTTAGATTTATCTACCTCTATTATTTTAGCCTTATTTATGTTGATTTTCAGTTTGTTATAGTGCATGGTATCAGACAAAATTCGTAAACAGAATTTGTAATCTTCTCAGTTTTTTCTGAGACTACTGTAACATCAACAGATTGCATAAAACGTATTTGTTTGCCACCAATTTTGGTCACTCTAATGCTGCCTTTAATTGTTGGTATCACAAGTTCAGTAAATAAACTAAATAATATGGAGAGGGGTCCTATCCTGCTCTTATCCTACCATCTTCCTTGGTGCCACTAACATCTATCACTGTCCTCTGTCTTTCGTAAAACTTGAGAATAAATCTCCTACCTCTACAGTCTACTGCGATTTCATTCATTTTTCGAAAACATTTTGTCAAAAGCCTTCTCTAGGCTAAATGAATGTGGCATACTTTCCCTGCTCATCTAAGCTCTTCTTTCTAAGCTCCTTCTTAGTGGCATTGTACCTTCCATGATTCCTTGTCTCCTCCTAAATCAAAGACGGTCTTCTCCTAAATATTGGTTGATCTTAGTTTTCAGTCTTCACTTAACAATAGCGAATAATAGTTTGAAGCATGGAAGTCAGTATTATCAAATAGTGGTACCTTGGCTGACAAGAACAGAAACTCTGTGATAGGCTAGATATCAAACAGTCTATTCTACTTGCTAGAGCGGAGAAAGAAAAAAGTAAGAAATGAAAAAGTGTAGGACTACAGAGACAACTGACGATTCGCATATCGCGTTAAGTATTTCCATGAGCCTGGCATACAATAACATTCGGAAAAATATCATCCACACAATGTCAAAGATAGCAAAGACAAAATAGTGCGACAAGTGGCATGCAATCAGCATAGCAGCTCATGCTTCCAAGTTGCTGACAAGGATGTTATACAGAAGAATGAAAGGAAATTGAGGATCTGTCAGATAACTACAATTTTTGTTTTAGGAAAAGTGAAGGCACGTGGGAGGCAGTCCTCACGTAACGACTGATGATGGAAGAAAGAAATCCCGATATGTTCATATGATCTATCAGTCCATAAAAAACGTCTGATAACGTAAAATGTTGCAAGGTGTTCGAAATTCTGAGAAAAAAATGGAGTAGGCTATAGCAAAAGATGGGAAATTTACAGTATGTACAGGGGCGTAGACGGTATAATAAAATTGGAAAACAAAGAAAGACGTACTCATATTGAAAATAGTGTAAGAAAGGGTTTAGTCTTTCGTCCCTGCTGTTCAGTCTGAACATCAAATAAGCAATGACGAATATAAAAGAAAGGCTCAAGAGCGGGATTAAAATTCTAGGTAACGGGGTTTCAGTGATAAAATTCGCTGACGACTTTGCTATTCTCAGTGAAGGTGAGAAGAATTACAAAATCTATTCAACGAAATTAACAGCGTAATGAGAGGAGAATATGGATTGAATATATACCAGAGAAAGACAAAAATAATGAGAAGTAGCAGAAATGAGATTTCTTTCACAAAGAAATATGATCAAATATTCGTCAGATTTCTTTCACAGAGATCTTTGACTTGGCGCTAAAAAGGCGTATAACACTGTCGTCATATGTTTCGTCAAATTTCAAGACGGGCACAACAACTTATTATGCGCTGCAGTTGCTAGACCACAATTGCATTGTATGGAAGAAAAGCGGCGGAAGAAAAGGAAACGTACTTCGTTAAACCATAGGCATTACGTCTAGCTAATAAAAGCTTTCAGCAAAATGTGTTAAGAGAGTTGCAAGTGGAGGAAGTCAAGTTTTAATATAAAAATTGCTTACGAGTGGACGAGAGTGCATTTCAGTATTTGCTAAGTAAAGTGGCTTTTCATATTACAAAATAGAATACTCTATTGAAAATTGCTATATGTACAGAAAATAGGCAAACTGTGATATTGCGATTTCTTGATACACGAGAGAGCTATTCTGTTTTCCAACACAGAATGTCACATTGCACATTAACCAAAATAATTCCAGAAACGTATGAAACGATTTATGAAGCACTGAAGGGTGAATATGTGAAGGTAAATAAATGTTTAGTTCACTACATGGGCAACAAGAACTATTTCTACTTTTCAATAATTTAAATCTTGGAATCAATGCTCCAACAACTACGGGATTAATATAAAGTACTAAACAGATGAAGCTTCTTTTAACTTGCGGCATGCAGTGTTCAAAAACAGACGAAGTAGAATGGAGAGCTAAGAAAGAATTTTTTATTTTCGAAAGTGACCCCCTCCTCTATTCCGGTGTACTGAAAACCTGCCTCGGATGGCTGTAGCTGTGATTGTGGACATGATGTCACCTGCAGCATATTCCACCTACCCATAAACACAAATTAATAGCATGCACAGTGCCCCTTGCTCATCCACCACCCTAGCTGAAGCAAGTTTATTTAAAAAAAGAAAAAGGAACACATCAACTTTGAAGCAATGTTTATAAACAAACTACAGAAACTTCAAATTGCTGTAGCCACGGCAGCGCTCCAAGCAGTTTCATTCCACATTGCAGTGAACAGAATACCAACAATAATGTTGGAAGCTGAAGAAATGAATTAAAATTTGTGCTGCAGCCGGGACTCGAACCCGGCCTCCTTGGTTACTAGACATAGTTTCTGACCATTACAGCACCGCTGCGCCCTGGTCAACATTGCTGCACGAACTACCGAAGACTTTTATGATCAAATCTACGGCGAGGCCCTAGATTTGATCATATTTATTTGACGAAAAGAGAGATTTGACAAAGTTGAGTATTACACCACCAAAAGTCTTTGAAATAACTATTTGACATATCAACTTTGACAAAGAAATATGATACTGTAATACAGGCCTTAAGGATTTCTGCAACCTTGTAAGCAAAGTAACGCATGATGGAGCAAGGCACACTAGCACAAGCAAAGAGGGCATTTCTAACTAATAGAAAACTTAATTTGAGGAAGAAATAATTTCTGAGGATGTACGTTTGGAGAACAGGATTGTACGATAGAAGGACATGCACTGTGGGAAAATCGGAACAGGAGAGAATCCAGGCATATGAGTTGTGGTGTGTGTGTGTGTGTGTGTGTGTGTGTGTGTGTGTGTGTGTGTGTGTGTGTGTTTTTCAGTCAAGCGACTCAACTTCGAGGTTATTAGCGTAAAATGAAGTAAGGTACTAGGAGGCTGTGCACAGAATCGGCGAAGAAAGAAGCATGTGGGAAACACTGACAAGAAGAAGGGCAGGATAAAAGGACATCTGTTACGACATTAGGAAATAGTTTAGATGGTACTAAGGGGGGATGTAGAGGGTAAAAACTGTAGAGGATGGGAGGAATGGGACTAAAGCCAGAAAAATAGTTGAAGACGTTTGGTGGAAATGATGCTCAGAGCCTGAAAGGTTAACAGCAGTGCTGTTGATATTTTGAAAAAATAACGGGAATCCGATATATCGATATTTAAAATATATCATCGTCCCTCCACATATCGGAAATGGTACCGATATGTCGATATATCAGCGGTAAAGTATATCGACGTACCGGCGAAATAAATAATATCGGCTGTAGATCGTAAATAGACTCCTGGTGTTGGAACTGTAAATTTAATTATTGATTTATTGTTAGATACTCTGTACAACAAGCTAGCAACGTTTCTTTCCCCCTTAGAGCAAGAACTGAAAGGTAAAAGATGCACGTTCATGCTTTGTGATAACCACTTTGCTAACAATGTAAGTGGCTCAACAAAAGGTGTCCAATATGTCCGTTGTTCGGTGTCGTCATACATCGGATTTGTCTGGAATACTTCGTGTCGACTTCCATGTTTTTTTCATTTCTGCCAACGCCACTGACATAGCGGTTTCAGTGTCAAAACTTAGTCGTCAAGTTAAACGTTGCAGTTTCTGTTGGTAGCGCCGAGCGCCGATTACGTCATATTTCCTCTCAGATGTCTCCTCCCACCACAAAGACCAGTCTTGTCATTTAGATTTTTTCTCATCATTTTCAGTAGCAACAGGTGTGCTGTTTCTTCACATCGGAAATCTTGTTGTTCCATTCACACAGCCATCCCTCCAACCCAGTGCAATCGGACTTCTTTTTTGTGCCACTTACACTTGCTTCACACAGGCCAACAGAAAGATTGGATTTGATGAAAGCTCAAAATGTAGCAAGACTCCTTCAAAAAGTGAAAGAAAAATTATGTTCTACTACAATTTCAAAAGAACAATTTCAAATATTTACCGAAAATTGCAAAAAAAAAATGGTACAAAATAACAGTATCGGCAGTCGACATTGATTTTTAGGTATCTGGATATCGATATAATGGGTAAAATAGTATATCACTGAACACATTTTCTGGAAAAAATATTGATATTTTGTCAATAGCTCTAGTTACCTCAGGAGAGGAACTCTCGCCGTGTTGCATCATGCCAGCCAGAAGATCGTGGACTCAAAATTAATACAAAAATGTACGGCCAAACTTTCAGGAAACCTTCCTCACACACAAATAAAGAAAAGATGTTATGTGGACATATGTCCGGAAACTCTTAATTTCCATGTTAGAGCTCATTTTAGTTTCGTCCACCTACGGTCAATGGAACACGTTATCACGATGTGCTGCTAGAACATGTGCCTTTACAAGTACGACACAACAAGTGGTTCATGCACGATGGAGCTTCTGCACATTTCAGCCGATGTGTTCGTACGCTTCTCAACAACAGATTCGGTGACCGATGGATTGGTAGAGGCGGACCAATTCCATGGCCTCCACGCTCTCCTTACCTCAACCCTCTTGACTTTCATTTAAAGGAGCATTTGTAAGCTATTGTCTACGCAACCCCGGTACCAAATGTAGAGACTCTTCGTGCTCGTATTGTGGACGGCTGTGATACAATACGCCATTCTCCAGGGCTGCATCAGCTCATCAGGGATTCCATGCGACGGAGGGTGGATGCATGTATACTCGCTAACGGAGGACATTTTGAACATTTACTGTAACAAAGTGTTTAAAGTCACGCTGGTACGTTCTGTTGCTGTGTGTTTACATTCCATGATTAATGTCATTTGAAAAGAAGTAATAAAATGAGCTCTAACATGGAAAGTAAGCGTTTCTGGACACATGTCTACATAACATATTTTCTTTCTTTGTGTGTGAGGAATGTTTCCTGAATGTTTGGCCGTAGCTTTTTTGTAACACCCTGTATATGCTGAGATGGTATCTGTTCTTTCGGAACAGATACCATCTGTGACCAAGCAGCTGGTTAGAATGAAATTACAATGAAATGAAAACCCTTAGCTGCTTACAGGCGTTGGCATACTTCAATGGGGACAGATGAAAGTGTGTGCCCCGACCGGAACTCGAACCCGGGATCTCCTGCTTACATGGCAGACGCTCTATCCATCTGAGCCACCGAGGACACAGAGGACAGTGCGACTGCAAGGATTTATCTCTTGCACACCTCCCGCGAAATCCACATTCTCGACGTATTGTCCCACACAACATTCGAAGTGCCCCCGCCAAATTATTACTCGCGGCGCGTTGCAGATTCCCGCAAGAGTTCGGGCACTGTGCATCCGCACAGAAGAAGAAGATGGTCAAGTGGCCGGTGAGCCTCAACTGTATATATAATAAGATGGTATCTGTGTGGATACAGAAACAGTGCCAGAACTATTACGGGAATCGGCAACACGCCGTGAGTAATGAATATAATAGACGGGGGCACTGCGAATGTAGTGAGGGACAATACGTTGAGAATGTGGGTTTCGCGGGAGGCGTGCAAGAAGCCGGCACTGTATCTCAGCGTGTTCGGTCACAGAGCTGTTTAACCTCTGTAATAAAAAAACTGAGTGCAAGGATCAACAAAACGAACTTAAACGGATGTCATGTGACGTCCGCTGGCCGGTGTGGCTCAAATGGTTCAAATGGCTCTGAGCACTATGGGACTCAACTGCTGAGGTCATTAGTCCCCTAGAACGTAGAACTAGTTAAACCTAACTAACCTAAGGACATCACAAACATCCATGCCCGAGGCAGGATTCGAACCTGCGACCGTAGCGGTCTTGCGGTTCCAGACTGCAGCGCCTTTAACCGCACGGCCACTTCGGCCGGCTGGCCGGTGTGGCCGAGCGGTTCTAGGCGCTTACGTCTGGAACCGCGCGACCGCTACGGTCGTAGGTTCGAATCCTTCCTCGGGCATGGATGTGTGTGATGTCCTTAGGTTAGTTAGGTTTAAGTAGTTTTAAGTTCTAGGGGTCTGATGACAAGTCTCATTGTGCTCAGAGCCATTTGAACCATGTGACGTCCGCAACGACAAAACACAACGATCAACAACGAAAAAAAAAAAAAGGATAGAGCGTCTGCCATGTAAGCAGGAGATCCCAGGTTCGAGTCCTGGTCGGTGTACCCTTTTTCCTCTGTCCCCGTTGACGTATGTCAACGCCTGCAAGCAGCTAAGGGTTTTCATTTCATTGTAATTTCATTGTTGTTGTTGTTGTGGTCTTTAGTCATGAGACTGGTTTGATGCAGCTCTCCATGCTACTCTATCCTGTGCAAGCTTCTTCATCTCCCAGTACGTACAGCAGCCTACATCCTTCTGAATCTGCTTAGTGTATTTTCATCTCTTGGTCTCCCTCTGCGATTTTTACCCTCCACGCTGCCCTCCAATACTAAATTGGTGATCCCTTGATGCCCCAGAACGTGTCCTACCAACCGATCCCTTCTTATAGTCAAGTTGTGCCACATACTCCTCTTCTCCCCAATCCTATTCAATACCTCCTCATTAGTCATGTGATCTACCCATCTAATCTTCAGCATTCTTCTGTAGCACCACATTTCGAAAGCTTCTATTCTCTTCTTGTCCAAACTGTTTATCGTCCATGTTTCAGTTCCATACATGGCTACACTCCATACAAATACTTTCGGAAACGACTTCCTGACACTTGAGTGTATACTCGATGTTAACAAATTTCTCTTCTTTAGCAACGCATTCCTTGCTACTGCCAGTCTACATTTTATATCCTCTCTACTTCGACCATCATCAGTTATTTTGCTCCCCAAATAGCAAAACCCCTTTACTACTTTAAGTGTCTCATTTCCTAATCTAATTCCCTCAGCATCGCCCGATTTAATTCGACTACATTCCATTATCCTCGTTTTGCTTTTGTCGATGTTAATCAATCAAATAAAATACTTTATACCAAGCACAGCACATGATTAGGAGCACAGCTATTGTACTCTCTGCTGCGTGTTAGACGTCACGTATGGTTTTTGTAGATCCTAACGCACTGTAGTCTGAGATAGACGCCCGAAATCCTGCAGCGACTCCACCGTTCGACGTCACGGTGGCGGTGGAAGACGACAGACTGCGCGGTCGAGTTTCGCGCCAGGCCACGTCGTGACGCGCTGCGGCGCTCGGCATCCATTAGTTACCGGCGCCACTCCGCTGGAGGCGCTTTATCGCTCGTCCTGGGACGACCAGCGCCATTTATTGCGCCGCCGCTCCTGTCGCGCTTACAGCGGCATGGCCGTCGGTTGGCGTCTCTCTTCAGACGCTACCCTAATCTCGTTACCCGCATTACCCTTACAGGGAAACCGTTTCTGAGGCATAAATCACGCCAGCGTCTCTACGCCGAGCCCCATAGAGTTCCCAGCGGTTAAGGAGAATTATGACGCCGCTATCTGCCGTAATGGAGTCACTTATCTGTTTCACTCCATCATCATCATAATCACCAACATTATCATCATCATAGCAAGCACTCGTAGATGTGTAGGTTTATTTACCAACGATTTGTGAGACAGCGAAAGGTTCACAGTTTACCGCAGTGACGACAGGTCGTAGCACACCACTGAGTGGCGACAGGTGACCTTTTCAGATAAATCCACCGAGCGAGGTGGCGCAGTGGCTAGCACACTGGACTCAACATTCGGAAGGACGACGGTTCAATTCCGCCTCCGGTCATCCTGATTTAGGTTTTCCATTATTTCCCTAAATCGCTCCAGACAAATGCCGAGATGGTTCCTTTGAAAGGAGACAACCGACTTCCTTCCCCGCCGTTCCCTAATCCGATAAGACCGATGACCTCGCTGTCTGGTCTCCTTCCCCAAACAACCCAACCTAACCCTAGATAAATCCCGTTTTATGCTCCATCTGACACATGGCCTTAGGCGTGTACGGCACTGCAGCAATCTTCGGAAGGGTTCAGACTGGATGACGGACGATCATCATCTGGAGAACGCTTTTGTGACATTCAGTGGCTGATCTCATCGTTGTGGAAGACACAATGGATCAACACATGTACGAATCATTCCTTGGGAACCATGTCCACCCACACATGATCCACCCATACACATCCCTTGAGTACTTACAAGAACACTAGGGTATGTTTACCATACTACCCTGGCCACCAAACACCGCAGATTTAAATCCAATCGAGAATACGTGGAAACCCTCGATAGGTCGTCCCACGTGGAGCAGCTTGTGTCCTCCTGTCTTGTCAGATTATGTCTTTCCTGTTCTGCACTGTCGCTTATCGACCGTCGTGCGGCGGTTGTCTTCTTCAGAGTGGTATGGCAGTTTCAAATGGTTCATATGGCTCTGAGCACTATGGGACTTAACATCTGAGGTCATCAGTCCCCTAGAACTTAGAACTACTTAAACCTAACTAACCTAAGGACATCACACACATCCATGCCCGAGGCAGGATTCGAACCTGCGCGGTTCCGGACTGAAGAGCCTAGAACCGCTCGGCCACCGCGGCCGGCGGTATGGCAGGTTCAGGGCAACAAATATTGAGAAGTGGAAGTGACTGTGGTTGTCCGCCCAAAGCTCCAAACACGCACATGCAACAATACGGTTCTGAAAAAATGAATGAAACTTCTACCAACGTGTGCACAGCGATGATAGAAAGTTCACGAAAAGTCTTTTGAGTAACAGACAATGAATACAGCAGAATTCTCAGTCAGAAAACAAACTTTGACTAATATTCAAGAACAGCCTGCGAAGGCTTGCCGAATAAATGAAGAATTTCTAGAAATGTTTTTCAAAAATGGTTCAAATGTCTCTAAGCACTATGGGACTTAACATCTTAACTCAGAACTAGTTAAACCTACCTAACCCAAGGAAATCACACATCCATGCCCGAGGCAGGATTCGAACCTGCGACAGTAGGAGCAGCGCGGTTCCGGACTGAAGCGCCTAGAACCGCTCGGCCACAACGGCCGGCAACTGTTTTTATGCGTAACAAAAGTCACTTCGTGCTACTCATGTAACGGCAATTAAAGTACATTATAAACAGAACTAGAACTTATGAATGAAAGTTCGATACTGGTGATATGAGAAACAGTAGAAACAATGACTATTGTTTAAAATCCACAGTGAAAGGATCGAAATCTGTGAGTAAAATTTCTATGTAGTCATACCACAATCCGCAGAATAATAAATAATGGATCCAAGACCACAGAATCTACAGAAATTGTGTTCCAGCTGTACGCGCTGAAATTCCCTCACATATAACATGAACCGTTTAAATAATACCTTAAGTCAATAGGAAAGCCACAATGTTCACCTACCTAGGCGTAATCAGTTACACATAAGTTAGTCAGAGTCAGTATTAATATGTGCTTGACCTGCATTATTAAACCGCTCCACTAGCAAAGAACTAAATATAGTAGCAGGTTGCCTGACTAACAGTTTGCAGAGGCAACAAAAATTTTATTTCGCATATTTCACTAATTACTGACCGAATTGAGGAATATTAAAGTGCTGTTATAATCTAGAAATTAGTAAGCGTAATTTTATGTTAACATTTAATACAATAAGGCAAGCAGGACAGATATAAACGGTCCGTTTGTCTGGAGGCATCGTAACCGACGAAACGCAAATAACAGGACTATATTCATTCAGTCTGTGAGAAGGAGGTCAATTAGAGAATCTCAACAAACTTTACACGTAATTTCATATTTTTACGAAACATTTTCTCCGTCAAACCCCCCTAAATGACGAAAAGAAAAAAGTTTATCGCTTATTACACATTCGCTTTACAGAAGCTGTACAGAAGGTTCGCAGGAGAGCATCTGTAAGGTTTGGAAGGTAGGAGACGAGGTACTGGCAGAAGTAAAGCTGTGAGGACGGGGCGTGAGTCGTGCTTGGGTAGCTCAGATGGTAGAGCACTTGCACGCGAAAGACAAAGGTCCCGAGTTCGAGCCTTGGTCCGGCATACAGTTTTAATCTGCCAGGAAGTTTCAAATAAGTGACCAGTCGATGAAGGGAAGACTTTTCATGCACTTAACTTTTGCCCCTTATTGTTGGTGCTGTGAGATCACACGTGGGATTAATGGACGATCAAATACACAAGAGAAGCTGAAGTCACTGAGCTGAGAAGAGTACAAGGTAACTTTAAGGAACACAGACTGTTTACTGCAGTCGTGACAAATGCGTGTCCGTTAGTGTCACACAATACGCTGACCAAGTGAGCAGGAATGAAGCTTGAGTACCAACGTATAGCGACGGTGTCGTCTGTACGCGGATGTGGAACTACATTGCGTATCTGCACTCGTGACAAAACTGTTGGTACACTCGTAGACTCTGACAGGACCCCGACAGAACTCATCCTTCTTACCCTGTGCAGCGGTATTTGGAGGTTTAGACGTAGAAGTGGCGGCTCATACTGTAACTACAGGAGGCCTGTCTTAATGCTTCTTCTTCAATTCCGCTTGGCGATGCTGATTCAACATACAGCATCTCTGCGGAGGTCGACGGTCGAGACACCGCAAAGACTTCAGCATCAGCCATGACATTTTAATTTATTACTTTTTCTTACCATTCGCAACATACCATCCAGACAGCATCCAAATGTATCTCTGATTGTACCTGAAAAATTAGGTCGTTTTGCTACATACAACTCATGAGATCTGATGTAATTAACATTTAAATGCGTAAGAAACTAGATGTTGCTTACAACAGAGCTAAAATTATCTAGTCTAATTTCATCCAGTGCTCGTTATGAGGGCTCTCATCGAATTAAAACGAAGGTTAAGCATAATTTCAAACTATTTCGAGGCTTTTTCTTGCTTTTATGCTTAAAGTCAAACGTTTACCCCATTGTCTCGAGACCGCTGCGGTCGCAGGTTCGAATCCCGCCTCGGGCATGGATGTGTGTGATGTCCTTAGGTTAGTTAGGTTTAAGTAGTTCTAAGTTCTAGGGGACTGATGACCTCAGAAGTTAAGTCCCATAGTGCTGAGAGCCATTTGAACTTTTGAGCCATTGTCTCGTTGCAGTGCGATCTTCTCAAGAAATTTCAATCACCAACTTTCTCCTCCGAATGCGAAAATATTTTGTTAACACCGACCTTCATACAGCAAACCATCATCATAATAAAATAATGGAAATCACAGCTCGCACAGGAAGATATGGGTGTTTTTTTTTTTTTTTTTTTTTTTTTCTTCCGCGCGCTGTTCGAGAGTGGAATAATAAAGAATTATTGTTAACGTGGTTCAATGAAACCTTTGCCAGGCACTGAAGTGTGATTTGCAGAGTATCTCTGTAGATGTAGAGATCTCATTTGTAAAGTAATCGGACGTTTGAAGCTGTTATATTCATGGCAGTTCGATGCTTTAAAGAACTGTGCTACACTTGTTGATACAGAACCATTG